>NW_028225554.1:0-302272 GCF_052327205.1 Somniosus microcephalus | reverse complement strand
AGAGAGACTGGGAGTGTGAGAGAGAGAGAGACTGGGAGTGAGATTGAGAGAGATTGGGAGTGTGAGAGAGAGAGAGATTGGGAGTGTGAGAGAGAGAGAGATTGGGAGTGTGATTGAGAGAGAGACTGGGAGTGAGAGAGAGAGAGATTGGGAGTGTGAGAGAGAGGGAGACTGGGAGTGTGAGAGAGAGAAAGATTGGGAGTGTGAGAGAGAGAGAGATTGGGAGTGTGAGAGAGTGAGATTGGGAGTGTGAGAGAGAGAGATTGGGAGTGTGAGAGAGAGAGAGATTGGGAGTGTGAGAGAGAGAGAGATTGGGAGTGTGAGAGAGAGAGACTGGGAGTGTGTGAGAGAGAGATTGGGAGTGTGAGAGAGAGAGACTGGGAGTGAGAGAGAGAGAGATTGGGAGTGTGAGAGAGAGAGATTGGGAGTGTGAGAGAGAGAGAGATTGGGAGTGTGAGAGAGAGAGATTGGGAGTGTGAGAGAGAGACTGGGAGTGTGAGAGAGAGAGATTGGGAGTGTGAGAGAGAGAGATTGGGAGTGTGAGAGAGAGAGATTGGGAGTGTGAGAGAGAGAGATTGGGAGTGTGAGACAGATTGGGAGTGTGAGCGAGAGAGATTGGGAGTGTGAGAGAGAGAGAGTCTGGGAGTGTGAGAGAGCGAGATCGGGAGTGTGAGAGAGAGAGATTGGGAGTGTGAGAGAGAGAGACTGGGAGTGAGAGAGAGAGAGAGATTGGGAGTGTGAGAGAGATTGGAGTGTGAGAGAGAGAGAGATTGGGAGTGTGAGAGAGAGAGGTTGGGAGAGTGTGAGAGAGAGAGAGAGTTGGGAGTGTGAGAGAGAGAGAGGGATTGGGAGTGTGAGAGAGAGAGATTGGGAGTGTGAGAGAGAGAGAGACTGGGAGTGTGAGAGATAGAGAGGCTGGGAGTGTGAGAGAGAGAGAGATTGGGAGTGTGAGAGAGAGAGAGTGGAGTGTGAGAGAGAGACTGGGAGTGTGAGAGAGAGAGATTTGGAGTGTCAGAGAGAGAGAGATTGGGAGTGTGAGAGAGAGAGACTGGAGTGTGAGAGAGAGATTGGAGTGTCAGAGAGAGAGAGATTGGGAGTGTGAGAGAGAGAGACTGGGAGTGAGAGAGAGAGAGAGAGATTGGGAGTGTGAGAGAGATTGGGAGTGTGAGAGAGAGATTGGGACTGTGAGAGAGAGAGACTGGGAGTGAGAGAGAGAGAGAGATTGGGAGTGTGAGAGAGAGTGACTGGGATTGAGAGAGAGAGAGAGAGAGAGATTGGGAGTGTGAGAGAGAGAGACTGGGATTGAGAGAGAGAGAGAGAGATTGGGAGTGTGAGAGATTGGGAGTGTGAGAGAGAGAGAGACTGGAGTGAGAGAGAGAGAGATTGGGAGTGTGAGAGAGAGAGAGACTGGGAGTGAGCGAGAGAGACTGGGAGTGCGAGAGAGAGAAAGATTGGGAGTGTGAGAGAGAGAGAGATTGGGAGTGTGACAGAGAGATTGGGAGTGTGAGAGAGAGAGAGAGACTGGGAGTATGAGTGAGAGATATTGGGAGTGTGAGAGAGAGATTGGGAGTGTGAGAGAGAGAGATTGGGAGTCATAGAGTCATAGAGTCAGAGTCATAGAGTTATACAGCACGGATAGAGGCCCTTCGGCCCATCGTGTCCGCGCCGGCCATCACGCCCTGTCTAATCTAATCCCATATTCCAGCATTTGGTCCGTAGCCTTGTATGCTATGGCATTTCAAGTGCTCATGCAAATGCGTCTTGAATGTTGTGAGGGTTCCAGCCTCCACAACCCTTCCGGGCAGTGAGTTCCAGACTCCAACCACCCTCTGGGTGAAAAAGTTCTTTCTCAAATCCCTTCTAAACCTCCCGCCCTTTACCTTGAATCTGTGCCCCCTAGTTATTGACCCTTCTACTAAGGGAAAAAGCTCCTTAGTATCCATCCTATCTATGCCCCTCATAATTTTGTACACCTCAATCATGTCCCCCCTCAGCCTCCTCTGCTCCAAGGAAAACAAACCCAATCTGCCCAGTCTCTCTTCATAGCTGAAGCGTTCCAGCCCTGGTAGCATCCTGGTGAATCTCCTCTGCACCCTCTCCAAAGCTATCACATCCTTCCTGTTGTGTGGTGACCAGAACTGCACACAGTATTCCAGCTGTGGCCTAACCAGTGTTTTATACAGCTCCATCATAACCTCCTTGCTCTTATATTCTATGTCTCGGCTAATGAAGGCAAGTATCCCATATGTCTTTTTTACCACCTTATCCACCTGTTCCGCCGCCTTCAGGGATCTGTGCACTTGCACACCCAGATCCCTCTGACCCTCCATCTTGCCTAGGGTCTTACCATTCATTGTGTATTCCCTTGCCTTGTTAGTCCCCCAAAGTGCATCACCTCACACTTTTCCGGGTTAAATTCCATTTGCCACTGTTCCGCCCATCTGACCAACCCATCGATATCGTCCTGCAGACTGAGACTACCCTCCTCGCTATTTACCACCCTACCAATTTTTGTATCATCCGCGAACTTACTGATCATACCTTTTACATTCATATCCAAGTCATTAATATAGACCACAAACAGCAAGGGACCCAGCACCGATCCCTGTGGTACCCCACTGGCCACAGGCTTCCAGTCACAAAAACAACCTTCGACCATCACCCTCTGCCTTCTGCCACTAAGCCAGTTTTGTATCCAACGTGCCAAGGCACCCTGGATTCCATGGGCTCTTACCTTCTTGACCAGTCTCCTGTGCGGGACTTTATCGAAGGCCTTACTGAAATCCATGTATACCACATCCACTGCGTTACCCTCATCCACACACCTAGTCTCCCCCTCAAAAAATTCAATCAAATTAGTCAGACGTGATCTTCCCTTGACAAAGCCATGTTGACTATCCCTGATTAATCCTTGCCTCTCCAAGTGGAGACTGATTTTGTCCCTCAGAATTTTTTCCAATAATTTTCCCACCACTGATGTTAGGCTCACTGGCCTGTAGTTCCCCGGTTTTTCCCTACTCCCCTTCTTGAATAATGGAACTACATTAGCGGTTCTCCAGTCCTCTGGCACATCCCCTGTGGCCAGAGAGGTTCTGAATATGTGTGTTAGAGCCCCCGCAATCTCTTCCTTTGCCTCACACAGCAGCCTGGGATACATTTCGTCCGGGCCTGGGGATTTATCCATTTTTAGGCCTGCTAAAACCGCCAATACCTCCTCCCTCTCGATGTTAATGTGTTCGAGCATATCACAGTCCCCCCGCCCTATTTCTATGTCTACATCGTCCCTCTCCATAGTGAAAACAGATGCAAAATATTCATTTAGAACCCCTCCAACATCTTCCGGCTTCACACACAGATTGCCACTTTTGTCCCTAATGGGCCCTATTTTTTCCCTAGTTATCCTCTTACCCTTAATATACTTATAAAACATCTTAGGATTTTCCTTTATTTTGCTCGCCAGTGTTATTTCATGGCCCCTCCTTGATCTCCTAATTTCTTTTTTAAGTATCCCCCTGCACTTTTTGTACTCCTCCAGGGCTTCCTCCGTCTTTAGCCTTTTGTATCTGCCAAAAGCCCTCCTTTATTTTCTAATCCATTCTCGTATATCCCCTGACATCCACGGTTCCCTGTGGTTTTGGAACCACCCTTGACCTTTACGGGAACATGTTGCCATTGTATGATCTCAATCTCCCTTCTAAAAGCCTCCCATTGCTCCGATGCAGATTTTCCTACCAGTAGCTGATCCCAGTCCATTTTGGCCAGATCCTGCCTTATCCTATTAAAATCGGCCTTCCCCCAATTTAGAACCTTTATTTCCGGCCCATCCCTGTCCTTTTCCATGGCCACCTTAAATCTCACCATATTATGGTCACTGTCACCAAAGTGCTCACCTACTAGCACTTCTTCCACTTGGCCGGCCACATTCCCTAGAATTAGGTCCAGTACCGCCCACTCTCTTGTAGGACCTTCTACATGCTGTCTCAAAAAGCTCTCCTGGATGCACTTTACGAATTCTACACCCTCTGTGCCTTTCACTCTCTGACTATCCCAGTTAATATTGGGGAAGTTGAAATCCCCCATTATTATTACCCTATTATTTGCACATTTCTCTGAGATTTGCCTACATATCTGTTCCTCTATCTCCCCCTGACTGTTTGGAGGCCTATAGTACACTCCCAGCAAAGTGCTTGCCCCATTCTTGTACTTAAGCTCCACCCATATGGCCTCATTAGAGGAACCTGCTAACATGTCATCCCTCCTTACTGCAGTAATTGACTCCTTAATTAATATTGCTGCACACCCTCTTCTTATACACCCCCCCCCTGTCTAGCCTGAAGATGCTGTACCCCGGAATATTGAGCTGCCAGTCTTGCCTCTCCCTCAACCATGTCTCCGTGATAGCAACAATATCAGAGAGTGTGAGAGAGAGAGAGATTGGGAGTGTGAGAGAGAGAGAGATTGGGAGTGTGAGAGAGAGAGAGATTGGGAGTGTGAGAGAGAGAGATTGGGAGTGTGAGAGAGAGAGATTGGGAGTGTGAGAGAGAGATTGGGAGTGTGAGAGAGAGAGAGAGAGATCGGGAGTGTGAGAGAGAGAGATTGGAAGTGTGAGAGAGAGAGACTGGGAGTGAGAGAGAGAGAGAGAGATTGCGAGTGTGAGACAGATTGGGAGTGTGAGAGAGAGAGATTGGGAGTGTGAGAGAGAGAGTTTGGGAGTGTGAGAGAGAGAGATCGGGAGTGTGAGAGAGAGAGATTGTGAGTGTGAGAGAGAGAGACTGGGAGTGAGAGAGAGAGAGAGAGATTGGGTGTGTGAGAGATTGGGAGTGTGATAGAGAGAGAGATTGGAAGTGTGAGAGAGAGAGATTGGGAGTGTGAGAGAGAGAGATTGGGAGTGTGAGAGAGAGAGATTGGGACTGTGAGTGAGAGAGAGTTTGGGAGTGTGAGAGAGAGAGATCAGGAGTGTGAGAGAGAGAGATTGGGACTGTGAGAGAGAGAGACTGGGAGTGAGAGAGAGAGAGAGAGATTGGGAGTGTGAGAGAGATAGGGAGTGTGAGAGAGAGAGAGATTGGGAGTGTGAGAGAGAGAGATTGGGAGTGTGAGAAATTTGGTGTCTGAGAGAGAGAGTGATTGGGAGTGTGAGAGAGAGAGAAATTGGGAGTGTGAGAGAGAGAGATTGGGAGTGTGAGAGAGAGAGTTTGGGAGTGTGAGAGAGAGAGATTGGGACTGTGAGTGAGAGAGAGTTTGGGAGTGTGAGAGAGAGAGATCGGGAGTGTGAGAGAGAGAGATTGGGACTGTGAGAGAGAGAGACTGGGAGTGAGAGAGAGAGAGAGATTGGGAGTGTGAGAGAGATAGGGAGTGTGAGAGAGAGAGAGATTGGGAGTGTGAGAGAGAGAGATTGGGAGTGTGAGAGAGAGAGAGATTGGGAGTGTGAGAGAGAGAGAGATTGGGAGTGTGAGAGAGAGAGAGACTGGGAGTGTGAGAGACAGAGAGATTGGGAGTGTGAGAGAGAGAGACTGGGAGTGTGAGAGAGAGAGACTTGGAGTGTCAGAGGGAGAGAGATTGGGAGTGTCAGAGAGGGAGAGATTGAGAGTGTGAGAGAGAGAGATTTGGAGTGTCAGAGAGAGAGATTGGGAGTGTGAGAAATTTGGTGTCTGAGAGAGAGAGTGATTGGGAGTGTGAGAGAGAGAGAAATTGGGAGTGTGAGAGAGAGAGATTGGGAGTGTGAGAGAGAGAGTTTGGGAGTGTGAGAGAGAGAGAGATTGGGAGTGTGAGAGAGAGAAACATTGGGAGTGTGAGACAGAGAGATTGGCAGTGTGAGAGAGAGAGAGATTGGGAGTGTGAGAGAGAGAGAGATTGGGAGTGTGAGAGAGAGAGACTGGGAGTGAGAGAGAGAGAGAGACTGGGAGTGTGAGAGAGAGAGAGATTGGGAGTGTGAGAGAGAGAGACTGAGAGTGTGTGAGAGAGAAAGACTGGGAGTGTGAGCGAGAGATTGGGAGTGTGAGAGAGAGAGAGATTGGGAGTGTGAGAGAGAGGGAGATTGGGAGTGTGAGAGAGAGAGAGAGACTGGGAGTGTGAGAGAGAGAGAGACTGGGAGTGAGATAGAGAGAGATTGGGAGTGTAAGAGAGAGAGATTGGGAGTGTGAGAGAAAGAGAGAATGGGAGTGTGAGAGAGAGAGACTGGGAGTGAGAGAGAGAGAGACTGAGAGTGTGTGAGAGAGAAAGACTGGGAGTGTGAGCGAGAGATTGGGAGTGTGAGAGAGAGAGAGATTGGGAGTGTGAGAGAGAGGGAGATTGGGAGTGTGAGAGAGAGAGAGAGACTGGGAGTGTGAGAGAGGGAGAGACTGGGAGTGAGAAACAGAGAGATTGGGAGTGTAAGAGAGAGAGATTGGGAGAGTGAGAGAGAGAGACTGAGAGTGTGTGAGAGAGAAAGACTGGGAGTGTGAGCGAGAGATTGGGAGTGTGAGAGAGAGAGAGATTGGGAGTGTGAGAGAGAGGGAGATTGGGAGTGTGAGAGAGAGAGAGAGACTGGGAGTGTGAGAGAGAGAGAGACTGGGAGTGAGATAGAGAGAGATTGGGAGTGTAAGAGAGAGAGATTGGGAGTGTGAGAGAAAGAGCGAATGGGAGTGTGAGAGAGAGAGACTGGGAGTGAGAGAGAGAGAGATTGGGAGTGTGTGAGAGAGAGATTGGGAGTGTGAGAGAGAGAGACTGGGAGTGAGAGAGAGAGAGAGATTGGGAGTGTGAGAGAGAGAGAGATTGGGAGTGTGACAGAGAGATTGGGATTGTGAGAGAGAGAGAGACTGGGAGTGAGAGAGAGAGATTGGGAGTGTGAGATAGAGAGAGAGACTGGGAGTGAGAGAGAGACTGGGAGTGTGAGAGAGAGAAAGATTGGGAGTGTGAGAGAGAGAGAGATTGGGAGTGTGACAGAGAGATTGGGATTGTGAGAGAGAGAGAGACTGGGAGTATAAGAGAGAGAGAGATTGGGAGTGTGAGAGAGAGGGAGATTGGGAGTGTGAGACAGAGAGATTGGGAGTGAGAGAGAGAGAGAGATTGGGAGTGTGAGAGAGAGAGAGAGATTGGAAGTGTGAGAGAGAGCGAGATTGGGAGTGTGAGAGAGAGAGAGACTGGGAGTGTGAGAGATAGAGAGACTGGGAGTGTGAGAGAGAGAGAGATTGGGAGTGTGAGAGAGAGAGACTGGGAGTGTGAGAGAGAGATTTGGAGTGTCAGAGAGAGAGAGATTGGGAGTGTCAGAGAGAGAGAGATTGGGAGTGTGAGAGAGAGACTTGGAGTGTCAGAGAGAGAGAGATTGGGAGTGTGAGAGAGAGAGATTTGGAGTGTCAGAGTTAGAGAGATTGGGAGTTAGCGAGAGAGAGATTGGGAGTGAGAGAGAGAGAGAGATTGGGAGTGTGAGAGATAGAGAAACTGGGAGTGTGAGAGAGAGAGAGATTGGGAGTGTGACAGAGAGAGACTGGGAGTGTGAGAGAGAGAGATTGGGAGTGTGAGAAAGAGAGAGTTTGGGAGTGTGTGAGAGAGAGATCGGGAGTGTGAGAGAGAGAGATTGGGAGTGTGAGAGAGAGAGACTGGGAGTGAGAGAGAGAGAGAGAGATTAGGAGTGTGAGAGAGATTGGGAGTGTGAGAGAGAGAGAGATTGGGAGTGTGAGAGAGAGAGATTGGGAGTGAGAGAGAGAGAGAGACTGGGAGTGTGTGAGAGAGAGAGACTGGGAGTGTGAGATAGAGAGAGATTAGGAGTGTGAGAGAGAGTGAGTTTGGGAGTGTGAGAGAGAGAAAGATTGGGAGTGTGAGACAGAGAGATTGGGAGTGCGAGAGAGAGAGACTGGGAGTGTGAGAGAGAGAGAGAGACTGGGAGTGTGTGAGAGAGAGAGACCGGGAGTGTGTGAGAGATAAAGACTGGGAGATGAGAGAGAGAGAGATTGGGAGTGTGAGAGAGAGATTGGGAGTGTGAGAGAGAGAGAGACTGGGAGTGTGAGAGAGAGAGATATTGGGACTGTGAGAAAGAGAGAGATTGGGAGTGTATGAGAGAGAGATTGGGAGTGTGAGAGAGAGAGAGATTGGCAGTGTGAGAGAGAGAAACATTGGGAGTGTGAGACAGAGAGATTGGCAGTGTGAGAGAGAGAGAGATTGGGAGTGTGAGAGAGAGAGAGATTGGGAGTGTATGAGAGAGAGATAGGGAGTGTGAGAGAGAGAGAGATTGGGAGTGTGATTGAGAGAGAGATTGGGAGTGTGAGAGAGAGAGACTGGGAGTGAGAGAGAGAGAGAGACTGGGAGTGTGAGAGAGAGAGAGATTGGGAGTGTGAGAGAGAGAGAGATTGGGAGTGAATGAGAGAGAGATTGGGAGTCTGAGAGAGAGAGAGATTGGGAGTGTGAGAGAGAGAAAGATTGGGAGTGTGAGACAGAGAGATTGGGAGTGTGAGAGAGAGAGATTGGGAGTGTGAGAGAGAGAGACTGAGAGTGTGTGAGAGAGAAAGACTGGGAGTGTGAGAGAGAGAGAGATTGGGAGTGTGAGAGAGAGAGAGATTGGGAGTGTGACAGAGAGATTGGGATTGTGAGAGAGAGAGAGACTGGGAGTGAGAGAGAGAGATTGGGAGTGTGAGATAGAGAGAGAGACTGGGAGTGAGAGAAATTTGGTGTCTGAGAGAGAGAGTGATTGGGAGTGTGAGAGAGAGAGAAATTGGGAGTGTGAGAGAGAGAGATTGGGAGTGTGAGAGAGAGAGTTTGGGAGTGTGAGAGAGAGAGATTGGGACTGTGAGTGAGAGAGAGTTTGGGAGTGTGAGAGAGAGAGATCGGGAGTGTGAGAGAGAGAGATTGGGACTGTGAGAGAGAGAGACTGGGAGTGAGAGAGAGAGAGAGATTGGGAGTGTGAGAGAGATAGGGAGTGTGAGAGAGAGAGAGATTGGGAGTGTGAGAGAGAGAGATTGGGAGTGTGAGAGAGAGAGAGATTGGGAGTGTGAGAGAGAGAGAGATTGGGAGTGTGAGAGAGAGAGAGACTGGGAGTGTGAGAGACAGAGAGATTGGGAGTGTGAGAGAGAGAGACTGGGAGTGTGAGAGAGAGAGACTTGGAGTGTCAGAGGGAGAGAGATTGGGAGTGTCAGAGAGGGAGAGATTGAGTGTGTGAGAGAGAGAGATTTGGAGTGTCAGAGAGAGAGATTGGGAGTGTGAGAAATTTGGTGTCTGAGAGAGAGAGTGATTGGGAGTGTGAGAGAGAGAGAAATTGGGAGTGTGAGAGAGAGAGATTGGGAGTGTGAGAGAGAGAGTTTGGGAGTGTGAGAGAGAGAGAGATTGGGAGTGTGAGAGAGAGAAACATTGGGAGTGTGAGACAGAGAGATTGGCAGTGTGAGAGAGAGAGAGATTGGGAGTGTGAGAGAGAGAGAGATTGGGAGTGTGAGAGAGAGAGACTGGGAGTGAGAGAGAGAGAGAGACTGGGAGTGTGAGAGAGAGAGAGATTGGGAGTGTGAGAGAGAGAGACTGAGAGTGTGTGAGAGAGAAAGACTGGGAGTGTGAGCGAGAGATTGGGAGTGTGAGAGAGAGAGAGATTGGGAGTGTGAGAGAGAGGGAGATTGGGAGTGTGAGAGAGAGAGAGAGACTGGGAGTGTGAGAGAGAGAGAGACTGGGAGTGAGATAGAGAGAGATTGGGAGTGTAAGAGAGAGAGATTGGGAGTGTGAGAGAAAGAGAGAATGGGAGTGTGAGAGAGAGAGACTGGGAGTGAGAGAGAAAGAGACTGAGAGTGTGTGAGAGAGAAAGACTGGGAGTGTGAGCGAGAGATTGGGAGTGTGAGAGAGAGAGAGATTGGGAGTGTGAGAGAGAGGGAGATTGGGAGTGTGAGAGAGAGAGAGAGACTGGGAGTGTGAGAGAGGGAGAGACTGGGAGTGAGAAACAGAGAGATTGGGAGTGTAAGAGAGAGAGATTGGGAGAGTGAGAGAGAGAGACTGAGAGTGTGTGAGAGAGAAAGACTGGGAGTGTGAGCGAGAGATTGGGAGTGTGAGAGAGAGAGAGATTGGGAGTGTGAGAGAGAGGGAGATTGGGAGTGTGAGAGAGAGAGAGAGACTGGGAGTGTGAGAGAGAGAGAGACTGGGAGTGAGATAGAGAGAGATTGGGAGTGTAAGAGAGAGAGATTGGGAGTGTGAGAGAAAGAGCGAATGGGAGTGTGAGAGAGAGAGACTGGGAGTGAGAGAGAGAGAGATTGGGAGTGTGTGAGAGAGAGATTGGGAGTGTGAGAGAGAGAGACTGGGAGTGAGAGAGAGAGAGAGATTGGGAGTGTGAGAGAGAGAGAGATTGGGAGTGTGACAGAGAGATTGGGATTGTGAGAGAGAGAGAGACTGGGAGTGAGAGAGAGAGATTGGGAGTGTGAGATAGAGAGAGAGACTGGGAGTGAGAGAGAGACTGGGAGTGTGAGAGAGAGAAAGATTGGGAGTGTGAGAGAGAGAGAGATTGGGAGTGTGACAGAGAGATTGGGATTGTGAGAGAGAGAGAGACTGGGAGTATAAGAGAGAGAGAGATTGGGATTGTGAGAGAGAGGGAGATTGGGAGTGTGAGACAGAGAGATTGGGAGTGAGAGAGAGAGAGAGATTGGGAGTGAGAGAAATTTGGTGTCTGAGAGAGAGAGTGATTGGGAGTGTGAGAGAGAGAGAAATTGGGAGTGTGAGAGAGAGAGATTGGGAGTGTGAGAGAGAGAGTTTGGGAGTGTGAGAGAGAGAGATTGGGACTGTGAGTGAGAGAGAGTTTGGGAGTGTGAGAGAGAGAGATCGGGAGTGTGAGAGAGAGAGATTGGGACTGTGAGAGAGAGAGACTGGGAGTGAGAGAGAGAGAGAGATTGGGAGTGTGAGAGAGATAGGGAGTGTGAGAGAGAGAGAGATTGGGAGTGTGAGAGAGAGAGATTGGGAGTGTGAGAGAGAGAGAGATTGGGAGTGTGAGAGAGAGAGAGATTGGGAGTGTGAGAGAGAGAGAGACTGGGAGTGTGAGAGACAGAGAGATTGGGAGTGTGAGAGAGAGAGACTGGGAGTGTGAGAGAGAGAGACTTGGAGTGTCAGAGGGAGAGAGATTGGGAGTGTCAGAGAGGGAGAGATTGAGTGTGTGAGAGAGAGAGATTTGGAGTGTCAGAGAGAGAGATTGGGAGTGTGAGAAATTTGGTGTCTGAGAGAGAGAGTGATTGGGAGTGTGAGAGAGAGAGAAATTGGGAGTGTGAGAGAGAGAGATTGGGAGTGTGAGAGAGAGAGTTTGGGAGTGTGAGAGAGAGAGAGATTGGGAGTGTGAGAGAGAGAAACATTGGGAGTGTGAGACAGAGAGATTGGCAGTGTGAGAGAGAGAGAGATTGGGAGTGTGAGAGAGAGAGAGATTGGGAGTGTGAGAGAGAGAGACTGGGAGTGAGAGAGAGAGAGAGACTGGGAGTGTGAGAGAGAGAGAGATTGGGAGTGTGAGAGAGAGAGACTGAGAGTGTGTGAGAGAGAAAGACTGGGAGTGTGAGCGAGAGATTGGGAGTGTGAGAGAGAGAGAGATTGGGAGTGTGAGAGAGAGGGAGATTGGGAGTGTGAGAGAGAGAGAGAGACTGGGAGTGTGAGAGAGAGAGAGACTGGGAGTGAGATAGAGAGAGATTGGGAGTGTAAGAGAGAGAGATTGGGAGTGTGAGAGAAAGAGAGAATGGGAGTGTGAGAGAGAGAGACTGGGAGTGAGAGAGAGAGAGACTGAGAGTGTGTGAGAGAGAAAGACTGGGAGTGTGAGCGAGAGATTGGGAGTGTGAGAGAGAGAGAGATTGGGAGTGTGAGAGAGAGGGAGATTGGGAGTGTGAGAGAGAGAGAGAGACTGGGAGTGTGAGAGAGGGAGAGACTGGGAGTGAGAAACAGAGAGATTGGGAGTGTAAGAGAGAGAGATTGGGAGAGTGAGAGAGAGAGACTGAGAGTGTGTGAGAGAGAAAGACTGGGAGTGTGAGCGAGAGATTGGGAGTGTGAGAGAGAGAGAGATTGGGAGTGTGAGAGAGAGGGAGATTGGGAGTGTGAGAGAGAGAGAGAGACTGGGAGTGTGAGAGAGAGAGAGACTGGGAGTGAGATAGAGAGAGATTGGGAGTGTAAGAGAGAGAGATTGGGAGTGTGAGAGAAAGAGCGAATGGGAGTGTGAGAGAGAGAGACTGGGAGTGAGAGAGAGAGAGATTGGGAGTGTGTGAGAGAGAGATTGGGAGTGTGAGAGAGAGAGACTGGGAGTGAGAGAGAGAGAGAGATTGGGAGTGTGAGAGAGAGAGAGATTGGGAGTGTGACAGAGAGATTGGGATTGTGAGAGAGAGAGAGACTGGGAGTGAGAGAGAGAGATTGGGAGTGTGAGATAGAGAGAGAGACTGGGAGTGAGAGAGAGACTGGGAGTGTGAGAGAGAGAAAGATTGGGAGTGTGAGAGAGAGAGAGATTGGGAGTGTGACAGAGAGATTGGGATTGTGAGAGAGAGAGAGACTGGGAGTATAAGAGAGAGAGAGATTGGGAGTGTGAGAGAGAGGGAGATTGGGAGTGTGAGACAGAGAGATTGGGAGTGAGAGAGAGAGAGAGATTGGGAGTGTGAGAGAGAGAGAGAGATTGGAAGTGTGAGAGAGAGCGAGATTGGGAGTGTGAGAGAGAGAGAGACTGGGAGTGTGAGAGATAGAGAGACTGGGAGTGTGAGAGAGAGAGAGATTGGGAGTGTGAGAGAGAGAGACTGGGAGTGTGAGAGAGAGATTTGGAGTGTCAGAGAGAGAGAGATTGGGAGTGTCAGAGAGAGAGAGATTGGGAGTGTGAGAGAGAGACTTGGAGTGTCAGAGAGAGAGAGATTGGGAGTGTGAGAGAGAGAGATTTGGAGTGTCAGAGTTAGAGAGATTGGGAGTTAGCGAGAGAGAGATTGGGAGTGAGAGAGAGAGAGAGATTGGGAGTGTGAGAGATAGAGAAACTGGGAGTGTGAGAGAGAGAGAGATTGGGAGTGTGACAGAGAGAGACTGGGAGTGTGAGAGAGAGAGATTGGGAGTGTGAGAAAGAGAGAGTTTGGGAGTGTGTGAGAGAGAGATCGGGAGTGTGAGAGAGAGAGATTGGGAGTGTGAGAGAGAGAGACTGGGAGTGAGAGAGAGAGAGAGAGATTAGGAGTGTGAGAGAGATTGGGAGTGTGAGAGAGAGAGAGATTGGGAGTGTGAGAGAGAGAGATTGGGAGTGAGAGAGAGAGAGAGACTGGGAGTGTGTGAGAGAGAGAGACTGGGAGTGTGAGATAGAGAGAGATTAGGAGTGTGAGAGAGAGTGAGTTTGGGAGTGTGAGAGAGAGAAAGATTGGGAGTGTGAGACAGAGAGATTGGGAGTGCGAGAGAGAGAGACTGGGAGTGTGAGAGAGAGAGAGAGACTGGGAGTGTGTGAGAGAGAGAGACCGGGAGTGTGTGAGAGATAAAGACTGGGAGATGAGAGAGAGAGAGATTGGGAGTGTGAGAGAGAGATTGGGAGTGTGAGAGAGAGAGAGACTGGGAGTGTGAGAGAGAGAGATATTGGGACTGTGAGAAAGAGAGAGATTGGGAGTGTATGAGAGAGAGATTGGGAGTGTGAGAGAGAGAGAGATTGGCAGTGTGAGAGAGAGAAACTTTGGGAGTGTGAGACAGAGAGATTGGCAGTGTGAGAGAGAGAGAGATTGGGAGTGTGAGAGAGAGAGAGATTGGGAGTGTATGAGAGAGAGATAGGGAGTGTGAGAGAGAGAGAGATTGGGAGTGTGATTGAGAGAGAGATTGGGAGTGTGAGAGAGAGAGACTGGGAGTGAGAGAGAGAGAGAGACTGGGAGTGTGAGAGAGAGAGAGATTGGGAGTGTGAGAGAGAGAGAGATTGGGAGTGAATGAGAGAGAGATTGGGAGTCTGAGAGAGAGAGAGATTGGGAGTGTGAGAGAGAGAAAGATTGGGAGTGTGAGACAGAGAGATTGGGAGTGTGAGAGAGAGAGATTGGGAGTGTGAGAGAGAGAGACTGAGAGTGTGTGAGAGAGAAAGACTGGGAGTGTGAGAGAGAGATTGGGAGTGTGAGAGAGAGAGAGATTGGGAGTGTGAGAGAGAGGGAGATTGGGAGTGTGAGAGAGAGAGAGATTGGGAGTGTGAGAGAGAGAGACTGGGAGTGAGATAGAGAGAGATTGGGAGTGTAAGAGAGAGAGATTGGGAGTGAGAGAGAGAGAGATTGGGAGTGTGAGAGAAAGAGAGATTGGGAGTGTGAGAGAGAGAGACTGGGAGTGAGAGAGAGAGAGATTGGGATTGTGAGAGAGAGAGCGACTGGCAGTGTGAGAGAGAGAGAGACTGGGAGTGTGAGAGGGAGAAAGATTGGGAGTGTGAGATTGGGAGAGTTTGGCAGTGTGACAGAGAGATTGGGAGTGTGAGAGAGAGAGAGACTGGGAGTATGAGAGAGAGAGAGATTGAGAGTGTGAGGGAGAGAGATTGGAGTGTGAGAGAGTGAGATTGGGAGTGAGAGAGAGAGAGATTGGGAGTGTGAGAGAGAGAGAGAGATTGGGAGTGCGAGAGAGAGAGAGATTGGGAGTGTGAGAGAGAGAGAGATTGGGAGTGAGAGAGGGAGAGAGATTGGGAGTGTGAGTGAGAGACTGGGAGTGTGTGAGAGAGAGATTGGGAGTGTGAGAGAGAGAGACTGGGAGTGAGAGAGAGAGATTGGGAGTGTGAGAGAGAGAGAGAGACTGGGAGTGAGCGAGAGACTGGGAGTGTGAGAGAGAGAAAGATTGGGAGTGTGAGAGAGAGAGAGATTGGGAGTGTGACAGAGAGATTGGGATTGTGAGAGAGAGAGAGACTGGGAGTATGAGAGAGAGAGAGATTGGGAGTGTGAGAGAGAGAGAGATTGGGAGTGTGAGACAGAGAGATTGGGAGTGAGAGAGAGAGAGAGATTGGGAGTGTGAGAGAGAGAGAGAGATTGGAAGTGTGAGAGAGAGAGAGATTGGGAGTGTGAGAGAGAGAGAGACTGGGAGTGTGAGAGATAGAGAGACTGGGAGTGTGAGAGAGAGAGAGATTGGGAGTGTGAGAGAGAGAGACTGGGAGTGTGAGAGAAAGATTTGGAGTGTCAGAGAGAGAGAGATTGGGAGAGTCAGAGAGAGAGAGATTGGGAGTGTGAGAGAGAGACATGGAGTGTCAGAGAGAGAGAGATTGGGAGTGTGAGATAGAGAGAGATTAGGAGTGTGAGAGAGAGTGAGTTTGGGAGTGTGAGAGAGAGAAAGATTGGGAGTGTGAGACAGAGAGATTGGGAGTGCGAGAGAGAGAGACTGGGAGTGTGAGAGAGAGAGAGAGACTGGGAGTGTGTGAGAGAGAGAGACCGGGAGTGTGTGAGAGATAAAGACTGGGAGATGAGAGAGAGAGAGATTGGGAGTGTGAGAGAGAGATTGGGAGTGTGAGAGAGAGAGAGACTGGGAGTGTGAGAGAGAGAGATATTGGGACTGTGAGAAAGAGAGAGATTGGGAGTGTATGAGAGAGAGATTGGGAGTGTGAGAGAGAGAGAGATTGGCAGTGTGAGAGAGAGAAATATTGGGAGTGTGAGACAGAGAGATTGGCAGTGTGAGAGAGAGAGAGATTGGGAGTGTGAGAGAGAGAGAGATTGGGAGTGTATGAGAGAGAGATAGGGAGTGTGAGAGAGAGAGAGATTGGGAGTGTGATTGAGAGAGAGATTGGGAGTGTGAGAGAGAGAGACTGGGAGTGAGAGAGAGAGAGAGACTGGGAGTGTGAGAGAGAGAGAGATTGGGAGTGTGAGAGAGAGAGAGATTGGGAGTGAATGAGAGAGAGATTGGGAGTCTGAGAGAGAGAGAGATTGGGAGTGTGAGAGAGAGAAAGATTGGGAGTGTGAGACAGAGAGATTGGGAGTGTGAGAGAGAGAGATTGGGAGTGTGAGAGAGAGAGACTGAGAGTGTGTGAGAGAGAAAGACTGGGAGTGTGAGAGAGAGATTGGGAGTGTGAGAGAGAGAGAGATTGGGAGTGTGAGAGAGAGGGAGATTGGGAGTGTGAGAGAGAGAGAGATTGGGAGTGTGAGAGAGAGAGACTGGGAGTGAGATAGAGAGAGATTGGGAGTGTAAGAGAGAGAGATTGGGAGTGAGAGAGAGAGAGATTGGGAGTGTGAGAGAAAGAGAGATTGGGAGTGTGAGAGAGAGAGACTGGGAGTGAGAGAGAGAGAGATTGGGATTGTGAGAGAGAGAGCGACTGGCAGTGTGAGAGAGAGAGAGACTGGGAGTGTGAGAGGGAGAAAGATTGGGAGTGTGAGATTGGGAGAGTTTGGCAGTGTGACAGAGAGATTGGGAGTGTGAGAGAGAGAGATTGGAGTGTGAGAGAGCGAGATTGGGAGTGAGAGAGAGAGAGATTGGGAGTGTGAGAGAGAGAGAGAGAGATTGGGAGTGCGAGAGAAAGAGAGTTTGGGAGTGTGAGAGAGAGAGAGATTGGGAGTGAGAGAGGGAGAGAGATTGGGAGTGTGAGTGAGAGACTGGGAGTGTGTGAGAGAGAGATTGGGAGTGTGAGAGAGAGAGACTGGGAGTGAGAGAGAGAGATTGGGAGTGTGAGAGAGAGAGAGAGACTGGGAGTGAGCGAGAGACTGGGAGTGTGAGAGAGAGAAAGATTGGGAGTGTGAGAGAGAGAGAGATTGGGAGTGTGACAGAGAGATTGGGATTGTGAGAGAGAGAGAGACTGGGAGTATGAGAGAGAGAGAGATTGGGAGTGTGAGAGAGAGAGAGATTGGGAGTGTGAGACAGAGAGATTGGGAGTGAGAGAGAGAGAGAGATTGGGAGTGTGAGAGAGAGAGAGAGATTGGAAGTGTGAGAGAGAGAGAGATTGGGAGTGTGAGAGAGAGAGAGACTGGGAGTGTGAGAGATAGAGAGACTGGGAGTGTGAGAGAGAGAGAGATTGGGAGTGTGAGAGAGAGAGACTGGGAGTGTGAGAGAAAGATTTGGAGTGTCAGAGAGAGAGAGATTGGGAGAGTCAGAGAGAGAGAGATTGGGAGTGTGAGAGAGAGACATGGAGTGTCAGAGAGAGATAGATTGGGAGTGTGAGAGAGAGAGATTTGGAATGTCAGAGAGAGAGAGATTGGGAGTTTGCGAGAGAGAGATTGGGAGTGAGAGAGACGGAGAGATTGGGAGTGTGAGAGATAGAGAGACTGGGAGTGTGAGAGAGAGAGAGATTGGGAGTGTGACTGAGAGAGACTGGGAGTGTGAGAGAGAGAGATTGGGAGTGTGAGAGAGAGAGAGTTTGGGAGTGTGAGAGAGAGAGATCGGGAGTGTGTGAGAGAGAGATTGGGAGTGTGAGAGAGTGAGAGATTGGGAGTGTGAGAGAGAGAAAGATTGGAAGTGTGAGACAGAGAGATTGGGAGTGCGAGAGAGAGAGACTGGGAGTGTGAGAGAGAGAGAGACTGGGAGTGTGTGAGAGACAGAGACCGGGAGTGTGAGAGAGAGAGAGATTGGGAGTGTGTGAGAGAGAGAGATTGGGAGTGTATGAGAGAGAGATCGGGAGTGTGAGAGAGAGAGAGATTGGGAGTGTGAGAGTGAGAAAGATTGGGAGTGTGAGACAGAGAGATTGGGAATGTGAGAGAGAGAGAGACTGGGAGTGTGAGAGAGAGAGAGATTGGGAGTGTGAGAGAGAGAAAGACTGCGGGTGTGAGAGAGTGCTTGGGAGTGTGAGAGAGAGAGAGATTGGGAGTGTATGAGAGAGAGATTGGGAGTCTGAGAGAGAGAGAGATTGGGAGTGTGAGAGAGAGAAAGATTGGGAGTGTGAGACAGAGAGATTGGGAGTGTGAGACAGAGAGACTGGGAGTGTGTGAGAGAGAAAGACTAGGAGTGTGAGAGAGTGCTTGGGAGTGTGAGAGAGAGAGAGACTGGGAGTGTGAGAGAGAGAGACTGGGAGTGTGTGAGAGAGAAAGACTGGGAGTGTGAGAGAGAGATTGGGAGTGTGAGAGAGAGAGAGATTGGGAGTGAATGAGAGAGAGAGATTGGGAGTGTGAGAGAGAGAGATTGGGAGTGTGAGAGAGAGAGACTGGGAGTGTGAGAGAGAGAGACTGGGAGTGTGAGAGAGAGAGACTGGGAGTGTGTGAGAGAGAGAGACTGGCAGTGTGAGAGAGAGAGTGCTTGGGCGTGTGAGAGAGAGAGAGACTGGGAGTGTGAGAGAGAGAGACTGGGAGTCTGAGAGAGAGAGAGATTGGGAGTGTGAGAGAGATAATGACTGGGAGTGTGAGGGAGAGATTGGGAGTGTGAGAGAGAGAGAGATTGGGAGTGTGAGAGGCAGGGAGATTGGGAGTGTGAGAGAGAGAGAGAGACTGGGAGTGTGAGAGAGAGAGAGACTGGGAGTGAGATAGAGAGAGATTGGGAGTGTGAGAGAGAGAGCGATTGGGAGTGTGAGAGAGAGAGAGACTGGGAGTGTGAGAGATAGAGAGACTGGGATTGTGAGAGAGAGAAAGAATGGGAGTGTGAGCGTGGGAGAGATTGGCAGTGTGACAGAGAGATTGGGAGTGTGAGAGAGAGAGAGACTGGGAGTATGAGAGAGAGAGAGATTGGGAGTGTGAGAGAGAGAGAGATTGGGAGTGTGAGAGAGAGAGAGATTGGGAGTGTGAGAGAGAGAGAGAGATTGGGAGTGAGAGAGGGAGAGAGATTGGGAGTGTGAGTGAGAGACTGGGACTGTGCGAGAGAGAGATTGGGAGTGCAAGAGAGAGAGACTGGGAGTGAGAGAGAGAGAGAGATTGGGAGTGTGAGAGAGAGAGAGATTGGGAGTGTGATTGAGAGAGAGACTGGGAGTGAGAGAGAGACTGGGAGAGTGAGAGAGAGAAAGATTGGGAGTGTGAAAGAGAGAGAGATTGGTAGTGTGAGAGAGAGAGATAGATTGGAAGTGTGAGAGAGAGAGAGATTGGGAGTGTGAGAGAGAGAGAGACTGGGAGTGTGAGAGATAGAGAGACTGGTAGTGTGAGAGAGAGAGAGATTGGGAGTGTGAGAGAGAGAGACTGGGAGTGTGAGAGAGAGAGAGACTGGGAGTGTGAGAGAGAGAGTGCTTGGGAGTGTGAGAGAGAGAGAGACTGGGAGTGTGAGAGAGAGAGAGACTGGGAGTCTGAGAGAGAGAGAGATTGGGAGTGTGAGACAGAGAGATTGTGAGTGTGAGAGAGAGAGATTGGGAGTGTGAGAGAGAGAGACTAGAGAGAGAGAGAGAGCGCACTGAGAGAGAGAGCGCTGAGAGAGCACGCTGAGAGAGCAGCAGCAGCAGGAACACGGAGCCTGAAGCACCACAGCAGAGCCCGAGCAGCAACCGGAGCACGGAGCCTGAAGCCGGAGAAAGGCCCGAGGAACCGGGCCGAGCGAGGCACCGGAGAGAAGGAGAGCGAGCAGCAACAGGAGTAGACCCAGACCGGGAGGAGCGGCCCGAGCCAGTCAAAGAGGCGAGTGGAGAGGTAGGGGTGCCGGATCGGGTCGGGACTGTCGGGCCTGGAGAGCGAGCAAGCCCGGGGCCTGAAACCCGAGAAACTCCGGGGTCGGAAAAACTCGGACAAACACCGGGCCGGGCCGGGACTGCACAGCCGAGCCGAGGGGCTGGGACCAGGGCAGAAGCCCGGAGAGAGAGCAAGCCCGGGGCCTGAAACCCGAGAAACTCCGGGGTCGGAGAAACTCGGACAAACACCGGGCCGGGACTGCACAGCCGAGCCGAGGGGCTGGGACCAGAGCAGAAACAGCCTGAGACCGACGCGAGGAGAGAGAGGAAAACTCCGGGTCCGGAGGATAAAAGCTTTACCTAGATCTACCTAAATTTAATTAACCTAGAAAAAGAACAACAAACCCGCGAGAAAAAAGGAATAGAAACCCGAGAGAAACGATAAACAACCCGAACCAGGAACCTGTGAGAGAGAGAGAGAGAAACTTTTAAGAGCAGCTATATCAAAGATGAACCCCTGAAAAACTCTCAATTTTGGACCTAAAAGTGGGATAAGGTGGAACACGACACAAAAAAGAGAAAAAAAGTTATCTACCTGAGACAAAACAAACGACTACAATGAGCAGGGAAATGAAATATCCTGAGCAATGCACAAAAAATAAAGCAAAGGAAAAACACAAGGACATAACACTAAAAAGTAACCCAGAGGTCCTCTACGTTGACTATACCACACACAAAGGGATTAAGACGAAGAACAACCTCATATTCTACACCGACTCCGTTCCCTCATGGAAGGAGACTTTACAAAAATACTACGCATACGTCTCCAGCGAAGGTATTGGCAGTGGAGGCAGACTGAAAATATGTAAAGATGGAAATCTAGATAAAGATGACCCCCTGCTAACCATAAGCTACTACAACAAAAAAGGAAAGATCATGATACAGGGGAATGTAGAAAATCTGGACTCCTTCGAAAAGGAATTCCCCCAGTTGAAAACTAAGGCAGACACAAATAGGACCAATGGACAGGAGGCAAAAGAGAGTCGAACAGAGGATGATGAGAGCCAAGCGGAGGAAGAAGAAGAGAGTCCAGCAGAGACACACACCTCCCTGACCATCTCCACACCTCTCAACGTAAACAAACTGCTGAAAGAGAGTCTGTCCAAACAAGAACTCGAATTCAACGAATACAGAGAAACACAGGCCAAGAACTGGACGGAGGAACTCAAACAGCTGAAAACGGAAAACGAGTCCACCATCCACAAGCTGAGAAAGACCGTAGAGGAACAAAGAAATAAGATCAAAGAACTCCATACCCAGATAAACAAAACGATGGAGGCCGTAGAAAGGCTCAGCAGGCAACACAAACCTCTTAAGGTCCAAAAAACAACACACACAAGGACACAGAACCCGTCAGATGCCACCCCACACGAGGACACACCGAAAGCCACAAACCCCGCTCCTGCCACACAGCTTATCCCAGAAACCCAGCCAACAACCAGCCCTCAGTCGAGTCCTGCCCAGACTACCGCTACCCAGTCCTCACACACAGGGACACAGAACCCGTCAGATGCCCCCCCACACGAGGACACACCGAAAGCCTCAAACCCTGCTCCTGCCACACAACATATCCCAGAAACCCAGCCAACAACCAGCCATCAGTCGAGTCCTGCCCAAACTACTGCTACCCAGTCTGAAAAACCAGCCCCTCAGGCGGTCCTGCTGACCGACTCCAACGGAAAGTTTCTGGACCCCCAGAGGCTGTTCCCAGGTCATCAAGTCCTGAAAAAATGGTGCAGCAACACAGACCATGCAATGAAGATCCTGAACAAAGAATCCCTTGGAAGCCCCAAATGGCTTGTGATCCACACAGGCACAAACGACCTACGCACCCTACAGGAAGGCACTGCTAGGGCGGTGAGCAGGATGGTGGAAAAGGCCAGCAAGGAATTCCCCGAGGCGCGGATCGTGATCTCCACACTACTGCCCAGAAAGGACACCCCAGCCTATATAATCCACAACACCAACAGGGAGATCGACACGAGATGTTCTGTCTTCCCCAACGTCTACCTGGCCCATCATCCAAACATCAACACAAGGGACCTCTATGACGAAATACATCTACTCAAACAGCAGATGTGGGTCTTCGCAAGAAACCTCATAAACACTGCCAAAAGACGCAGCCCTCCCACCCCCTCTACCATTGGGAGCCGTAACCCAAACAGGACCACCAATGTCCCCCACCCCCCTTTACAAAACCAACAACAGAACCGTGCTTTTATACCTGACCCAAGACCCCCCTCTAGACCACAGACTGTAGACCAAGAACTGAGAAAGATCATGACGATGATGAACAGCCTGATAGAAAGCCGGAGAGGAATGCACTAAATTATTAATATTGTTATTTATCATTATCATTATTGTTATCTTATCATTATTATTACTATTATTAGATAGCTATATGTGCATGCCTCATGAAATTTATACTAAATCATCATTTAGCATTATAGAAAATAGTGTTTCCACACTCATCCCACAAAATAGGTCCATTTTATTTCGTTTTTTTTAACTATATAAATGCGTTCTTTCCACATAAGCTGCTGGAATATCCAGGGTCTCCGCTCCTCAACTTTTGGGATGAAGAGTACAGACCCTGAATTCCTAAAAGCTATAAAAGACATTGATATAATTGTGTTAACAGAAACATGGTGCCAAAAGGACATGCCGACCCACTGTCCTCCAATGTACCATGAAATCATTGTGCCCTCAGTAAAGAACACTAAGACACGCAAGGGCAGAACCTCCGGGGGAATCCTGGTGTGGTATAAAGGAGAACTGAACAAACACATCTCACCGATAAAACAGGGAAAATCACACGTATGGCTAAAATTAGATAAAAATATAGGAATAGCAAAAAAACGATGTTTACTTATGTGCGATCTACATACCTCCAATAGAATCGCCATATTTTGAAGAGGAGATATTTGACACTCTCCACATGGAAATCAGCCATTTCCAGGCCCAAGGAAAGGTGCTACTATGTGGGGACCTAAATGCAAGGACCGGATGTGAACCTGACTTCATAGACCCACAGGGCAACAACCATGTGTTTGGCCAGACCCCTCTATATGTCACACCAGCCATCGCAAACCGGAACAACCTCGATTGTGAAATAAATAAAAGCGGTAGGGAGGTAGTGCAACTCTGCCGAGCCTTAGGCCTGTACATAGTTAACGGTAGGTTCAGAGGGGACTCCTTAGGGAGACTCACATATTCCTCAACTCTTGGGTCTAGTGTGGTGGATTATACAATCACTGACCTGGACCCCTGCAATATCAACGCATTCACTGTCAGGCAGCAATCCCCCTCTCAGACCATAACCAAATAAATGTGTACCTTAAACTTTCTGCCCAAACTACAGACACAAAAAAGGAACACAGTAAGCTACATAAAATAAACCAGACAGACAGATGGGCCCCAGACAGTGGAGATAAATTCATCACAGCACTAAATTCACCTGATCTCACAAGTAAAATTTCAAAATTTAAAGAAAACCTATATGAGATCACCAGAGATGGTGTAAACATGGCCATAGAGGATATAAATATGATCTTCCATGAGGCAGCTGTAAAAGCCGACCTCGTGAAACAGAAGAGGAAGCATCACAAAAGACAAAATAAAAATAAGAAATGGTTTGACCACGAATGCAAAAATGCCAGAAAAGACCTGAGAAAAATATCAAACCAAAAGCATCGGCAACCAAACAATCCGGACCTACGTACTAGATACAAAGAAACCCTCAAAAGATATAAACACACCATTAGGAACAAAACACAAAACTATACCCACAAAATACTCGAAGAAATTGAAAACTCCACCAATCCAAAACAATTCTGGGAAATGTGGAATAAACTGAGTACAACACAATTGCAAGCATTACCAATCCAAGATGGCGACATCTGGAGAACACATTTTGAAAACCTCTGCAAAGACATCCCAATAAACGAAACAAACCCAAGTCAACATCAGGTCACAGAAAAACTCCACACATTAGAAGCAACAATTAAAGACAACCAAAACCCTCTAGACTCCCCAATCACATGGAAAGAACTGGCCACAAAAACAAAATCTCTCCACCTAAAGAAAGCCTGTGGCCCAGACAACATCAAAAATGAAATGCTAAAGTTCAGCAATATGGAGATGCAGGGTGCGGTACTCAAATTAGTCAACATCATATTACGTTCAGGCTGTTTTCCCGATATCTGGTGCCAAGGACTAATCTCCCCCATATATAAAAGTGGAAACAAATCAGACCCAAATAACTACCGCGGCATCTGTGTCAACAGTTGTCTAGGGAAGTTATTCTGCAGTATTCTAAATAGTAGATAACTTGATTTTCTTAACAAACATAATATCCTCAGAAAAAACCAAATAGGTTTTCTTCCAAAACACCGCACCGCCGACCATATCTATATCCTTCACACCCTCATTGGAAAACATATACACCAAACAAAAAATGGGAAAATATTCGCCTGTTTCATCGACTTCAAGAAAGCCTTTGACTCTATATGGCACGAAGGGCTCTATTATAAACTGCTTCAGTGTGGAATAGGGGGCAAAGTCTATGACCTTATTAAATCAATGTATCTGAAAAACAAATGCGGGGTCAAAATTGGAGACAAACGCACCGATTTCTTCACCCAGAGAAGAGGCGTCCGGCTGGGCTGCAATTTGAGCCCGACCCTGTTCAACATATACATAAATGAATTAGCAGACATGCTGGAGCAAAGCGAGTCACCAGGTCTCCGTCTCCTGGATGGAGAAGTGAAATCCCTGTTCTATGCGGACGACCTGGTTCTGCTGTCTCCCACAGAACAGGGATTACAGCAACAACTAGACCTACTCGACAAATACTGCCAAAATTGGGCTCTAACAGTAAATCTAAAGAAAACCAACATCATGATTTTTCAAAAAAGGGCCAGATGTCAGGAAAACAAATACCAGTTTACCCTCAGTGATACCACTATAGGACACACTATGAGCTACACCTACCTTGGTCTAACTATTACAGCATCAGGGAGCTTCAGCATAGCAGTGAATGCACTAAAAGAAAAAGCCCGAAGAGCCTTATGTGCAATAAAAAGAAAATTCTACAACATCCAAATCCCAATCAAAATCTGGCTCAAAATATTTGACAGCATAATCCTGCCCATTGCACTGTACGGTAGTGAAGTATGGGGCCCGCTAAATCACCGAAGCTACACTAAATGGGAAAAACACACAATAGAAGCCCTACATGCAGAATTCTGCCGAAGCATCCTTCGCACCCAAAGAAAAACACCAACAAATGCATGCAGAGCCGAACTAGGCAGATACCCACTAATAATAAACATCCAAAAACGAGCACTAAACTTCGTAAATCACCTCAAATCTAGCTCCCCAGACACCCTTCATTTCAAAGCCTTTCAGGCCCAAGAGCTAAACCCAGAAAAGAGTCCCCTGAGTCAGCTGCTACTGAAACTACGTACTCAGCCGGACCCTGACCAGCCCCAGACCAACACAGCCGTCCAAACACCAATCCGAGTGAACCAAATCATTAAACAATGCAAAGAAACCTACCTGGAACATTGGAACAAAATAACCAAAAGCCAAAGCAGATTAGAATGTTACCGGGCCCTAAAAAGATAATATAAACTGGCAGACTACCTCACGACCATCAGAGACACAAAACAGAGACAGACCTTCACCAGGTACAGACTAAGCGACGACCAACTGGAAATTGAAAAAGGCAGACACAAGAAATCCTGGCAGCCTAGAGAGAATAGAATATGCGATCAATGTCTGGCCGGCGAGGTTGAAACAGAAATGCATTTCCTCCTAAAATGCGAAAAATTCAACACACCAAGAAACATATTATTCAACAAGCTAAGCCAAACAACCCCAGATTTCAAGGAATTGGATGACCTGTCAAAATTAAGAATAGTCCTGGGAGAAGGAGACAGACCATACCTTGGGGCCAAATCTGCAACAACATGTCACAACCTGAGGGCTGTTTAAAAGTAAGACTGTTTAAAATTAATATTGAACGTACCAAATAAAGTAGAAAGACTGTTTAAAATTAATATTGTTTAAAAGTAACATTGTATGTACCCAACAAATGTCAAATCGATTGACACCTACAGAATGTTGGAAAACTGTACCTTTTTGTTATGTAAGCTTTGTCAATATGGTTCTCTGTAAACTTTCATGCCAATAAAGCATTTGAATTGGAATTGGAATTGGACTGGAAGTGAGAGAGAGAGAGATTGGGAGTGTGAGAGAGAGAGAGATTGGGAGTTTGAGAGAGAGAGATTGGGAGTGTGAGAGAAAGAGAGATTGGGAGTGTGAGAGAGAGACTGGGAGTGAGAGAGAGAGAGATTGGGAGTGTGAGAGAGAGAGAGATTGGGAGTGTGAGAGAGAGAGAGACTGGGAGTGTGAGAGAGAGAAAGATTGGGACTGTGGGAGTGGGAGAGATTGGGAGTGTGACAGAGAGATTGGGAGTGTGAGAGAGAGAGAGACTGGGAGTATGAGAGAGAGAGAGATTGAGAGTGTGAGAGAGAGAGAGATTAGGAGTGTGAGAGAGCGAGATTGGGAGTGTGAGAGAGAGAGAGCTTCGGAGTGTGAGAGAGAGAGAGACTGGGAGTGTGAGAGCGAGAGAGATTGGGAGCCTGAGAGAGAGAGAGATTGGGAGTGTCAGAGAGAGAAAGATTGGGAGTGTGAGAGAGAGAGAGATTGGGAGTGTGAGAGAGAGGGAGATTGGGAGTGTGAGAGAGAGAGAGAGACTGGGAGTGTGAGAGAGAGAGAGACTGGGAGTGAGATAGAGAGAGATTGGGAGTGTGAGAGTGAGAGATTGGGAGTGAGAGAGAGAGAGATTGGGAGTGTGAGAGAGAGAGAGATTGGGAGTGTGAGAGAGAGAAAGATTGGGAGTGTGAGACAGAGCGATTGGGAGTGTGAGAGAGAGAGATTGGGAGTGTGACAGAGAGAGACTGGGAGTGTGTGAGAGAGAAAGACTGGGAGTGTGAGAGAGAGATTGGGAGTGTGAGAGAGAGAGAGATTGGGAGTGTGAGAGAGAGAGAGACTGGGAGTGTGAGAGAGAGAAAGATTGGGACTGTGGGAGTGGGAGAGATTGGGAGTGTGACAGAGAGATTGGGAGTGTGAGAGAGAGAGAGACTGGGAGTATGAGAGAGAGAGAGATTGAGAGTGTGAGAGAGAGAGAGATTAGGAGTGTGAGAGAGCGAGATTGGGAGTGTGAGAGAGAGAGAGCTTCGGAGTGTGAGAGAGAGAGAGACTGGGAGTGTGAGAGCGAGAGAGATTGGGAGCCTGAGAGAGAGAGAGATTGGGAGTGTCAGAGAGAGAAAGATTGGGAGTGTGAGAGAGAGAGAGATTGGGAGTGTGAGAGAGAGGGAGATTGGGAGTGTGAGAGAGAGAGAGAGACTGGGAGTGTGAGAGAGAGAGAGACTGGGAGTGAGATAGAGAGAGATTGGGAGTGTGAGAGTGAGAGATTGGGAGTGAGAGAGAGAGAGATTGGGAGTGTGAGAGAGAGAGAGATTGGGAGTGTGAGAGAGAGAAAGATTGGGAGTGTGAGACAGAGCGATTGGGAGTGTGAGAGAGAGAGATTGGGAGTGTGACAGAGAGAGACTGGGAGTGTGTGAGAGAGAAAGACTGGGAGTGTGAGAGAGAGATTGGGAGTGTGAGAGAGAGAGACTGGGAGTGAGAGAGAGAGAGAGATTGGGACTGTGAGAGAGAGAAAGATTGGGAGTGTGAGAGTGGGAGAGATTGGGAGTGTGACAGTGAGATTGGGAGTGTGAGAGTGAGAGAGACTGGGAGTATGAGAGAGAGAGAGATTGAGAGTGTGAGAGAGAGAGATTGGGAGTGTGAGAGAGCGAGATTGGGAGTGTGAGAGAGAGAGATTGGGCGTGTGAGAGAGAGAGAGATTGGGAGTGTGAGAGAGAGAGAGATTGGGAGTGAGAGAGGGAGAGAGATTGGGAGTGTGATTGAGAGACTGGGAGTGTGTTCGAGAGAGATTGGGAGTATGAGAGAGAGAGACTGGGAGTGAGAGAGAGAGAGATTGGGAGTGTGATTGAGAGAGATTGGGAGTGTGAGAGAGAGAGACTGGGAGTGAGAGAGAGAGAGATTGGGAGTGTGAGAGAGAGAGAGATTGGGAGTGTGATTGAGAGAGAGACTGGGAGTGAGAGAGAGAGAGATTGGGAGTGTGAGAGAGAGAGAGAATGGGAGTGAGAGAGAGAGACTGGGAGTGTGAGAGAGAGAAAGATTGGGAGTGTGAGAGTGGGAGAGATTGGGAGTGTGACAGAGAGATTGGGATTGTGAGAGAGATAGAGACTGGGAGTATGAGAGAGAGAGAGATTGGGAGTGTGAGAGAGAGAGAGATTGGGAGTGTGAGAGAGAGAGATTTGGAGTGTCAGAGAGAGAGAGATTGGGAGTGTGAGAGAGACAGAGATTGGGAGCATGAGAGAGAGAGATTGGGATTTTGAGAGTGAGAGAGATTGGGAGTGTGAGAGAGAGAGAGATTGGGAGTGTGAGAGAGAGAGAGGTTGGGAGTGTGAGAGAGAGAGAGACTGGGAGTGTGAGAGAGAGAGATTGGGAGTGTGAGAGACAGAGATTGGGAGTGTGAGAGAGAGAGATTGGGAGTGCGAGAGAGAGAGACTGGGAGTGTGAGAGAGAGAGAGACTGGGAGTGTGTGAGAGAGGGAGACTGGGAGTGTGAGAGAGAGAGAGATTGGAGTGTGAGTGAGAGATTGGGAGTGGGAGAGAGAGAGAGATTGGGAGTGTGAGAGAGAGAAAGATTGGGAGTGTGAGACAGAGTGATTGGGAGTGCGAGAGAGAGAGTTTGGGAGTGTGTGAGAGAAAGACTGGGAGTGTGTGAGTGAGAAAGATTGGGAGTGTGAGAGGGAGATTGGGAGTGTGAGAGAGAGAGAGATTGGGAGTGTGAGAGAGAGAGAGATTGGGAGTGTGAGAGAGAGAGAGAGACTGGGAGTGTGAGAGAGAGAGAGACTGGAAGTGAGAGAGAGAGAGATTGGGAGTGTGAGAGAGAGAGAGATTGGGAGTGTGAGAGAGAGATTGGGAGTGTGAGAGAAAGAGAGATTGGGAGTGTGAGAGAGAGAGACTGGGAGTGAGAGAGAGAGAGATTGAGAGTGTGAGAGAGAGAGAGATTGGGAGTGTGAGAGAGAGAGAGACTGGGAGTGTGAGAGAGAGAAAGATTGGGACAGTAAGAGTGGGAGAGATTGGGAGTGTGACAGAGAGATTGGGAGTGTGAGAGAGAGAGAGACTGGGAGTATGAGAGAGAGAGAGATTGAGCGTGTGAGAGAGAGAGAGATTGGGAGTGTGATTGAGAGAGAGACTGGGAGTGTGAGAGGGAGATTGGGAGTGTGAGAGAGAGAGAGATTGGGAGTGTGAGAGAGAGAGAGACTGGGAGTGTAAGAGAGAGAAAGATTGGGAGTGTGAGAGAGAGAGAGATTGGGAGTGTGACAGAGAGATTGGGATTGTGAGAGAGAGAGAGACTGGGAGTACCCTCACCAGGTACAGACTAAGCGACCACCAACTGGAAATTGAAAAAGGCAGATACAAGAAATCCTGGCAGCCTAGAGAGAATAGAATATGCGATCAATGTCTGGCCGGCGAGGTTGAAACAGAGATGCATTTCCTCCTAAAATGCGAAAAATTCAACACATCAAGAAACATTTTATTCAACAAGCTAAGCCAAACAACCCCAGATTTCAAGGAATTGGATGACCTGTCAACATTGAGATTAGTCCTAGGAGAAGGAGACAGACCATACCTTGGGGCCAAATATGTAACAACATGTCACAACCTGAGGACTGTTTAAAATTAAGACTGTTTAAAATTAATATTGAACGTACCAAATGAAGTACAAAGACTGTTTAAAATTAATATTGTTTAAAAGTAATATTGTATGTAACCAACAAATGTCAAATCGATTGACACCTACAGAATGTTGGAAAACTGTACCTTTTTGCTATGTAAGCTTTGGCAATATGGTTCTCTGTAAACTTTCATGCCAATAAAGCATTTGAATTGAATTGAATTGAATTGAATTGATTGGGAGTGTGAGAGAGAGAGAGAGATTGGAAGTGTGAGAGAGAGAGAGATTGGGAGTGTGAAGGAGAGAGAGACTGGGAGTGTGAGAGATATCTGAAAAACAAATGCGGGGTCAAAATTGGAGACAAACGCACCGATTTCTTCACCCAGAGAAGAGGCGTCCGGCAGGGCTGCAATTTGAGCCCGACCCTGTTCAACATATACATAAATGTATTAGCAGACATGCTGGAGCAAAGCGAGTCACCAGGTCTCCGTCTCCTGGATGGAGAAGTGAAATCCCTGTTCTATGCGGACGACCTGGTTCTGCTGTCTCCCACAGAACAGGGATTACAGCAACAACTAGACCTACTCGACAAATACTGCCAAAATTGGGCTCTAACAGTAAATCTAAAGAAAACCAACATCATGATTTTTCAAAAAAGGCCCAGATGTCAGGAAAACAAATACCAGTTTACCCTCAGTGATACCACTATAGGACACACTATGAGCTACACCTACCTTGGTCTAACGATTACAGCATCAGGGAGCTTCAGCATAGCAGTGAATGCACTAAAATAAAAAGCCCGAAGAGGCCTATATGCAATAAAAAGAAAATTCTACAACATCCAAATCCCAATCAAAATCTGGCTCAAAATATTTGACAGCATAATCCTGCCCATTGCACTGTACGGTAGTGAAGTATGGGGCCCGCTAAATCACCAAAGCTACACTAAATGGGAAAAACACACAATAGAAGTCCTACATGCAGAATTCTGCCGAAGCATCCTTCGCACCCAAAGAAAAACGCCAACAAATGCATGCAGAGCCGAACTAGGCAGATACCCACTGATAATAAACATCCAAAAACGAGCACTAAACTTCCTAAATCACCTCAAATCTAGCTCCCCAGACACCCTTCATTTCAAAGCCTTTCAGACCCAAGAGCTAAACCCAGAAAAGAGTCCCCTGAGTCAGCTGCTACGGAAACTAAGTACTCAGCCGGACCCTGACCAGCCCCAGACCAACACAGCCATCCAAACACCAATCCGAGTGAACCAAATCATTAAAAAATGCAAAGAAACCTACCTGGAACATTGGAACAAAATAACTGAAAGCCAAAGCAGATTAGAATGTTACCGGGCCCTAAAAAGAGAATATAAACTGGCAGACTACCTCACGACCATCAGGGACACAAAACAGAGACAGACCCTCACCAGGTACAGACTAAGCGACCACCAACTGGAAAATGAAAAAGGCAGATACAAGAAATCCTGGCAGCCTAGAGAGAATAGAATATGCGATCAATGTCTGGCCGGCGAGGTTGAAACAGAGATGCATTTCCTCCTAAAATGCGAAAAATTCAACACATCAAGAAACATATTATTCAACAAGCTAAGCCAAACAACCCCAGATTTCAAGGAATTGGATGACCTGTCAAAAATGAGATTAGTCCTAGGAGAAGGAGACAGACCATACCTTGGGGCCAAATATGTAACAACATGTCACAACCTGAGGACTGTTTAAAAATTAAGACTGTTTAAAATTAATATTGTACCAAATGAAGTACAAAGACTGTTTAAAATTAATATTGTTTAAAAGTAATATTGTATGTAACCAACAAATGTCAAATCGATTGACACCTACAGAATGTTGGAAAACTGTACCTTTCTGCTATGTAAGCTTTGGCAATATGGTTCTCTGTAAATTTTCATGCCAATAAAGCATTTGAATTGGAATTGGAATAGAGAGACTGGGAGTGTGAGAGAGAGAGAGATTCGGAGTGTGAGAGAGAGAGACTGGGAGTGTGAGAGAGAGATTTGGACTGTCAGAGAGAGAGAGATTGGGAGTGTCGGAGAGAGAGAGATTGGGAGTGTGAGGGAGAGACTTGGAGTGTCAGAGAGAGAGAGATTGGGAGTGTGAGAGAGAGAGATTGGGAGTGTGAGACAGAGAGATTGGGAGTTTGCGAGAGAGAGATTGGGAGTGAGAGAGAGAGAAAGATTGGGAGTGTGAGAGATAGAGAGACAGGGAGTGTGAGAGAGAGAGAGATTGGGAGTGTGACAGAGAGAGGCTGGGAGTGTGAGAGAGAGATTTGGAGTGTCAGAGAGAGAGAGATTGTGAGTGTGAGAGAGAGAGACTGGGAGTGTGAGAGAGAGAGATTTGGAGTGTCAGAGAGAGAGAGATTGGGAGTGTGAGAGAGACAGAGATTGGGAGCATGAGAGAGAGAGATTGGGATTGTGAGAGTGAGAGAGATTGGGAGTGTGAGAGAGAGAGAGATTGGGAGTGTGAGAGAGAGAGAGGTTGGGAGTGTGAGAGAGAGAGAGACTGGGAGTGTGAGAGGGAGAGATTGGGAGTGTGAGAGACAGAGATTGGGAGTGTGAGAGAGAGAGATTGGGAGTGCGAGAGAGAGAGACTGGGAGTGTGAGAGAGAGAGAGACTGGGAGTGTGTGAGAGAGGGAGACTGGGAGTGTGAGAGAGAGAGAGATTGGAGTGTGAGTGAGAGATTGGGAGTGGGAGAGAGAGAGAGATTGGGAGTGTGAGAGAGAGAAAGATTGGGAGTGTGAGACAGAGTGATTGGGAGTGCGAGAGAGAGAGATTGGGAGTGTGTGAGAGAGAGACTGGGAGTGTGTGAGTGAGAAAGACTGGGAGTGTGAGAGGGAGATTGGGAGTGTGAGAGAGAGAGAGATTGGGAGTGTGAGAGAGAGAGAGATTGGGAGTGTGAGAGAGAGAGAGAGACTGGGAGTGTGAGAGAGAGAGAGACTGGAAGTGAGAGAGAGAGAGATTGGGAGTGTGAGAGAGAGAGAGATTGGGAGTGTGAGAGAGAGATTGGGAGTGTGAGAGAAAGAGAGATTGGGAGTGTGAGAGAGAGAGACTGGGAGTGAGAGAGAGAGAGATTGAGAGTGTGAGAGAGAGAGAGATTGGGAGTGTGAGAGAGAGAGAGACTGGGAGTGTGAGAGAGAGAAAGATTGGGACTGTGAGAGTGGGAGAGATTGGGAGTGTGACAGAGAGATTGGGAGTGTGAGAGAGAGAGAGACTGGGAGTATGAGAGAGAGAGATTGAGAGTGTGAGAGAGAGAGAGATTGGGAGTGTGAGAGAGCGAGATTGGGAGTCTGAGAGAGAGAGATTGGGAGTGTGAGAGAGAGAGAGATTGGGAGTGTGAGAGAGAGAGAGATTGGGAGTGAGAGAGAGAGAGAGATTGGGAGTGTGAGTGAGAGACTGGGAGTGTGTGAGAGAGGGGTTGGGAGTGTGAGAGAGAGAGACTGGGAGTGAGAGAGAGAGAGAGACTGGGAGTGAGAGAGAGACTGGGAGTGTGAGAGAGAGAAAGATTGGGAGTGTGAGAGTGGGAGGGATTGGGAGTGTGACAGAGAGATTGGGAGTGTGAGAGAGAGAGAGACTGGGAGTATGAGAGAGAGAGAGATTGGGAGTGTGAGAGAGAGAAAGATTGGGAGTGTGAGAGAGCGAGATTGGGAGTGTGAGAGAGAGAGATTGGGAGTGTGAGAGGGAGAGAGATTGGGAGTGTGAGAGAGAGAGAGAGACTGGGAGTGTGAGAGAGAGAGAGACTGGAAGTGAGAGAGAGAGAGATTGGGAGTGTGAGAGAGAGAGAGATTGGGAGTGTGAGAGAGAGAGATTGGGTGTGTGAGAGAAAGAGAGATTGGGAGTGTGAGAGAGAGAGACTGGGAGTCAGAGAGAGAGAGATTGGAAGTGTGAGAGAGAGATTGGGAGTGTGAGAGAGAGAGAGACTGGGAGTGTGAGAGAGAGAAAGATTGGGACTGTGAGAGTGGGAGAGATTGGGAATGTGACAGAGAGATTGGGAGTGTGAGAGAGAGAGAGGCTGGCAGTTTGAGAGAGAGAGAGATTGAAATTGTGAGAGAGAGAGAGATTGGGAGTGAGAGAGAGAGAGAGATTGGGAGTGTGAGAGAGAGATTGGGAGTGTGAGAGAGAGAGACACTGGGAGTGTGAGAGAGAGAAAGATTGGGACTGTGAGAGTGGGAGAGATTGGGAGTGTGACAGAGAGATTGGGAGTGTGAGAGAGAGAGAGACTGGGAGTATGAGAGAGAGAGAGATTGAGAGTGTGAGAGAGAGAGAGATTGAGAGTGTGAGAGAGAGAGAGATTGGGAGTGTGAGAGAGAGAGAGATTGGGAGTGAGAGAGGGCGAGATTGGGAGTGTGAGAGAGAGAGATTGGGAGTGTGAGAGAGAGAGAGATTGGGAGTGTGAGAGAGAGAGAGATTGGGAGTGTGAGAGAGATAGAGATTGGGAGTGAGAGAGAGAGAGAGATTGGGAGTGTGAGAGAGAGAGAGACTGGGAGTGTGTGAGAGAGAGAGACTGGGAGTGTGTGAGACATAGAGACTGGGAGTGTGAGAGAGAGATAGATTGGGAGTGTGAGAGAGAGAGAGATTGGGAGTGAATGAGAGAGAGATTGGGAGTGTGAGAGAGAGAGAGATTGGGAGTGTGAGAGAGAGAAAGATTGGCAGTGTGAGAGAGAGAGACTGGGAGTGTGTGAGAGAGAAAGACTGGGAGTGTGAGAGAGAGATTGGGAGTGTGAGAGAGAGAGAGATTGGGAGTGAGAGAGAGAGAGAGAGACTGGGAGTGTGAGAGAGAGAGAGACTGGAAGTGAGAGAGAGAGAGATTGGGAGTGTGAGAGAGAGAGAGATTGGGAGTGTGAGAGAGAGATTGGGAGTGTGAGAGAAAGAGAGATTGGGAGTGTGAGAGAGAGAGACTGGGAGTGAGAGAGAGAGAGATTGAGAGTGTGAGAGAGAGAGAGATTGGGAGTGTGAGAGAGAGAGAGACTGGGAGTGTGAGAGAGAGAAAGATTGGGACTGTGAGAGTGGGAGAGATTGGGAGTGTGACAGAGAGATTGGGAGTGTGAGAGAGAGAGAGACTGGGAGTATGAGAGAGAGAGATTGAGAGTGTGAGAGAGAGAGAGATTGGGAGTGTGAGAGAGCGAGATTGGGAGTCTGAGAGAGAGAGATTGGGAGTGTGAGAGAGAGAGAGATTGGGAGTGTGAGAGAGAGAGAGATTGGGAGTGAGAGAGAGAGAGAGATTGGGAGTGTGAGTGAGAGACTGGGAGTGTGTGAGAGAGGGGTTGGGAGTGTGAGAGAGAGAGACTGGGAGTGAGAGAGAGAGAGAGACTGGGAGTGAGAGAGAGACTGGGAGTGTGAGAGAGAGAAAGATTGGGAGTGTGAGAGTGGGAGGGATTGGGAGTGTGACAGAGAGATTGGGAGTGTGAGAGAGAGAGAGACTGGGAGTATGAGAGAGAGAGAGATTGGGAGTGTGAGAGAGAGAAAGATTGGGAGTGTGAGAGAGCGAGATTGGGAGTGTGAGAGAGAGAGATTGGGAGTGTGAGAGGGAGAGAGATTGGGAGTGTGAGAGAGAGAGAGAGACTGGGAGTGTGAGAGAGAGAGAGACTGGAAGTGAGAGAGAGAGAGATTGGGAGTGTGAGAGAGAGAGAGATTGGGAGTGTGAGAGAGAGAGATTGGGTGTGTGAGAGAAAGAGAGATTGGGAGTGTGAGAGAGAGAGACTGGGAGTCAGAGAGAGAGAGATTGGAAGTGTGAGAGAGAGATTGGGAGTGTGAGAGAGAGAGAGACTGGGAGTGTGAGAGAGAGAAAGATTGGGACTGTGAGAGTGGGAGAGATTGGGAATGTGACAGAGAGATTGGGAGTGTGAGAGAGAGAGAGGCTGGCAGTTTGAGAGAGAGAGAGATTGAAATTGTGAGAGAGAGAGAGATTGGGAGTGAGAGAGAGAGAGAGATTGGGAGTGTGAGAGAGAGATTGGGAGTGTGAGAGAGAGAGACACTGGGAGTGTGAGAGAGAGAAAGATTGGGACTGTGAGAGTGGGAGAGATTGGGAGTGTGACAGAGAGATTGGGAGTGTGAGAGAGAGAGAGACTGGGAGTATGAGAGAGAGAGAGATTGAGAGTGTGAGAGAGAGAGAGAGATTGAGAGTGTGAGAGAGAGAGAGATTGGGAGTGTGAGAGAGAGAGAGATTGGGAGTGAGAGAGGGCGAGATTGGGAGTGTGAGAGAGAGAGATTGGGAGTGTGAGAGAGAGAGAGATTGGGAGTGTGAGAGAGAGAGAGATTGGGAGTGTGAGAGAGATAGAGATTGGGAGTGAGAGAGAGAGAGAGATTGGGAGTGTGAGAGAGAGAGAGACTGGGAGTGTGTGAGAGAGAGAGACTGGGAGTGTGTGAGACATAGAGACTGGGAGTGTGAGAGAGAGATAGATTGGGAGTGTGAGAGAGAGAGAGATTGGGAGTGAATGAGAGAGAGATTGGGAGTGTGAGAGAGAGAGAGATTGGGAGTGTGAGAGAGAGAAAGATTGGCAGTGTGAGAGAGAGAGACTGGGAGTGTGTGAGAGAGAAAGACTGGGAGTGTGAGAGAGAGATTGGGAGTGTGAGAGAGAGAGAGATTGGGAGTGAGAGAGAGATTGGGAGTGTGAGAGAGAGGGAGAGACTGGGAGTGTGAGAGAGAGAGAGACTGGGAGTGAGATAGAGAGAGATTGGGAGTGTGAGAGAGAGAGAGATTGGGAGAGTGAGAGAGAAATTGGGAGTGTGAGAGAAAGAGAGATTGGTAGTGTGAGAGAGAGAAAGATTGGGAGTGTGAGAGTGGGAGAGATTGGGAGTGTGAGAGAGCGAGATTGGGAGTGTGAGAGAGAGAGATTGGGCGTGTGAGAGAGAGTGAGATTGGGAGTGTGATTGAGAGAGAGACTGGGAGTGAGAGAGAGAGAGATTGGGAGTGTGAGAGAGAGAGAGACTGGGAGTGAGAGAGAGAGACTGGGAGTGTGAGAGAGAGAAAGTTTGGGAGTGTGAGAGTGGGAGAGATTGGGAGTGTGACAGAGAGATTGGGATTGTGAGAGAGAGAGAGACTGGGAGTATGAGAGAGAGAGAGAGAGAATTCTGAATACATGCAGAATTCTGCCGAAGCATCCTTCGCACCCAAAGAAAAACGCCAACAAATGCATGCAGAGCCGAACTAGGCAGATACCCACTGATAATAAACATCCAAAAACGAGCACTAAACTTCCTAAATCACCTCAAATCTAGCTCCCCAGACACCCTTCATTTCAAAGCCTTTCAGACCCAAGAGCTAAACCCAGAAAAGAGTCCCCTGAGTCAGCTGCTACTGAAACTAAGTACTCAGCCGGACCCTGACCAGCCCCAGACCAACACAGCCATCCAAACACCAATCCGAGTGAACCAAATCATTAAAAAATGCAAAGAAACCTACCTGGAACATTGGAACAAAATAACCAAAAGCCAAAGCAGATTAGAATGTTACCGGGCCCTAAAAAGAGAATATAAACTGGCAGACTACCTCACGACCATCAGAGACACAAAACAGAGACAGACCCTCACCAGGTACAGACTAAGCGACCACCAACTGGAAATTGAAAAAGGCAGACACAAGAAATCCTGGCAGCCTAGAGTGAATAGAATATGCGATCAATGTCTGGCCGGCGAGGTTGAAACAGAGATGCATTTCCTCCTAAAATGCGAAAAATTCAACACATCAAGAAACATATTATTCAACAAGCTAAGCCAAACAACCCCAGATTTCAAGGAATTGGATGACCTGTCAAAATTGAGATTAGTCCTAGGAGAAGGAGACAGACCATACCTTGGGGCCAAATATGTAACAACATGTCACAACCTGAAGACTGTTTAAAATTAAGACAGTTTAAAATTAATATTGAACGTACCAAATGAAGTACAAAGACTGTTTAAAGTTAATATTGTTTAAAAGTAATATTGTATGTACCCAACAAATGTCAAATCGATTGAAACCTACAGAATGTTGGAAAACTGTACTTTTTGTTTTGTAAGCTTTAGCAATATGGTTCTCTGTAAACTTTCATGCCAATAAAGCATTTGAATTGAATTGAATTGAATTGAATTGAATTGAATTGAATTGATTGGGAGTGTGAGAGAAAGAGAGATTGGGAGTGTGAGAGAGAGAGACTGTGAGTGAGAGAGAGAGAGATTGGGAGTGTGAGAGAGAGAGAGATTGGGAGTGTGAGAGAGAGAGAGACTGGGAGTGTGAGAGAGAGAAAGATTGGGACTGTGAGAGTGGGAGAGATTGGGAGTGTGACAGAGAGATTGGGAGTGTGAGAGAGAGAGAGACTGGGAGTATGAGAGAGAGAGAGATTGAGACTGTGAGAGAGAGAGAGATTGGGAGTGTGAGAGAGCGAGGTTGGGAGTCTGAGAGAGAGCGATTGGGAGTGTGAGAGAGAGAGAGGTTGGGAGTGTGAGAGAGAGAGATTGGGAGTGAGAGAGAGAGAGAGATTGGGAGAGTGAGTGAGAGACTGGGAGTGTGTGAGATAGAGATTGGGAGTGTGAGAGAGAGAGACTGGGAGTGAGAGAGAGAGAGAGACTCGGAGTGAGAGAGAGAGACTGGGAGTGTGAGAGAGAGAAAGATTGGGAGTGTGAGAGTGGGAGGGATTGGGAGTGTGACAGAGAGATTGGGAGTGTGAGAGAGAGAGAGACTGGGAGTATGAGAGAGAGAGAGATTGGGAGTGTGAGAGAGAGAAAGATTGGGAGTGTGAGAGAGCGAGATTGGGAGTGTGAGAGAGAGAGATTGGGAGTGTGAGACAGAGAGAGATTGGTAGTGTGAGAGAGAGATAGAGACTGGGAGTGTGAGAGAGAGAGAGACTGGAAGTGAGAGAGAGAGTGATTGGGAGTGTGAGAGAGAGAGAGATTGGGACTGTGAGAGAGAGAGATTGGGATTGTGAGAGAAAGAGAGATTGGGAGTGTGAGAGAGAGAGATTGGGAGTGTGAGAGAGAGAGAGATTGGGAGTGTGAGAGAGAGAGAGATTGGGAGTGAGAGAGAGAGAGAGAGATTGGGAATGTGAGTGAGAGACTGGGAGTGTGTGAGAGAGAGATTGGGAGCGTGAGAGAGAGAGACTGGGAGTGAGAGAGAGAGAGAGATTGGGAGTGAGATTGAGAGAGAGACTGGGAGTGAGAGAGAGAGAGATAGGGAGTGTGAGAGAGAGAGAGACTGGGAATGAGAGAGAGAGACTGGGAGTGTGAGAGAGAGAAAGTTTTAGGAGTGTGAGAGTGTGAAAGATTGGGAGTGTGACAGAGAGATTGGGAGTGTGAGAGAGAGAGAGATTGGGAGTGTGAGAGAGAGAGAGATTGGGAGTGAGAGAGGGAGAGAGATTGGGAGTGTGATTGAGAGACTGGGAGAGTGTGCGAGAGATATTGGGAGTGTGAGAGAGAGAGATTGGGAGTGAGAGAGAGAGAGATTGGGAGTGTGATTGAGAGAGATTGGGAGTGTGAGAGAGAGAGACTGGGAGTGAGAGAGAGAGAGATTGGGAGTGTGAGAGAGAGAGAGATTGGGAGTGTGATTGAGAGAGAGACTGGGAGTGAGAGAGAGAGACTGGGAGTGTGAGAGAGAGAAAGATTAGGAGTGTGAGAGCGGGAGAGATTGGGAGTGTGACAGAGAGATTGGGATTGTGAGAGAGATAGAGACTGGGAGTATGAGAGAGAGAGAGATTGGGAGTGCGGGAGTGAGAGAGATTGGGAGTGTGAGACAGAGAGATTGGGAGTGAGAGAGAGAGAGAGATTGGGAGTGTGAGAGAGAGAGAGAGATAGGGAGTGTGAGAGAGAGCGAGATTGGGAGTGTGAGAGAGAGAGAGACTGGGAGCGTGAGAGAGAGAGAGATTGGGAGTGTGAGAGAGAGAGACTGGGAGTGTGAGAGAGAGAGATTTGGAGTGTCAGAGAGAGAGAGATTGGGAGTGTCAGAGAGAGAGAGATTGGGAGTGTGAGAGAGAGAGAGATTGGGAGTGTGATAGAGAGAGATTTGGAGTGCCAGAGAGAGAGAGATTGGGAGTTTGCGAGAGAGAGATTGGGAGTGAGAGAGAGAGAGAGATTGGGAGTGTGAGAGAGAGAGAGATTGGGAGTGTGATTGAGAGAGAGACTGGGAGTGAGAGAGAGAGATTGGGAGTGTGAGCAAGAGAGAGAGACTGGGAGTGAGAGAGAGAGACTGGGAGTGTAAGAGAGAGAAAGATTGGGAGTGTGAGAGAGAGAGAGATTGGGAGTGTGACAGAGAGATTGGGATTGTGAGAGATAGAGAGACTGGGAGTGTGAGAGAGAGAGAGATTGGGAGTGTGAGAGAGAGAGACTGGGAGTGTGAGAGAGAGAGATTTGGAGTGTCAGAGAGAGAGAGATTGGGAGTGTCAGAGAGAGAGAGATTGGGAGTGTGAGAGAGAGAGAGATTGGGAGTGAGAGAGAGAGAGATTGCCGCTAAATCACCAAAGCTACACTAAATGGGAAAAACATACAATAGAAGCCCTACATGCAGAATTCTGCCGAAGCATCCTTCGCACCCAAAGGAAAACGCCAACAAATGCATGCAGAGCCGAACTAGGCAGATACCCACTGATAATAAACATCCAAAAACGAGCACTAAACTTCCTAAATCACCTCAAATCTAGCTCCCCAGACACCCTTCATTTCAAAGCCTTTCAGACCCAAGAGCTAAACCCAGAAAAGAGTCCCCTGAGTCAGCTGCTACGGAAACTAAGTACTCAGCCGGACCCTGACCAGCCCCAGACCAACACAGCCGCCCAAACACCAATCCGAGTGAACCAAATCATTAAAAAATGCAAAGAAACCTACCTGGAACATTGGAACAAAATAACCGAAAGCCAAAGCAGATTAGAATGTTACCGGGCCCTAAAAAGAGAATATAAACTGGCAGACTACCTCACGACCATCAGAGACACAAAACAGAGACAGACCCTCACCAGGTACAGACTAAGCGACCACCAACTGGAAATTGAAAAAGGCAGAGACAAGAAATCCTGGCAGCCTAGAGAGAATAGAATATGCGATCAATGTCTGGCTGGCGAGGTTGAAACAGAAATGCATTTCCTCCTAAAATGCGAAAAATTCAACACATCAAGAAACATATTATTCAACAAGCTAAGCCAAACAACCCCAGATTTCAAGGAATTGGATGATCTGTCAAAATTGAGATTAGTCCTAGGAGAAGGAGACAGACCATACCTTGGGGCCAAATATGTAACAACATGTCACAACCTGAGGACTGTTTAAAATTAAGACTGTTTAAAATTAATATTGAACGTACCAAATGAAGTACAAAGACTGTTTAAAATTAATATTGTTTAAAAGTAATATTGTATGTACCCAACAAATGTCAAATCGATTGACACCTACAGAATGTTGGAAAACTGTACCTTTTTGCTATGTAAGCTTTGGCAATATGGTTCTCTGTAAACTTTCATGCCAATAAAGCATTTTAATTGGAATTGGAATTGGAATTGGGAGTGTGAGAGAGAGAGAGTTTGGGAGCGTGAGAGAGAGAGATCGGGAGTGTGAGAGAGAGAGATTGGGACTGTGAGAGAGAGATACTGGGAGTGAGAGAGAGAGAGAGAGATTGGGAGTGTGAGAGAGATAGAGATTGGGAGTGAGAGAGAGAGAGAGATTGGGAGTGTGAGAGAGAGAGAGATTGGGAGTGTGAGAGAGAGAGAGATTGGGAGTGTGAGAGAGAGAGAGATTGGGAGTGTGAGAGAGAGAAAGAGACTGGGAGTGTGAGAGAGAGAGAGACTGGGAGTGAGAGAGAGAGAGATTGAGAGTGTGAGAGAGAGAGAGATTGGGAGTGTGAGAGAGAGAGTTTGGGAGTGTGAGAGAGAGAATGGAAGTGTGAGAGAAAGAGAGATTGGGAGTGTGAGAGAGAGAGACTGGGAGTGAGAGAGAGAGAGATTGGGAGTGTGAGAGAGAGACAGATTGTGAGTGTGAGAGACAGAGAGAGACTGGGAGTGTGTGAGCGAGAGAGACTGGGAGTGAGAGGGGGAGAGATTGGGAGTGTGAGAGAGAGAGAGATTGGGAGTGTGTTTGAGAGAGAGACTGGGAGTGAGAGAGAGAGAGATTGGGAGTGTGAGAGAGAGAGAGACTGGGAGTGAGAGAGAGAGACTGGGAGTGTGAGAGAGAGAGACTGGGAGTGAGAGAGAGCGACTTGGAGTGTGAGAGAGAGAAAGATTGGGAGTGTGAGAGAGAGAGGGATTGGGAGTGTGAGAGAGAGAGATTGCGAGTGTGAGAGAGAGTGACTGGGAGTGTGAGAGAGAGAGATTGGGAGTGCGAGAGAGAGAGATTGGGAGTGTGAGAGAGAGAGAGTTTGGGGGTGTGAGAGAGAGAGAGAGATCAGGAGTGTGAGAGAGAGAGATTGGGAGTGTGAGAGAGAGAGAGTTTGAGAGTGTGAGAGAGAGAGATCGGGAGTGTGAGAGAGAGAGATTGGGAGTATGAGAGAGAGGGACTGGGAGTGAGTGAGTGAGAGAGAAATTGGGAGTGTGAGAGAGATTGGGAGTGTGAGAGAGAGAGACTGGGAGTGAGAGAGAGAGATTGGGAGTGTGAGAGAGAGACAGATTGTGAGTGTGAGAGACAGAGAGAGACTGGGAGTGTGTGAGCGAGAGAGACTGGGAGTGAGAGGGGGAGAGATTGGGAGTGTGAGAGAGAGAGAGATTGGGAGTGTGTTTGAGAGAGAGACTGGGAGTGAGAGAGAGAGAGATTGGGAGTGTGAGAGAGAGAGAGACTGGGAGTGAGAGAGAGAGACTGGGAGTGTGAGAGAGAGAGACTGGGAGTGAGAGAGAGCGACTTGGAGTGTGAGAGAGAGAAAGATTGGGAGTGTGAGAGAGAGAGGGATTGGGAGTGTGAGAGAGAGAGATTGCGAGTGTGAGAGAGAGTGACTGGGAGTGTGAGAGAGAGAGATTGGGAGTGCGAGAGAGAGAGATTGGGAGTGTGAGAGAGAGAGAGTTTGGGGGTGTGAGAGAGAGAGAGAGATCAGGAGTGTGAGAGAGAGAGATTGGGAGTGTGAGAGAGAGAGAGTTTGAGAGTGTGAGAGAGAGAGATCGGGAGTGTGAGAGAGAGAGATTGGGAGTATGAGAGAGAGGGACTGGGAGTGAGTGAGTGAGAGAGAAATTGGGAGTGTGAGAGAGATTGGGAGTGTGAGAGAGAGAGAGAATGGGAGTGTGAGCGAGAGAGATTGGGAGTGAGAGAGAGAGAGAGATTGGGAATGTGAGAGAGAGAGAGTGATTGGGAGTGTGAGAGAGAGAGATTGGGAGTGTGAGAGAGAGAGAGTGACTGGGAGTGTGAGAGGGAGAGAGATTGGGAGTGTGAGAGAGGGAGACTGCGAGTGTGAGAGAGAGAGATTTGGAGTGTCAGAGAGAGAGAGATTGGGAGTGTCAGAGAGAGAGAGATTGGGAGTGTGAGAGAGAGACTTGGAGTGTCAGAGAGAGAGAGATTGGGAGTGTGAGAGAGAGAGATTGGGAGTGTCAGAGAGAGAGAGATTGGGAGTGTGAGAGAGAGAGATTTGGAGTGTCAGAGAGTGAGAGATTGGGAGTGTGAGAAATTTGGTGTGTGAGAGAGAGAGTGATTGGGAGTGTGAGAGAGAGAGAGATTGGGAGTGTGAGAGAGAGAGATTGGGAGTGTGAGAGAGAGAGATTGGGAGTGCGAGAGAGAGGGATTGGGAGTGTGAGAGAGAGAGAGATTGGGAGTGTGAGAGAGAGAGAGACTGGGAGTGTGAGAGATTGGGAGTGTGAGAGAGAGAGACTGCGAGTGTGAGAGAGAGAGATTTGGAGTGTCAGAGAGAGAGAGATTGGGAGTGTCAGAGAGAGAGAGATTGGGAGTGTGAGAGAGAGACTTGGAGTGTCAGAGAGAGAGAGATTGGGAGTGTGAGAGAGAGAGATTGGGAGTGTCAGAGAGAGAGAGATTGGGAGTGTGAGAGAGAGAGATTTGGAGTGTCAGAGAGTGAGAGATTGCGAGTGTGAGAAATTTGGTGTGTGAGAGAGAGAGTGATTGGGAGTGTGAGAGAGAGAGAGATTGGGAGTTTGAGAGAGAGAGATTGGGAGTGTGAGAGAGAGAGAGTTTGGGAGTGTGAGAGAGAGAGAGAGATCGGGAGTGTGAGAGAGAGAGATTGGGAGTGTGAGAGAGAGAGACTGGGAGTGAGAGAGAGAGAGAGAGATTGGGAGTGTGAGAGAGACTGGGAGTGTGAGAGAGAGAGATTGGGAGTGTGAGAGAGAGAGAGTTTGGGAGTGTGAGAGAGAGAGAGATTGGGAGTGTGAGAGAGAGAGATTGGGAGTGTGAGAGAGAGAGAGTTTGGGAGTGTGAGAGAGAGAGAGAGATCGGGAGTGTGACAGAGAGAGATTGGGACTGTGAGAGAGAGAGACTGGGAGTGAGAGAGAGAGAGAGAGATTGGGAGTGTGAGAGAGAGAGATTTGGAGTGTCAGAGAGAGAGAGATTGGGCGTGTGAGAGAGAGAGATTTGGAGTGTCAGAGAGAGAGATTGGGAGTGTGAGACCCTGAATTCCTAAAAGCTATAAAAGACATTGATATAATTGTGTTAACAGAAACATGGTGCCAAAAGGACGTGCCGACCCACTGTCCTCCAATGTACCATGAAATCATTGTGCCCTCAGTAAAGAACACTAAAACACGCAAGGGCAGAACCTCCGGGGGAATATTGGTGTGGTATAAGGGAGAACTGGACAAACACATCTCACCGGTAAAACAGGGAAAATCACATGTATGGCTAAAACTAGATAAAAATATAGGAATAGCAAAAAAAGATGTTTACTTATGTGCGATCTACATACCTCCAATAGAATCGCCATATTTCGAAGAGGAGTTATTTGATACTCTCCACATGGAAATCAGCCATTTCCAGGCCCAAGGAAAGGTGATAATATGTGGGGACCTAAATGCAAGGACCGGTTGTGAACCTGACTTCATAGGCCCACAGGGAAACAACCATGTGTTTGGCCAGACCCCTTTAGATGTCACACCAGCCATCGCAAATCGGAACAACCTTGATCGTGAAATAAATAAAAGCGGTAGGGAGGTAGTGCAACTCTGCCGAGCCTTAGGCCTGTACATAGTTAATGGTAGGTTCAGAGGGGACTCCCTAGGGAGACTCACATACTCCTCAACTCTTGGGTCTAGTGTGGTGGACTATACAATCACTGACCTGGACCCCTGCGATATCAACGCATTCACTGTCAGGCAGCAATCCCCCCTCTCAGACCATAACCAAATAAATGTGTACCTTAAACTTTCTGCCCAAACTACAGACACAAAAAAGGAACCCAGTAAGCTCCATAAAATAAACCAGACATACAGATGGGCCCCAGACAGTGGAGAAAAATTCATCACAGCACTAAAGTCACCTGATCTCACAAGTAAAATATCAAAATTTAAAGAAAACCCATACGAGATCACCAGAGATGGTGTAAACATGGCCATAGAGGATATAAATATGATCTTCCATGAGGCAGCTGTAAAAGCCGACCTTGTGAAACAGAAGAGGAAGCGTCACAAAAGACAAAATAAAAATAAGAAATGGTTTGACCACGAATGCAAAAATGCCAGAAAAGACCTGAGAAAAATATCAAACCAAAAGCATCACCAACCAAACAATCCGGACCTACGTACTAGAGACAATGAAACCCTCAAAAGATATAAACACACCATTAGGAACAAAACACAAAACTATACCCACAAAATACTCGAAGAAATTGAAAACTCCACCAATCCAAAACAATTCTGGGAAATGTGGATTAACCTGAGTACAACACAATTGCAAGCATTACCAATCCAAGATGGAGACATCTGGAGAACACATTTTGAAAACCTCTACAAAGACATCCCAATAAACGAAACAAACCCAAATCAACATCAGGTCACAGAAAAACTCCACACATTAGAAGCAACAATTAAAGACAACCAAAACCCTCTAGACTCCCCAATCACATGGAAAGAACTGGCCACAAAAACAAAATCTCTCCACCTAAAGAAAGCCTGTGGCCCAGACAACATCAAAAATGAAATGCTCAAGTTCAGCAATATGGAGATGCAGGGTGTGATACTCAAACTATTCAACATCATATTACGCTCAGGCTGTTTTCCCGATATCTGGTGCCAAGGACTAATCTCCCCCATATATAAAAGTGGAAACAAATCAGACCCAAATAACTACCGCGGCATCTGTGTCAACAGTTGTCTAGGGAAGTTATTCTGCAGTATTCTAAATAGTAGATTACTTGATTTTCTTAACAAACATAATATCCTCAGAAAAAACCAAATAGGCTTTCTTCCAAAACACCGCACAGCCGACCATATCAATACCCTTCACACCCTCATTGGAAAACATATACACCAAACAAAAAATGGGAAAATATTCGCCTGTTTCATCGACTTCAAGAAAGCCTTTGACTCTATATGGCACGAAGGGCTCTATTATAAACTTCTTCAGTGTGGAATAGGGGGCAAAGTCTATGACCTTATTAAATCAATGCATCTGAAAAACAAATGCGGGGTCAAAATTGGAGACAAACGCACCGATTTCTTCACCCAGAGAAGAGGCGTCCGGCAGGGCTGCAATTTGAGCCCGACCCTGTTCAACATATACATAAATGAATTAGCAGACATGCTGGAGCAAAGCGAGTCACCAGGTCTCCGTCTCCTGGATGGAGAAGTGAAATCCCTGTTCTATGCGGACGACCTGGTTCTGCTGTCTCCCACAGAACAGGGATTACAGCAACAACTAGACCTACTCGACAAATACTGCCAAAATTGGGCTCTAACAGTAAATCTAAAGAAAACCAACATCATGATTTTTCAAAAAAGGGCCAGATGTCAGGAAAACAAATACCAGTTTACCCTCAGTGATACCACTATAGGACACACTATGAGCTACACCTACCTTGGTCTAACTATTACAGCATCAGGGAGCTTCAGCATAGCAGTGAATGCACTAAAAGAAAAAGCCCGAAGAGCCCTATATGCAATAAAAAGAAAATTCTACAACATCCAAATCCCAATCAAAATCTGGCTCAAAATATTTGACAGCATAATCCTGCCCATTGCACTGTACGGTAGTGAAGTATGGGGCCCGCTAAATCACCAAAGCTACACTAAATGGGAAAAACACACAATAGAAGCCCTACATGCAGAATTCTGCCGAAGCATCCTTCGCACCCAAAGAAAAACGCCAACAAATGCATGCAGAGCCGAACTAGGCAGATACCCACTGATAATAAACATCCAAAAACGAGCACTAAACTTCCTAAATCACCTCAAATCTAGCTCCCCAGACACAGTTCATTTCAAAGCCTTTCAGACCCAAGAGCTAAACCCAGAAAAGAGTCCCCTGAGTCAGCTGCTACTGAAACTAAGTACTCAGCCGGACCCTGACTAGCCCCAGACCAACACAGCCGTCCAAACACCAATCCGAGTGAACCAAATCATTAAAAAATGCAAAGAAACCTACCTGGAACATTGGAACAAAATAACCGAAAGCCAAAGCAGATTAGAATGTTACCGGGCCCTAAAAAGAGAATATAAACTGGCAGACTACCTCACGACCATCAGAGACACAAAACAGAGACAGACCCTCACCAGGTACAGACTAAGCGACCACCAACTGGAAATTGAAAAAGGCAGATACAAGAAATCCTGGCAGCCTAGAGAGAATAGAATATGCGATCAATGTCTGGCTGGCGAGGTTGAAACAGAAATGCATTTCCTCCTTAAATGCGAAAAATTCAACACATCAAGAAACATATTATTCAACAAGCTAAGCCAAACAACCCCAGATTTCAAGGAATTGGATGATCTGTCAAAATTGAGATTGGTCTTAGGAGAAGGAGACAGACCATACCTTGGGGCCAAATATGTAACAACATGTCACAACCTGAGGACTGTTTAAAATTAAGACTGTTTAAAATTAATATTGAACGTACCAAATGAAGTACAAAGACTGTTTAAAATTAATATTGTTTAAAAGTAATATTGTATGTACCCAACAAATGTCAAATCGATTGACACCTACAGAATGTTAGAAAACTGTACCTTTTCGCAATGTAAGCTTTGGCAATATGGTTCTCTGTAAACTTTCATGCCAATAAAGCATTTGAATTGAAAATTGAGAGATTGGGAGTGTGAGAGAGAGAGAGATTGGGAGTGTGAGAGAGAGAGAGATTGGGAGTGTGAGAGACAGAGAGACTGGGAGTGTGAGAGACAGAGACTGGGAGTGTGAGAGAAAGAGATTGGGAGTGTCAGAGAGAGAGAGATTGGGAGTGTGAGAGAGAGACTTGAAGTGTCAGAGAGAGAGAGATTGGGAGTGTGAGAAATTTGGTGTGTGAGAGAGAGAGTGATTGGGAGTGTGAGAGAGAGAAAGATTGGGAGTGTGAGAGAGAGAGATTGGGAGTGTGTGAGTGAGAGAGTTTGGGAGTGTGAGAGAGAGAGATTGGGAGTGTGAGAGAGAGAGATTGGGACTGTGAGAGAGAGAGACTGGGAGTGAGAGAGAGAGAGAGAGATTGGGAGTGTGAGAGAGAGAGATTGGGAGTGAGAGAGAGAGAGAGATTGGGAGTGTGAGAGAGAGAGAGATTGGGAGTGTGAGAGAGAGAGAGATTGGGAGTGTGAGAGAGAGAGAGACTGGGAGTGTGAGAGATAGAGACTGGGAGTGTGAGAGAGAGAGAGATTTGGAGTGTCAGAGAGAGAGAGATTGGGAGTGTCAGAGAGAGAGAGATTGGGAGTTTCAGAGAGAGACTTGGAGTGTCAGAGAGAGAGAGATTGGAAGTGTGAGAGAGAGAGATTTGTAGTGTCAGAGAGAGAGAGATTGGGAGTTTGAGAGAGAGAGATTGGGAGTGAGAGAGAGTTGGAGATTGGGAGTGTGAGAGATAGAGAGACTGGGAGTGTGAGAGTGAGAGAGATTGGGAGTGTGAGAGAGAGAGACTGGGAGTGTGAGAGAGAGAGATTTGGAGTGTCAGAGGGAGAGAGATTGGGAGTGTGAGAGAGAGAGAGATTGAGAGCATGAGAGAGAGAGTTTGGGAGTGTGAGAGAGAGAGAGATTTGGAGTGTGAGAGAGAGAGAGATTGGGAGTGTGAGAGAGAGAGAGATTGGGAGTGTGAGAGAGATATGCAATAAAAAGAAAATTCTACAACATCCAAATCCCAATCAAAATCTGGCTCAAAAAATTTGACAGCATAATCCTGCCCATTGCACTGTACGGTAGTGAAGTATGGGGCCCGCTCAATCACCATAGCTACACTAAATGGGAAAAACACACAATAGAACCCTACATGCAGAATTTTGCCGAAGCATTCTTCGCACCCAAAGGAAAACACCAACAAATGCATGCAGATCCAAACTAGGCAGATACCCACTGATAATAAACATCCACAAACGAGCACTAAACTTCCTAAATCACCTCAAATCTAGCTCCCCAGACACCCTTCATTTTAAAGCCTTCCAGACGCAAGAGATAAACCCAGAAAAGAGTCCCCTGAGTCAGCTGCTACTGAAACTAAGTACTCCTACTCAGCCGGACCCTGACCAGTCCCAGACCAACACTGCCGTCCAAACACCAATCCGAGTGAACCAAATCATTAAACAATGCAAAGAAACCTACCTGGAACATTGGAACAATGTAACCAAAAGCCAAAGCAGCTTAGAATGTTACCGGGCCCTATAAAGAGAATATAAACTGGCAGACTATCTCTCGACCATCAGAGACACAAAACAGAGATAGACCCTCACCAGGTACAGACTAAGTGACCACCAACTGACAATTGAAAAAGGAAGATACAAGAAATCCTGGCAGCCTGGAGAGAATAGAATATGTGATCAATGTCTGGCCGGCAAGGTTGAGACAGAGATGCAGTTCCGCCTAAAATGCGAAAAATTCAACACAACAAGAAACATATTATTTGACAAGCTCAGCCAAACAACCCCAGATTTCAAAGAATTGGATGACCTGTCAAAATTAAGATTAGTCCTGGGAGAAGGAGACAGACCATACCTTGGTGCCAAATATGTAACAACATGTCACAACCTGAGGATTGTTTAAAATTAATACTGAATGTACCCAACGATGTTCAACGACTTTAAATTAATACTGTTTAAACTAATATTGTATGTACCCAACGAAGGTCAAAATTGTTTGACACCTACAGAATGTTGGAAAAATGTACTTTTTGTTATGTAAGCTTTGGCAATATGGTTCCCTGTAAACTTTCATGCCAATAAAGCATTTGAACTGAATTGAATTGAATTGAGAGAGAGATTGGGAGTGTGAGAGAGAGAGAGACTGGGAGTGTGAGAGAGAAAGAGATTGGGAGTGTGAGAGACAGAGATTGGGAGTGTGAGAGAGAGAGATTGGGAGTGCGAGAGAGAGAGACTGGGAGTGTGAGAGAGAGAGAGACTGGGAGTGTGTGAGAGAGAGAGACTGGGAGTGTGAGAGAGAGAGATTGGGAGTGTGAGAGAGAGAGAGATTGGGAGTGTGAGAGAGAGAGATTTGGAGTGTCAGAGAGAGAGAGATTGGGAGTGTGAGAGAGAGAGATTGGGAGTGAGAGAGAGAGAGAGATTGGGAGTGTGAGAGAGAGGGAGAGATTGGGAGTGTGAGAGAGAGTGAGATTGGGAGTGTGAGAGAGAGAGAGACTGGGAGTGTGAGAGATAGAGAGACTGGGAGTGTGAGAGAGCGAGATTTGGAGTGTCAGAGAGAGTGAGAGATTGGGAGTGTCAGAGAGAGAGAGATTGGGAGGGTGAGAGAGAGAATTGGAGTGTCAGAGAGAGAGAGATTGGGAGTGTGAGAGAGAGAGATTTGGAGTGTCAGAGACAGAGAGATTGGGTGTCTGAGAGAGAGAGATTGGGAGTGAGAGAGAGAGAGAGATTGGGAGTGTGAGAGATAGAGAGACTGGGAGTGTGAGAGAGAGAGAGATTGGGAGTGTGACAGAGAGAGACTGGGAGTGTGAGAGAGAGAGATTTGGAGTGTCAGAGAGAGAGAGATTGGGAGTGTGAGAGAGAGAGAGACTGGGAGTGTGAGAGAGAGAGAATTGGAGTGTCAGAGAGAGAGAGATTGGGATTGTGAGAGAGAGAGATTGGGAGCATGAGTGAGAGAGATTGGGAATGTGAGAGAGAGAGAGATTTGGAGTGTGAGAGAGAGAGAGATTGGGAGTGTGAGAGAGAGAGAGATTGGGAGTGTGAGAGAGAGAGAGATTGGGAGTGTGAGAGAGAGAGACTGGGAGTTTGAGAGAGAGAGAGATTGGGAGTGTGAGAGATAGAGAGACTGGGAGTGTGAGAGAGAGAGAGATTGGGAGTGTGACGGAGAGAGACTGGGAGTGTGAGAGAGAGAGATTTGGAGTGTCAGAGAGAGAGAGATTGGGAGTGTGAGAGAGAGAGAGACTGGGAGTGTGAGAGAGAGAGAATTGGAGTTTCAGAGAGAGGGAGATTGGGATTGTGAGAGAGAGAAATTGGGAGCATGAGTGAGAGAGATTGGGAATGTGGGAGAGAGAGAGATTTGGAGTGTGAGAGAGAGGTCTAACTATTACAGCATCAGGGAGCTTCAGCATAGCAGTGAATGCACTAAAAGAAAAAGCCCGAAGAGCCCTATATGCAATAAAAAGAAAATTCTACAACATCCAAATCCCAATCAAAATCTGGCTCAAAATTTTTGACAGCATAATCCTGCCCATTGCACTGTACGGTAGTGAAGTATGGGGCCCGCTAAATCACCAAAGCTACACTAAATGGGAAAAACACACAATAGAAGCCCTACATGCAGAATTCTGCCGAAGCATCCTTCGCACCCAAAGAAAAACGCCAACAAATGCATGCAGAGCCGAACTAGGCAGATACCCACTGATAATAAACATCCAACAACGAGCACTAAACTTCCTAAATCACCTCAAATCTAGCTCCCCAGACACCCTTCATTTCAAAGCCTTTCAGACCCAAGAGCTAAACCCAGAAAAGAGTCCCCTGAGTCAGCTGCTACTGAAACTAAGTACTCAGCCGGACCCTGACCAGCCCCAGACCAACACAGCCGTCCAAACACCAATCCGAGTGAACCAAATCATTAAACAATGCAAAGAAACCTACCTGGAACATTGGAACAAAATAACCGAAAACCAAAGCAGATTAGAATGTTACCGGGCCCTAAAAAGAGAATATAAACTGGCAGACTACCTCACGACCATCAGAGACACAAAACAGAGACAGACCCTCACCAGGTACAGACTAAGCGACCACCAACTGGAAATTGAAAAAGGCAGATACAAGAAATCCTGGCAGCCTAGAGAGAATAGAATATGCGATCAATGTCTGGCTGGCGAGGTTGAAACAGAAATGCATTTCCTCCTAAAATGCGAAAAATTCAACACATCAAGAAACATATTATTCAACAAGCTAAGCCAAACAACCCCAGATTTCAAGGAATTGGATGATCTGTCAAAATTGAGATTAGTCCTAGGAGAAGGAGACAGACCATACATTGGGGCTAAATATGTAACAACATGTCACAACCTGAGGACTGTTTAAAAGTAAGACTGTTTAAAATTAATATTGAACGTACCAAATGAAGTAGAAAGACAGTTTAAAATTAATATTGTTTAAAAGTAATATTGTATATACCCAACAAATGTCAAATCGATTGACACCTACAGAATGTTGGAAAACTGTACCTTTTTGCTATGTAAGCTTTGGCAATATGGTTCTCTGTAAACTTTCATGCCAATAAAGCATTTGAACTGAACTGAACTGAACTGAACTGAGAGAGATTGGGAGTGTGAGAGAGAGAGAGATTGGGAGTGTGAGAGAGAGAGAGATTGGGAGTGTGAGAGAGAGAGACTGGGAGTGTGAGAGAGAGAGAGATTGGGAGTGTGAGAGAGAGAGAGATTGGGAGTGTGAGAGAGAGAGAGATTGGGAGTGTGAGAGAGAGAGACTGGGAGTTTGAGAGAGAGAGAGATTGGGAGTGTGAGAGATAGAGAGACTGGGAGTGTGAGAGAGAGAGAGATTGGGAGTGTGACAGAGAGAGACTGGGAGTGTGAGAGAGAGAGATTTGGAGTGTCAGAGAGAGAGAGATTGGGAGTGTGAGAGAGAGAGAGACTGGGAGTGTGAGAGAGAGAGAATTGGAGTTTCAGAGAGAGGGAGATTGGGATTGTGAGAGAGAGAGATTGGGAGCATGAGTGAGAGAGATTGGGAATGTGGGAGAGAGAGAGATTTGGAGTGTGAGAGAGAGGTCTAACTATTACAGCATCAGGGAGCTTCAGCATAGCAGTGAATGCACTAAAAGAAAAAGCCCGAAGAGCCCTATATGCAATAAAAAGAAAATTCTACAACATCCAAATCCCAATCAAAATCTGGCTCCAAATTTTTGACAGCATAATCCTGCCCATTGCACTGTACGGTAGTGAAGTATGGGGCCCGCTAAATCACCAAAGCTACACTAAATGGGAAAAACACACAATAGAAGCCCTACATGCAGAATTCTGCCGAAGCATCCTTCGCACCCAAAGAAAAACGCCAACAAATGCATGCAGAGCCGAACTAGGCAGATACCCACTGATAATAAACATCCAACAACGAGCACTAAACTTCCTAAATCACCTCAAATCTAGCTCCCCAGACACCCTTCATTTCAAAGCCTTTCAGACCCAAGAGCTAAACCCAGAAAAGAGTCCCCTGAGTCAGCTGCTACTGAAACTAAGTACTCAGCTGGACCCTGACCAGCCCCAGACCAACACAGCCGTCCAAACACCAATCCGAGTGAACCAAATCATTAAACAATGCAAAGAAACCTACCTGGAACATTGGAACAAAATAACCGAAAACCAAAGCAGATTAGAATGTTACCGGGCCCTAAAAAGAGAATATAAACTGGCAGACTACCTCACGACCATCAGAGACACAAAACAGAGACAGACCCTCACCAGGTACAGACTAAGCGACCACCAACTGGAAATTGAAAAAGGCAGATACAAGAAATCCTGGCAGCCTAGAGAGAATAGAATATGCGATCAATGTCTGGCTGGCGAGGTTGAAACAGAAATGCATTTCCTCCTAAAATGCGAAAAATTCAACACATCAAGAAACATATTATTCAACAAGCTAAGCCAAACAACCCCAGATTTCAAGGAATTGGATGATCTGTCAAAATTGAGATTAGTCCTAGGAGAAGGAGACAGACCATACATTGGGGCTAAATATGTAACAACATGTCACAACCTGAGGACTGTTTAAAAGTAAGACTGTTTAAAATTAATATTGAACGTACCAAATGAAGTAGAAAGACAGTTTAAAATTAATATTGTTTAAAAGTAATATTGTATATACCCAACAAATGTCAAATCGATTGACACCTACAGAATGTTGGAAAACTGTACCTTTTTGCTATGTAAGCTTTGGCAATATGGTTCTCTGTAAACTTTCATGCCAATAAAGCATTTGAACTGAACTGAACTGAACTGAACTGAGAGAGATTGGGAGTGTGAGAGAGAGAGAGATTGGGAGTGTGAGAGAGAGAGAGATTGGGAGTGTGAGAGAGAGAGACTGGGAGTGTGAGAGAGAGAGAGATTGGGAGTGTGAGAGAGAGAGAGATTGGGAGTGTGAGAGAGAGAGAGATTGGGAGTGTGAGAGAGAGAGACTGGGAGTTTGAGAGAGAGAGAGATTGGGAGTGTGAGAGATAGAGAGACTGGGAGTGTGAGAGAGAGAGAGATTGGGAGTGTGACAGAGAGAGACTGGGAGTGTGAGAGAGAGAGATTTGGAGTGTCAGAGAGAGAGAGATTGGGAGTGTGAGAGAGAGAGAGACTGGGAGTGTGAGAGAGAGAGAATTGGAGTTTCAGAGAGAGGGAGATTGGGATTGTGAGAGAGAGAGATTGGGAGCATGAGTGAGAGAGATTGGGAATGTGGGAGAGAGAGAGATTTGGAGTGTGAGAGAGAGGTCTAACTATTACAGCATCAGGGAGCTTCAGCATAGCAGTGAATGCACTAAAAGAAAAAGCCCGAAGAGCCCTATATGCAATAAAAAGAAAATTCTACAACATCCAAATCCCAATCAAAATCTGGCTCCAAATTTTTGACAGCATAATCCTGCCCATTGCACTGTACGGTAGTGAAGTATGGGGCCCGCTAAATCACCAAAGCTACACTAAATGGGAAAAACACACAATAGAAGCCCTACATGCAGAATTCTGCCGAAGCATCCTTCGCACCCAAAGAAAAACGCCAACAAATGCATGCAGAGCCGAACTAGGCAGATACCCACTGATAATAAACATCCAACAACGAGCACTAAACTTCCTAAATCACCTCAAATCTAGCTCCCCAGACACCCTTCATTTCAAAGCCTTTCAGACCCAAGAGCTAAACCCAGAAAAGAGTCCCCTGAGTCAGCTGCTACTGAAACTAAGTACTCAGCCGGACCCTGACCAGCCCCAGACCAACACAGCCGTCCAAACACCAATCCGAGTGAACCAAATCATTAAACAATGCAAAGAAACCTACCTGGAACATTGGAACAAAATAACCGAAAACCAAAGCAGATTAGAATGTTACCGGGCCCTAAAAAGAGAATATATACTGGCAGACTACCTCACGACCATCAGAGACACAAAACAGAGACAGACCCTCACCAGGTACAGACTAAGCGACCACCAACTGGAAATTGAAAAAGGCAGATACAAGAAATCCTGGCAGCCTAGAGAGAATAGAATATGCGATCAATGTCTGGCTGGCGAGGTTGAAACAGAAATGCATTTCCTCCTAAAATGCGAAAAATTCAACACATCAAGAAACATATTATTCAACAAGCTAAGCCAAACAACCCCAGATTTCAAGGAATTGGATGATCTGTCAAAATTGAGATTAGTCCTAGGAGAAGGAGACAGACCATACCTTGCGGGTAAATATGTAACAACATGTCACAACCTGAGGACTGTTTAAAAGTAAGACTGTTTAAAATTAATATTGAACGTACCAAATGAAGTAGAAAGACTGTTTAAAATTAATATTGTTTAAAAGTAATATTGTATATACCCAACAAATGTCAAATCGATTGACACCTACAGAATGTTGGAAAACTGTACCTTTTTGCTATGTAAGCTTTGGCAATATGGTTCTCTGTAAACTTTCATGCCAATAAAGCATTTGAACTGAACTGAACTGAACTGAACTGAGAGAGATTGGGAGTGTGAGAGAGAGAGAGATTGGGAGTGTGAGAGAGAGAGAGATTGGGAGTGTGAGAGAGAGAGACTGGGAGTGTGAGAGATTGGGAGTGTGAGAGACAGAGATTGGGAGTGTGAGAGAGAGAGATTGGGAGTGCAAGAGAGAGAGACTGGGAGTGTGAGAGAGAGAGAGACTGGGAGTGTGTGAGAGAGAGAGACTGGGAGTGTGAGAGAGAGAGATATTGGGAGTGTGAGAGAGAGAGAGATTGGGAGTGTATGAGGGAGAGATTGGGACTGTGAGAGAGAGAGAGATTGGGAGTGTGAGAGAGAGACAGATTGGGAGTGTGAGACAGAGAGATTGGGAGTGAGAGAGAGAGAGATTGGGAGTGTGAGAGAGAGAGACTGGGAGTGTGTGAGAGAGAAAGACTGGGAGTGTGAGAGAGAGATTGTGAGAGTGAGAGAGAGAGATTGGGAGTGTGAGTGAGAGAGATTGGGAATGTGAGAGAGAGAGAGATTTGGAATGTGAGAGAGAGAGAGATTGGGAGTGTGAGAGAGAGAGAGATTGGGAGTGTGAGAGAGAGAGAGATTGGGAGTGTGAGAGAGAGAGACTGGGAGTGAGAGAGAGAGAGAGATTGGGAGTGTGAGAGATAGAGAGATTGGGAGTGTATGAGAGAGAGATTGGGAGTGTGAGAGAGAGAGAGATTGGGAGTGTGAGAGAGAGAAAGATTGGGAGTGTGAGACAGAGAGATTGGGAGAGAGAGAGAGATTGGGAGTGTGAGAGAGAGAGACTGGGAGTGTGTGAGAGAGAAAGACTGGGAGTGTGAGAGAGAGATTGGGAGTGTGAGAGAGAGAGATTGGGAGTGTGAGAGAGAGATTGGGAGTGTGAGAGAGAGAGAGACTGGGAGTGAGAGAGAGAGAGATTGGGAGAGTGAGAGAGAGAGAGATTGGGAGTGTGAGAGAGAGAGATTGGGAGTGTGAGAGAGAGAAAGATTGGGAGTGTGAGAGTGGGAGAGATTGGGAGTGTGACAGAGAGATTGGGAGTGTGAGAGAGAGAGAGACTGGGAGTATGAGAGAGAGAGAGATTGAGAGTGTGAGAGAGAGAGATTGGGAGTGTGAGAGAGCGAGATTGGGAGTGTGAGATAGAGAGATTGGGAGCGTGAGAGTGAGAGAGATTGGGAGTGTGAGAGAGAGAGAGATTGGGAGTGTGAGAGAGAGAGATTGGGAGTGAGAGAGAGAGAGAGATTGGGAGTGTGAGAGAGAGACTGGGAGTGTGTGAGAGAGAGACTGGGAGTGTGAGAGAGAGAGACTGGGAGTGAGAGAGAGAGAGATTGGGAGTGTGAGAGAGAGAGACTGGGAGTGTGAGAGAGAGAGAGATTGGGAGTGTGAGAGACAGAGATTGGGAGTGTGAGAGAGAGAGACTGGGAGTGTGAGAGAGAGAGAGACTGGGAGTGCGTGAGAGAGAGAGACTGGGAGTGTGAGAGAGAGAGATATTGGGAGTGTGAGAGAGAGAGAGATTGGGAGTGTATGAGGGAGAGATTGGGACTGTGAGAGAGAGAGAGGTTGGGAGTGTGAGAGAGAGAAAGATTGGGAGTGTGAGACAGAGAGATTGGGAGTGACAGATAGAGAGATTGGGAGTGCGAGAGAGAGAGACTGGGCGTGTGTGAGAGAGAAAGACTGGGAGTGTGAGAGAGAGATTGGGAGTGTGAGAGAGAGAGATTGGGAGTGTGAGTGAGAGAGATTGGGAATGTGAGAGAGAGAGAGATTTGGAGTGTGAGAGAGAGAGAGATTGGGAGTGTGAGAGAGAGAGAGATTGGGAGTGTGAGAGAGAGAGATTGGGAGTGTGAGAGAGAGAGACTGGGAGTGAGAGAGAGAGAGATTGGGAGTGTGAGAGATAGAGAGACTGGGAGTGTGAGAGAGAGAGAGATTGGGAGTGTATGAGAGAGAGATTGGGAGTCTGAGAGAGAGAGAGATTGGGAGTGTGAGAGAGAGAAAGATTGGGAGTGTGAGACAGAGAGATTGGGAGAGAGAGAGAGAGATTGGGAGTGTGAGAGAGAGAGACTGGGAGTGAGAGAGAGAGAGAGATTGGGAGTGAGAGATAGAGAGACTGGGAGTGTGAGAGAGAGAGAGATTGGGAGTGTATGAGAGAGAGATTGGGAGTGTGAGAGAGAGAGAGATTGGGAGTGTGAGAGAGAGAAAGATTGGGAGTGTGAGACAGAGAGATTGGGAGAGAGAGAGAGATTAGGAGTGTGAGAGAGAGAGACTGGGAGTGTGAGAGAGAGAGAGACTGGGAGTGTGTGAGAGAGAGAGACTCGGAGTGTGAGAGAGAGAGATATTGGGAGTGTGAGAGACAGAGAGATTGGGAGTGTATGAGAGAGAGATTGGGAGTGTGAGAGAGAGAGAGATTGGGAATGTGAGAGAGAGAGAGATTGGGAGTGTGAGAGAGAGAGACTGGGAGTGTGTGAGAGAGAAAGACTTGGAGTGTGAGAGAGAGATTGGGAGTGTGAGAGAGAGAGATTGGGAGTGTGAGAGAGAGAGAGATTGGGAGTGTGAGAGAGAGAGAGAGACTGGGAGTGTGAGAGAGAGAGAGACTGGGAGTGAGAGAGAGAGAGATTGGGAGTGTGAGAGAGAGAGAGATTGGGAGTGTGAGAGAGAGAGAGATTGGGAGTGTGAGAGAGAGAAAGATTGGGAGTGTGAGAGTGGGAGAGATAGGGAGTGTGACAGAGAGATTGGGAGTGTGAGAGATTGGGAGTGTGAGAGAGAGAGAAATTGGGAGTGAGAGAGAGAGAGATTGGGAGTGTGAGGGAGAGAGATTGGGAGTGTGAGAGAGAGAGAGTTTGGGAGTATGAGAGAGAGAGAGATCGGGAGTGTGAGAGAGAGGGATTGGGAGTGTGAGAGATAGAGACTGGGAGTGAGAGAGAGAGAGATTGGGAGTGTGAGAGAGATTGGGAGTGTGAGAGAGAGAGAGTTTGGGAGTGTGAGAGAGAGAGACTGGGAGTGAGAGAGAGATTGGGAGTATGAGAGAGAGAGAGATTGGGAGTGTGAGAGAGAGAGACTGGGAGTGTGAGAGAGAGAGATTGGGATTGTGAGAGAGAGAGAGATTGGGAGCATGAGAGAGAGCGATTGGGAATGTGAGAGAGAGAGAGATTTGGAGTGTGAGAGAGAGAGAGATTGGGAGTGTCAGAGAGAGAGAGATTGGGAGAGTGAGAGAGAGAATTGGAGTGTCACAGAAAGAGAGATTGGGAGTGTTAGAAAGAGAGATTTGGAGTGTCAGAGAGAGAGAGATTGGGAGTTTGAGAGAGAGAGATTGGGTGTGAGAGAGAGAGATTGGGAGTGTGAGAGATAGAGAGACTGGGAGTGTGAGAGAGAGAGAGATTTGGAGTGTGACAGAGAGAGACTGGGAGTGTGAGAGAGAGAGATTTGAAGTGTCAGAGAGAGAGAGATTGGGAATGTGAGAGAGAGAGAGATTGGGAGTGTGAGAGAGAGAGAGATTGGGAGTGTGAGAGAGAGAGAGACTGGGAGTGTGAGAGATAGAGAGACTGGGAGTGTGAGAGAGAGAGAGATTGGGAGTGTGAGAGAGAGAGACTGGGAGTGTGAGAGAGAGAGATTTGGAGTGTCAGAGAGAGAGAGATTGGGAGTGTCAGAGAGAGAGAGATTGGGAGTGTGAGAGAGAGACTTGGAGTGTCAGAGAGAGAGAGATTGGGAGTGTGAGAGAGAGAGATTTGGAGTGACAGAGAGATAGAGTTTGGGAGTGTGAGATAGAGAGATTTGGAGTGTCAGAGAGAGAGAGATTGGGAGTGTGAGAGAGAGATTGGGAGTGAGAGAGAGAGAGAGATTGGGAGTGTGAGAGAGAGAGAGACTGGGAGTGTGAGAGATAGAGAGACTGGGAGTGTGAGAGAGAGAGAGATTCGGAGTGTGAGAGAGAGAGACTGGGAGTGTGAGAGAGAGAGATTTGGAGTGTCAGAGAGAGTGAGAGATTGGGAGTGTCAGAGAGAGAGAGATTGGGAGATTGAGAGAGAGAATTGGAGTGTCAGAGAGAGAGAGATTGGGAGTGTGAGAGAGAGAGATGTGGAGTGTCAGAGAGAGAGAGATTGGGAGATTGAGAGAGAGAGATTGGGAGTGAGAGAGAGAGATTGGGAGTGTGAGAGATAGAGACACTGGGAGTGTGAGAGAGAGAGAGATTGGGAGTGTAAGAGAGAGAGAGACTGGGAGTGTGAGAGAGAGAGAATTGCAGTGTCAGAGAGAGAGAGATTGGGATTGTGAGAGAGAGAGTTTGGGAGCATGAGCGAGAGAGATTGGGAATGTGTGAGAGAGAGAGATTTGGAGTGTGAGAGAGAGAGAGATTGGGAGTGTGAGAGAGAGAGAGATTGGGAGTGTGAGAGAGAGAGAGATTGGGATTGTGAGAGAGAGACTGGGAGTGTGAGAGAGAGAGAGATTGGGAGTGTGAGAGACAGAGATTGGGAGTGTGAGAGAGAGAGTTTGGGAGTGCGAGAGAGAGAGACTGGGAGTGAGAGAGAGAGGGATTGGGAGTGTGAGAGAGAGAGAGATAGGGAGTGTGAGAGAGAGAGAGACTGGGAGTCTGAGAGAGAGAGAGACTGCGAGTGAGAGGGTGAGAGATTAGGAGTGTGAGAGAGAGACTGGGAGTGTGAGAGAGAGAGGTTTGGAGTCTCAGAGAGAGAGAGATTGGGAGTGTGAAAGAGAGAGACTGGGAGTGTGAGAGAGAGTGATTTGGAGTGTCAGAGAGAGAGAGATTGGGAGTGTGAGAGAAAGAGAGATGGGGAGCATGAGAGAGAGATAGGGAGTGTGAGAGAGAGTGATTTGGAGTGTGAGAGAGAGAGAGATTCAACATATACATAAATGAATTAGCAGACATGCTGGAGCAAAGCGAGTCACCAAGTCTCCGTCTCCTGGATGGAGAAGTGAAATCCCTGTTCTATGCGGACGACCTGGTTCTGCTGTCTCCCACAGAACAGGGATTACAGCAACAACTAGACCTACTCGACAAATACTGCCAAAATTGGGCTCTAACAGTAAATCTAAAGAAAACCAACATCATGATTTTTCAAAAAAGGCTCAGATGTCAGGAAAACAAATACCAGTTTACCCTCAGTGATACCACTTTCGGACACACTATGAGCTACACCTACCTTGGTCTAACTATTACAGCATCAGGGAGCTTCAGCATAGCAGTGAATGCACTAAAAGAAAAAGCCCAAAGAGCCCTATATGCAATAAAAAGAAAATTCTACAACATCCAAATCCCAATCAAAATCTGGCTCAAAATATTTGACAGCATAATCCTGCCCATTGCACTGTACGGTAGTGAAGTATGGGGCCCGCTAAATCACCAAAGCTACACTAAATGGGAAAAACACACAATAGAAGCCCTACATGCAGAATTCTGCCGAAGCATCCTTCGCACCCAAAGAAAAACGCCAACAAATGCATGCAGAGCCGAACTAGGCAGATACCCACTGATAATAAACATCCAAAAACGAGCACTAAACTTCCTAAATCACCTCAAATCTAGCTCCCCAGACACCCTTCATTTCAAAGCCTTTCAGACCCAAGAGCTAAACCCAGAAAAGAGTCCCCTGAGTCAGCTGCTACTGAAACTAAGTACTCAGCCGGACCCTGACCAGCCCCAGACCAACACAGCCGTCCAAACACCAATCCGAGTGAACCAAATCATTAAAAAATGCAAAGAAACCTACCTGGAACATTGGAACAAAATAACCGAAAGCCAAAGCAGATTAGAATGTTACTGGGCCCTAAAAAGAGAATATAAACTGGCAGACTACCTCACGAACATCAGAGACACAAAACAGAGACAGACCCTCACCAGGTACAGACTAAGCGACCACCAACTGGAAATTGAAAAAGGCAGATACAAGAAATCCTGGCAGCCGAGAGAGAATAGAATATGCGATCAATGTCTGGCCGGCGAGGTCGAAACAGAGATGCATTTCCTCCTAAAATGCGAAAAATTCAACACATCAAGAAACATATTATTCAACAAGCTAAGCCAAACAACCCCAGATTTCAAGGAATTGGATGACCTGTCAAAATTGAGATTAGTCCTAGGAGAAGGAGACAGACCATACCTTGGGGCCAAATATGTAACAACATGTCACAACCTGAGGACTGTTTAAAATTAAGACTGTTTAAAATTAATATTGAACGTACCAAATGAAGTACAAAGACTGTTTAAAATTAATATTGTTTAAAAGTAATATTGTATGCAACCAACAAATGTCAAATCGATTGACACCTACAGAATGTTGGAGAACTGTACCTTTTTGCTATGTAAGCTTTGGCAATATGGTTCTCTGTAAACTTTCATGCCAATAAAGCATTTGAATTGGAATTGGAAAAATTGGATTGGGAGTCTGAGAGAGAGAGAGATTGGGAGTGTGAGAGAGAGAGAGATTGGGTGTGTGAGAGAGAGAGACTGGGAGTGTGAGAGAGAGAGAGATTGGGCGTGTGAGAGAGAGAGAGAGATTGGGAGTGTGAGAGAGAGAGAGATTGGGAGTGTGAGAGAGAGAGAGATTGGGAGTGTGTGAGAGAGAGACCTTATTAAATCAATGTATCTGAAAAACAAATGCGGGGTCAAAATTGGAGACAAACGCACCGATTTCTTCACCCAGAGAAGAGGCGTCCGGCAGGGCTGCAATTTGAGCCCGACCCTGTTCAACATATACATAAATGAATTAGCAGACATGCTGGAGCAAAGCGAGTCACCAGGTCTCCGTCTCCTGGATGGAGAAGTGAAATCCCTGTTCTATGCGGACGACCTGGTTCTGCTGTCTCCCACAGAACAGGGATTACAGCAACAACTAGACCTACTCGACAAATACTGCCAAAATTGGGCTCTAACAGTAAATCTAAAGAAAACGAACATCATGATTTTTCAAAAAAGGCCCAGATGTCAGGAAAACAAATACCAGTTTACCCTCAGTGATACCACTATAGGACACACTATGAGCTACACCTACCTTGGTCTAACTATTACAGCATCAGGGAGCTTCAGCATAGCAGTGAATGCACTAAAAGAAAAAGCCCAAAGAGCCCTATAGGCAATAAAAAGAAAATTCTACAACATCCAAATCCCAATCAAAATCTGGCTCAAAATATTTGACAGCATAATCCTGCCCATTGCACTGTACGGTAGTGAAGTATGGGGCCCGCTAAATCACCAAAGCTACACTAAATGGGAAAAACATACAATAGAAGCCCTACATGCAGAATTCTGCCGAAGCATCCTTCGCACCCAAAGAAAAACGCCAACAAATGCATGCAGAGCCGAACTAGGCAGATACCCACTGATAATAAACATCCAAAAACGAGCACTAAACTTCCTAAATCACCTCAAATCTAGCTCCCCAGACACCCTTCATTTCAAAGCCTTTCAGACCCAAGAGCTAAACCCAGAAAAGAGTCCCCTGAGTCAGCTGCTACGGAAACTAAGTACTCAGCCGGACCCTGACCAGCCCCAGACCAACAAAGCCATCCAAACACCAATCCGAGTGAACCAAATCATTAAAAAATGCAAAGAAACCTACCTGGAACATTGGAACAAAATAACCGAAAGCCAAAGCAGATTAGAATGTTACCGGGCCCTAAAAAGAGAATATAAACTGGCAGACTACCTCACGACCATCAGAGACACAAAACAGAGACAGACCCTCACCAGGTACAGACTAAGCGACCACCAACTGGAAATTGAAAAAGGCAGATACAAGAAATCCTGGCAGCCTAGAGAGAATAGAATATGCGATCAATGTCTGGCCGGCGAGGTTGAAACAGAGATGCATTTCCTCCTAAAATGCGAAAAATTCAACACATCAAGAAACATATTATTCAACAAGCTAAGCCAAACAACCCCAGATTTCAAGGAATTGGATGACCTGTCAAAATTGAGATTAGTCCTAGGAGAAGGAGACAGACCATACCTTGGGGCCAAATATGTAACAACATGTCACAACCTGAGGACTGTTTAAAATTAAGACTGTTTAAAATTAATATTGAACGTACCAAATGAAGTACAAAGACTGTTTAAAATTAATATTGTTTAAAAGTAATATTGTATGTACCCAACAAATGTCAAATCGATTGACACCTACAGAATGTTGGAAAACTGTACCTTTTTGCTATGTAAGCTTTGGCAATATGGTTCTCTGTAAACTTTCATGCCAATAAAGCATTTGAATTGAATTGAATTGAATTGAATTGAGAGACGGGGAGTGTGAGAGATAGAGAGACTGGGAGTGTGAGAGAGAGAGAGATTGGGAGTGTGAGAGAGAGAGACTGGGAGTGTGAGAGAGAGAGATTTGGACTGTCAGAGACAGAGAGATTGGGAGTGTCAGAGAGAGAGAGATTGGGAGTGTGAGAGAGAGACTTGGAGTGTCAGAGAGAGAGAGATTGGGAGTGTGAGAGAGAGAGATTTGGAGTGACAGAGAGAGAGAGTTTGGGAGTGTGAGATAGAGAGATTTGGAGTGTCAGAGAGAGAGAGATTGGGAGTGTGAGAGAGAGAGATTGGGAGTGTGAGAGAGAGAAAAGAGTCCCCTGAGTCAGCTGCTACTGAAACTAAGTACTCAGCCGGACCCTGACCAGCCCCAGACCAACACAGCCGTCCAAACACCAATCCGAGTGAACCAAATCATTAAAAAATGCAAAGAAACCTACCTGGAACGTTGGAACAAAATAACCGAAAGCCAAAGCAGATTAGAATGTTACCGGACCCTAAAAAGAGAAGATAAACTGGCAGACTACCTCACGACCATCAGAGACACAAAACAGAGACAGACCCTCACCAGGTACAGACTAAGCGACCACCAACTGGAAATTGAAAAAGGCAGATACAAGAAATCCTGGCAGCCTAGAGAGAATAGAATATGCGATCAATGTCTGGCCGGCGAGGTTGAAACAGAAATGCATTTCCTCCTAAAATGCGAAAAATTCAACACATCAAGAAACATATTATTCAACAAGCTAAGCCAAACAACCCCAGATTTCAAGGAATTGGATGATCTGTCAAAATTGAGATTAGTCCTAGGAGAAGGAGACAGACCATACCTTGGGGCCAAATATGTAACAACATGTCACAACCTGAGGACTGTTTAAAATTAAGACTGTTTAAAATTAATATTGAACGTACCAAATGAAGTACAAAGACTGTTTAAAATTAATATTGTTTAAAAGTAATATTGTATGTACCCAACAAATGTCAAATCGATTGACACCTACAGAATGTTAGAAAACTGTACCTTTTTGCAATGTAAGCTTTGGCAATATGGTTCTCTGTAAACTTCCATGCCAATAAAGCATTTGAATTTGAAATTTGAATTTGAGAGACTGGGGGTGTGAGAGAGAGAGAGACTGGGAGTGACAAGGGTGAGAGATTGGGAGTGTGAGAGAGAGAGCGATTGGGAGTGTGATTGAGAGAGAGACTGGGAGTGAGAGAGAGAGAGATTGGGAGTGTGAGAGAGAGTGAGATTGGGAGTGTGAGAGAGAGAGAGATTGGGAGTGTGAGAGAGAGAGACTGGGAGTGAGAGAGAGAGAGAGATTGGGAGTGTGACAGAGAGAGATTGGGAGAGTGAGAGAGAGAGACTGGGAGTGTGTGAGAGAGAGTGGGAGTGTGAGAGAGAGAGACTGGGAGTGAGAGAGAGAGAGAGATTGGGAGTGTGAGAGAGAGAGAGACTGGGAGTGAGAGTAAAAGAGATTGGGAGTGTGAAAGAAAGAGACTGGGAGTGTGGGAGAGCGAGATTGGGAGTGTGAGAGAGAGAGAGACTGGGAGTGTGAGAGAGAGAGAGACTGGGAGTGAGAGTGAAAGAGATTGGGAGTGTGAGAGAGAGAGACTGGGAGTGTGAGAGAGAGAGATTTGGAGTGTCAGAGAGAGAGAGATTGGGAGTGTGAGAGAGAGAGACTGGGATTTTGAGAGAGAGAGATTTGGAGTGTCAGAGAGAGACAGATTGGGAGTGTGAGAGGGAGGGAGATTGGGAGTGTGAGAGAGCCAGATTCAGAGTGTGACAGAGAGAGAGATTGGGAGTGTGAGAGAGAGAGAGATTGGGAGTGTGAGAGAGAGAGAGATTGGGAGTGTGAGAGAGCGAGATTCAGAGTGTGAGAGGGAGAGAGGTTGGGAGTGTGAGAGAGAGAGAGACTGGGAGTATGAGAGAGAGAGAGATTGGCAGTGTGAGAGACAGAGATTGGGAGTGTGAGAGAGAGAGATTGGGAGTGCGAGAGAGAGAGACTGGGAGTGTGAGAGAGAGAGAGACTGGGAGTGTGTGAGAGAGAGAGACTGGGAGTGTGAGAGAGAGAGAGATTGGGAGTGTGAGAGAGTGAGAGATTGGGAGTGTATGACAGAGATTGGGAGTGTGAGAGAGAGAGAGATTGGGAGTGTGAGAGAGAGAAAGATTGGGAGTGCGAGACAGAGAGATTGGGAGTGTGAGAGAGAGAGATTGGGAGTGTGAGAGAGAGAGACTGGGAGTGTGTGAGAGAGAAAGACTGGGAGTGCGAGAGAGAGATTTGGAGTGTGAGAGAGAGAGCGATTGGAAGTGTGAGAGAGAGAGAGATTGGGCGTGTGAGAGAGAGAGAGAGAGACTGGGAGTGTGAGAGAGAGAGAGTCTGGGAGTGAGAGAGAGAGAGATTGGGAGTGTGAGGAGAGAGAGATTGGGAGTGTGAGAGAGAGAGTGGGAGTGTGAGAGAAAGAGAGATTGGGAGTGTGAGAGAGAGAGACTGGGAGTGAGAGAGAGAGAGATTGGGAGTGTGAGAGAGACAGAGATTGGGAGTGTGAGCGAGAGAGAGACTGGGAGTGTGAGAGAGAGAAAGATTGGGAGTGTGAGAGTGGGAGAGATTGGGAGTGTGACAGAAAGATTGGGAGTGTGAGAGAGAGAGAGACTGGGAGTATGAGAGAGAGAGAGATTGAGAGTGTGAGAGAGAGAGAGATTGGGAGTGTGGGAGAGCGAGATTGGGAGTGTGAGAGAGAGAGATTGGGAGTGTGAGAGAGAGAGAGATTGGGAGTGTGAGAGAGAGAGAGATTGGGAGTGTGAGAGAGAGACAGATTGGGAGTGAGAGAGAGAGAGAGATTGGGAGTGTGAGTGAGAGACTGGGAGTGTGTGAGAGAGAGATTGGGAGAGTGAGAGAGAGAGACTGGGAGTGAGAGAGAGTTGGGAGTGTGAGAGAGAGAGAGATTGGGAGTGTGGTTGAGAGAGAGACTTGGAGTGAGAGAGAGAGAGATGGGGAGGGTGAGAGAGAGAGACTGTCAAAATTTTTGACAGCATAATCCTGCCCATTGCACTGTACGGTAGTGAAGTATGGGGCCCGCTAAATCACCAAAGCTACACTAAATGGGAAAACACACAATAGAAGCCCTACATGCAGAATTCTGCCGAAGCATCCTTCGCACCCAAAGAAAAACGCCAACAAATGCATGCAGAGCCGAACTAGGCAGATACCCACTGATAATAAACATCCAAAAACGAGCACTAAACTTCCTAAATCACCTCAAATCTAGCTCCCCAGACACCCTTCATTTCAAAGCCTTTCAGACCCAAGAGCTAAACCCAGAAAAGAGTCCCCTGAGTCAGCTGCTACTGAAACTAAGTACTCAGCCGGACCCTGACCAGCCCCAGACCAACACAGCCGTCCAAACACCAATCCGAGTGAACCAAATCATTAAAAAATGCAAAGAAACCTACCTGGAACATTGGAACAAAATAACCGAAAGCCAAAGCAGATTAGAATGTTACCGGGCCCTAAAAAGAGAATATAAACTGGCAGACTACCTCACGACCATCAGAGACACAAAACAGAGACAGACCCTCACCAGGTACAGACTAAGCGACCACCAACTGGAAATTGAAAAAGGCAGATACAAGAAATCCTGGCAGCCTAGAGAGAATAGAATATGCGATCAATGTCTGGCTGGCGAGGTTGAAACAGAAATGCATTTCCTCCTAAAATGCGAAAAATTCAACACATCAAGAAACATATTATCCAACAAGCTAAGCCAAACAACCCCAGATTTCAAGGAATTGGATGATCTGTCAAAATTGAGATTAGTCCTAGGAGAAGGAGACAGACCATACCTTGGGGCTAAATATGTAACAACATGTCACAACCTGAGGACTGTTTAAAAGTAAGACTGTTTAAAATTAATATTGAACGTACCAAATGAAGTAGAAAGACTGTTTAAAATTAATATTGTTTAAAAGTAATATTGTATATACCCAACAAATGTCAAATCGATTGACACCTACAGAATGTTGGAAAACTGTACCTTTTTGCTATGTAAGCTTTGGCAATATGGTTCTCTGTAAACTTTCATGCCAATAAAGCATTTGAACTGAACTGAACTGAACTGAACTGACTGGGAGTGAGAGAGAGAGACTGGGAGTGTGAGAGAGAGAAAGATTGGGAGTGTGAGAGTGGGAGAGATTGGGAGTGTGACAGAGAGATTGGGATTGTGAGAGAGAGAGAGACTGGGAGTATGAGAGAGAGAGAGATTGGGAGTGTGAGAGAGAGAGACTGGGAGTGTGTGAGAGAGAAAGACTGCGGGTGTGAGAGAGAGATTGGGAGTGTGAGAGAGAGAGATTGGGAGAGTGAGAGAGAGAGAGATTGGGAGTGTGAGAGAGAGAGAGAGACTGGGAGTGTGAGAGAGAGAGAGACTGGGAGTGAGAGAGAGAGAGATTGGGAGTGTGAGAGAGAGAGAGATTGGGAGTGTGAGAGAGAGAAATTGGGAGAGTGAGAGAAAGAGAGATTGGGAGTGTGAGAGAGAGAGACTGGGAGTGAGAGAGAGAGAGATTGGGAGTGTGAGAGAGAGAGAGACATAATATCCTCAGAAAAAACCAAATAGGCTTTCTTCCAAAACACCGCACCGCCGACCATATCTATACCCTTCACACCCTCATTGAAAAACATATGCACCAAACAAAAAATGGGAAAATATTCGCCTGTTTCATCGACTTCAAGAAAGCCTTTGACTCTATATGGCACAAAGGGCTCTATTATAAACTTCTTCAATGTGGAATAGGGGGCAAAGTCTATGACCTTATTAAATCAATGTATCTGAAAAACAAATGCGGGGTCAAAATTGGAGACAAACGCACCGATTTCTTCACCCAGAGAAGAGGCGTCCGGCAGGGCTGCAATTTGAGCCCGACCCTGTTCAACATATACATAAATGAATTAGCAGACATGCTGGAGCAAAGCGAGTCACCAGGACTCCGTCTCCTGGATGGAGAAGTGAAATCCCTGTTCTATGCGGACGACCTGGTTCTGCTGTCTCCCACAGAACAGGGATTACAGCAACAACTAGATCTACTCGACAAATACTGCCAAAACTGGGCTCTAACAGTAAATCTAAAGAAAACCAACATCATGATTTTTCAAAAAAGGCCCAGATGTCAGGAAAACAAATACCAGTTTACCCTCAGTGATACCACTTTAGGACACACTATGAGCTACACCTACCTTGGTCTAACTATTACAGCATCAGGGAGCTTCAGCAAAGCAGTGAATGCACTAAAAGAAAAAGCACGAAGAGCCCTATATGCAATAAAAAGAAAATTCTACAACATCCAAATCCCAATCAAAATCTGGCTCAAAATATTTGACAGCATAATCCTGCCCATTGCACTGTACGGTAGTGAAGTATGGGGCCCGCTAAATCACTAAAACTACACTAAATGGGAAAAACACACAATAGAAGCCCTACATGCAGAATTCTGCCGAAGCATCCTTCGCACCCAAAGAAAAACGCCAACAAATGCATGCAGAGCCGAACTAGGCAGATACCCACTGATAATAAACATCCAAAAACGAGCACTAAACTTCCTAAATCACCTCAAATCTAGCTCCCCAGACACCCTTCATTTCAAAGCCTTTCAGACCCAAGAGCTAAACCCAGAAAAGAGTCCCCTGAGTCAGCTGCTACTGAAACTAAGTACTCAGCCGGACCCTGACCAGCCCCAGACCAACACAGCCATCCAAACACCAATCCGAGTGAACCAAATCATTAAAAAATGCAAAGAAACCTACCTGGAACATTGGAACAAAATAACCGAAAGCCAAAGCACATTAGAATGTTACCGGGCCCTAAAAAGAGAATATAAACTGGCAGGCTACCTCACGACCATCAGAGACACAAAACAGAGACAGACCCTCACCAGGTACAGACTAAGCGACCACCAACTGGAAATTGAAAAAGGCAGATACAAGAAATCCTGGCAGCCTAGAGAGAATAGAATATGCGATCAATGTCTGGCCGGCGTGGTTGAAACAGAGATGCATTTCCTCCTAAAATGCGAAAAATTCAACACATCAAGAAACATATTATTCAACAAGCAAAGCCAAACAACCCCAGATTTCAAGGAATTGGATGACCTGTCAAAATTGAGATTAGTCCTAGGAGAAGGAGACAGACCATACCTTGGGGCCAAATATGTAACAACATGTCACAACCTGAGGACTGTTTAAAATTAAGACTGTTTAAAATTAATATTGAACGTACCAAATGAAGTACAAAGACTGTTTAAAATTAATATTGTTTAAAAGTAATATTGTATGTACCCAACAAATGTCAAATCGATTGACACCTACAGAATGTTGGAAAACTGTACCTTTTTGCTATGTAAGCTTTGGCAATATGGTTCTCTGTAAACTTTCATGCCAATAAAGCATTTGAATTGGAATTGGAATTGGAAATTGGACTGGGAGTGTGAGAGAGAGAGAGATTGGGAGTGTGAGAGACAGAGATTGGGAGTGTGAGAGAGAGAGATTGGGAGTGCGAGAGAGAGAGACTGGGAGTGTGAGAGAGAGAGAGAGACGGGGAGTGTGTGAGAGAGAGAGACTGGGAGTGTGAGAGAGAGAGAGATTGGGAGTGTGAGAGAGAGAGAGATTGGGAGTGTCAGAGAGAGAAAGATTGGGAGTGTGAGACAGAGAGATTGGGAGTGTGAGAGAGAGAGATTGGGAGTGTGAGAGAGAGAGACTGGGAGTGTGTGAGAGAGAAAGACTGGGGGTGCGAGAGAGAGATTGGAAGTGTGAGAGAGAGAGAGATTGGGAGTGTGAGAGAGAGAGAGACTGGGAGTGTGAGAGAGAGAGAGACTGGGAGTGAGAGAGAGAGGGCTTGGGAGTGTGAGAGAGAGAGAGATTGGGAGTGTGAGAGAGAGAGAGATTGGGAGTGTGAGAGAGAGAGAGACTGGGAGTGTGAGAGCGAGAGATACTGGGAGTGAGAGAGAGAGAGCTTGGGAGTGTGAGAGACAGAGAGATTGGGAGTGTGAGAGAGAGAGATTGGGAGTGTAAGAGAAAGAGAGATTGGGAGTGTGAGAGAGAGAGACTGGGAGTGAGAGAGAGAGAGATTGGCAGTGTGGGAGAGACAGAGATTGGGAGTGTGAGAGAGAGAGAGACTGGGAGTGTGAGAGAGAGAAAGATTGGGAGTGTGAGAGTGGGAGAGATTGGGAGTCTGACAGAAAGATTGGGAGTGTGAGAGAGAGAGAGAGACTGGGAGTGTGTGAGAGAGAGAGACTGGGAGTGTGAGAGAGAGAGAGATTGGGAGTGTGAGAGAGAGAGAGATTGGGAGTGTATGAGAGAAAGATTGGGAATGTGAGAGAGAGAGAGATTGGGAGTGTCAGAGAGAGAAAGATTGGGAGTGTGAGACAGAGAGATTGGGAGTGTGAGAGAGAGAGATTGGGAGTGTGAGAGAGAGAGACTGGGAGTGTGTGAGAGAGAAAGACTGGGGGTGCGAGAGAGAGATTGGAAGTGTGAGAGAGAGAGAGATTGGGAGTGTGAGAGAGAGAGAGATTGGAAGTGTGAGAGAGAGAGAGACTGGGAGTGTGAGAGAGAGAGAGACTGGGAGTGAGAGAGAGAGAGCTTGGGAGTGTGAGAGAGAGAGAGATTGGGAGTGTGAGAGAGAGAGATTGGGAGTGTAAGAGAAAGAGAGATTGGGAGTGTGAGAGAGAGAGACTGGGAGTGAGAGAGAGAGAGATTGGCAGTGTGGGAGAGACAGAGATTTGGAGTGTGAGAGAGAGAGAGACTGGGAGTGTGAGAGAGAGAAAGATTGGGAGTGTGAGAGTGGGAGAGATTGGGAGTGTGACAGAAAGATTGGGAGTGTGAGAGAGAGAGAGACTGGGAGTATGAGAGAGAGAGAGATTGAGAGTGTGAGAGAGAGAGAGATTGGGAGTGTGAGTGAGAGACTGGGAGTGTGTGAGAGAGAGATTGGGAGTGTGAGAGAGAGAAACTGGGAGTGAGAGAGAGAGAGATTGGGAGTGTGAGAGAGAGAGAGATTGGGAGTGTGATTGAGAGAGAGACTGGGAGTGAGAGAGAGAGAGATTGGGAGTGTGAGAGAGCGAGATTCAGAGTGTGAGAGAGAGAGAGATTGGGAGTGTGAGAGAGAGAGAGACTGGGAGTGTGAGAGAGAGAGAGATTGGGAGTGTGAGAGACAGAGATTGGGAGTGTGAGAGAGAGAGATTGGGAGTGCGAGAGTGAGAGACTGGGAGTGTGAGAGAGAGGGAGACTGGGAGTGTGTGAGAGAGAGAGACTGGGAGTGTGAGAGAGAGAGAGATTGGGAGTGTGAGAGAGAGAGTGATTGGGAGTGTATGAGAGAGAGAGAGAGACTGGGAGTGTGAGAGAGAGAGAGCCTGGGAGTGAGAGAGAGAGAGATTGGGAGTGTGAGGGAGAGAGAGATTGGGAGTGTGAGAGAGAGAGATTAGGAGTGTGAGAGAAAGAGAGATTGGGAGTGTGAGAGAGAGAGACTGGGAGTGAGAGAGAGAGAGTTTGTGAGTGTGAGAGAGAGAGAGACTGGGAGTGTGAGAGAGAGAGAGCCTGGGAGTGAGAGGGTGAGAGATTGGGAGTGTGATTGAGAGAGAGACTGGGAGTGAGAGAGAGTAAGATTGGGAGTGTGAGAGAGATGGAGATTGGGAGTGTGAGAGAGAGGGAGATTGGGAGTATGAGAGAGACAGGGAGTGAGAGAGAGGGAGAAAATGGGAGTGTCAGAGAGAGAGAGATTGGGAGAGTGAGAGAGAGAGATTGGGAGTGTGAGAGAGAGAGAGATTGGGAGTGTGAGAGAGAGAGAGATTGGGAGTGTGAGAGAGAGAGAGATTGGGAGTGTGAGAGAGAGAGACTGGGAGTGTGTGAGAGAGAAAGACTGGGAGTCTGAGAGAGAGATTGCGAGTGTGAGAGAGAGAGATTGGGAGTTTGAGAGAGAGAGAGATTGGGAGTGTGAGAGAGAGAGAGAGACTGGGAGTGTGAGAGAGAGAGAGCCTGGGAGTGAGAGAGAGAGAGATTGGGAGTGTGAGGGAGAGAGAGATTGGGAGTGTGAGAGAGAGAGATTGGGAGTGTGAGAGAAAGAGAGATTGGGAGTGTGAGAGAGAGAGACTGGGAGTGAGAGAGAGAGAGATTGGGAGTGTGAGAGAGAGAGAGACTGGGAGTGTGAGAGAGAGAGAGCCTGGGAGTGAGAGAGTGAGAGATTGGGAGTGTGATTGAGAGAGAGACTGGGAGTGGGAGTGAGAGAGATTGGGAGTGTAAGAGAGAGGGAGATTGGGAGTGTGAGAGAGAGAGAGATTGGGAGTGTGAGAGAGACAGGGAGTGAGAGAGAGAGAGAGATTGGGAGTGTGAGAGAGAGAGAGATTGGGAGAATGAGAGAGAGAGATTGGGAGTGTGAGAGAGAGAGAGATCTGGAGTGTGAGAGAGAGAGAGATTGGGAGTGTGAGAGAGAGAGAGATTGGGAGTGTGAGAGAGAGAGAGATTGGGAGTGTGAGAGAGCGAGATTCAGAGTGTGAGAGAGAGAGAGATTGGGAGTGTGAGAGAGAGAGAGATTGGGAGTGTGAGAGAGAGAGAGATTGGGAGTGTGAGAGAGCGAGATTCAGAGTGTGAGAGAGAGAGTGATTGGGAGTGCGAGAGAGAGAGACTGGGAGTGTGAGAGAGAGAGAGACTGGGAGTGTGTGAGAGAGAGAGACTGGGAGTGTGAGAGAGAGAGAGATTGGGAGTGTGAGAGAGAGAGAGATTGGGAGTGTATGAGAGAAAGATTGGGAATGTGAGAGAGAGAAAGATTGGGAGTGTCAGAGAGAGAAAGATTGGGAGTGTGAGACAGAGAGATTGGGAGTGTGAGAGAGAGAGATTGGGAGTGTGAGAGCGAGAGACTGGGAGTGTGTGAGAGAGAAAGACTGGGAGTGTGAGAGAGAGATTGGGAGTGTGAGAGAGAGAGAGATTGGGAGTGTGAGAGAGAGAGAGATTGGGAGTGTGAGAGAGAGAGAGACTGGGAGTGAGAGAGAGAGAGATTGGGAGTGTGAGAGAGAGAGAGACTGGGAGTGTGAGAGAGAGAGAGCCTGGGAGTGAGAGAGAGAGAGATTGGGAGTGTGAGGGAGAGAGAGATTGGGAGTGTGAGAGAGAGAGATTGGGAGTGTGAGAGAAAGAGAGATTGGGAGTGTGAGAGAGAGAGACTGGGAGTGAGAGAGAGAGATTTTGTGAGTGTGAGAGAGAGAGAGACTGGGACTGTGAGAGAGAGAGAGCCTGAGTGAGATGGTGAGAGATTGGGAGTGTGATTGAGAGAGAGACTGGGAGTGAGAGAGAGTAAGATTGGGAGTGTGAGAGAGAGGGAGATTGGGAGTGTGAGAGAGAGAGAGATTGGGAGTGTGAGAGGGACAGGGAGTGAGAGAGAGGGAGAGATTGGGAGTGTGAGAGAGAGAGAGATTGGGAGAGTGAGAGAGAGAGATTGGGAGTGAGAGAGAGAGAGATTGCGAGTGTGAGAGAGACAGAGATTGGGAGTGTGAGAGAGAGAGAGACTGGGAGTGAGAGAGAGAGAAAGATTGGGTGTGTGAGAGTGGGAGAGATTGGGAGTGTGACAGAAAGATTGGGAGTGTGAGAGAGAGAGAGACTGGCAGTATGAGAGAGAGAGAGATTGAGAGTGTGAGAGAGAGAGAGATTGGGAGTGTGAGAGAGCGAGATTGGGAGTGTGAGAGAGAGAGAGATTGGGAGTGTGAGTGAGAGACTGGGAGTGTCTGAGAGAGAGATTGGGAGTGTGAGAGAGAGAGACTGGGAGTCAGAGAGAGAGAGAGATTGGGAGTGTGAGAGCGAGAGAGATTGGGAGTGTGATTGAGAGAGAGACTGGGAGTGAGAGAGAGAGAGATTGGGAGTGTGAGAGAGAGAGAGATTGGGAGTGTATGAGAGAAAGATTGGGAGTGTGAGAGAGAGAGAGATAGGGAGTGTCAGAGAGAGAAAGATTGGGAGTGTGAGACAGAGAGATTGGGAGTGTGAGAGTGAGAGATTGGGAGTGTGAGAGAGAGAGACTGGGAGTGTGTGAGAGAGAAAGTCTGGGAGTGCGAGAGAGAGATTGGGAGTGTGAGAGAGAGAGACTGGGAGTGTGAGAGAGAGAGAGATTGGGAGTGTGAGAGAGAGAGAGAGAGACTGGAAGTGTGAGAGAGAGAGAGACTGGGAGTGAGAGAGAGAGAGCTTGGGAGTGTGAGAGAGAGAGATTGGGAGTGTGAGAGAAAGAGAGATTGGGAGTGTGAGAGAGAGAGACTGGGAGTGAGAGAGAGATTGGGAGTGTGAGAGAGACAGAGATTGGGAGTGTGAGAGAGAGAGAGACCGGGAGTGTGAGAGACAGAAAGATTGGGAGTGTGAGAGTGGGAGAGATTGGGAGTGTGACAGAAAGATTGGGAGTGTGAGAGAGAGAGAGACTGGGAGTATGAGAGAGAGAGAGATTGAGAGTGTGAGAGAGAGAGAGATTGGGAGTGTGAGAGAGCGAGATTGGGAGTGTGAGAGAGAGAGATTGGGAGTGTGTGATAGAGAGAGATTGGGAGTGTGAGTGAGAGACTGGGAGTGTGTGAGAGAGAGATTGGGAGTGTGAGAGAGAGAGACTGGGAGTGAGAGAGAGAGAGAGATTGGGAGTGTGAGAGAGAGAGAGATTGGAAGTGTGATTGAGAGAAAGACTGGGAGTGAGAGAGAGAGAGGTTGGGAATGTGAGAGAGAGAGAGACTGGGAGTGTGAGAGAGAGAGAGATTGGGAGTGTGAGAGACAGAGATTGGGAGTGTGAGAGAGAGAGATTGGGAGTGCGAGAGAGAGAGACTGGGAGTGTGAGAGAGAGAGATTGGGAGTGCGAGAGAGAGAGACTGGGAGTGTGAGAGAGAGAGAGACTGGGAGTGTGTGAGAGAGAGAGACTGGGAGTGTGAGAGAGAGAGAGATTGGGAGTGTGAGAGAGAGAGAGATTGGGAGTGTCAGAGAGAGAAAGATTGGGAGTGTGAGACAGAGAGATTGGGAGTGTGAGAGAGAGAGATTGGGAGTGTGAGAGAGAGAGACTGGGAGTGTGTGAGAGAGAAAGACTGGGGGTGCGAGAGAGAGATTGGAAGTGTGAGAGAGAGAGAGATTGGGAGTGTGAGAGAGAGAGAGATTGGAAGTGTGAGAGAGAGAGAGACTGGGAGTGTGAGAGAGAGAGAGACTGGGAGTGAGAGAGAGAGAGCTTGGGAGTGTGAGAGAGAGAGAGATTGGGAGTGTGAGAGAGAGAGATTGGGAGTGTAAGAGAAAGAGAGATTGGGAGTGTGAGAGAGAGAGACTGGGAGTGAGAGAGAGAGAGATTGGCAGTGTGGGAGAGACAGAGATTTGGAGTGTGAGAGAGAGAGAGACTGGGAGTGTGAGAGAGAGAAAGATTGGGAGTGTGAGAGTGGGAGAGATTGGGAGTGTGACAGAAAGATTGGGAGTGTGAGAGAGAGAGAGACTGGGAGTATGAGAGAGAGAGAGATTGAGAGTGTGAGAGAGAGAGAGATTGGGAGTGTGAGTGAGAGATTGGGAGTGTGTGAGAGAGAGATTGGGAGTGTGAGAGAGAGAGACTGGGAGTGAGAGAGAGAGAGATTGGGAGTGTGAGAGAGAGAGAGATTGGGAGTGTGATTGAGAGAGAGACTGGGAGTGAGAGAGAGAGAGATTGGGAGTGTGAGAGAGCGAGATTCAGAGTGTGAGAGAGAGAGAGATTGGGAGTGTGAGAGAGAGAGAGACTGGGAGTGTGAGAGAGAGAGAGATTGGGAGTGTGAGAGACAGAGATTGGGAGTGTGAGAGAGAGAGATTGGGAGTGCGAGAGAGAGAGACTGGGAGTGTGAGAGAGAGAGAGACTGGGAGTGTGTGAGAGAGAGAGACTGGGAGTGTGAGAGAGAGAGAGATTGGGAGTGTGAGAGAGAGAGAGATTGGGAGTGTATGAGAGAGAGAGAGAGACTGGGAGTGTGAGAGAGAGAGAGCCTGGGAGTGAGAGAGAGAGAGATTGGGAGTGTGAGGGAGAGAGAGATTGGGAGTGTGAGAGAGAGAGATTAGGAGTGTGAGAGAAAGAGAGATTGGGAGTGTGAGAGAGAGAGACTGGGAGTGAGAGAGAGAGAGTTTGTGAGTGTGAGAGAGAGAGAGACTGGGAGTGTGAGAGAGAGAGAGCCTGGGAGTGAGAGGGTGAGAGATTGGGAGTGTGATTGAGAGAGAGACTGGGAGTGAGAGAGAGTAAGATTGGGAGTGTGAGAGAGAGGGAGATTGGGAGTGTGAGAGAGAGGGAGATTGGGAGTATGAGAGAGACAGGGAGTGAGAGAGAGGGAGAGATTGGGAGTGTCAGAGAGAGAGAGATTGGGAGAGTGAGAGAGAGAGATTGGGAGTGTGAGAGAGAGAGAGATTGGGAGTGTGAGAGAGAGAGAGATTGGGAGTGTGAGAGAGAGAGAGATTGGGAGTGTGAGAGAGAGAGACTGGGAGTGTGTGAGAGAGAAAGACTGGGAGTGTGAGAGAGAGATTGCGAGTGTGAGAGTGAGAGATTGGGAGTTTGAGAGAGAGAGAGATTGGGAGTGTGAGAGAGAGAGAGAGACTGGGAGTGTGAGAGAGAGAGAGCCTGGGAGTGAGAGAGAGAGAGATTGGGAGTGTGAGGGAGAGAGAGATTGGGAGTGTGAGAGAGAGAGATTGGGAGTGTGAGAGAAAGAGAGATTGGGAGTGTGAGAGAGAGAGACTGGGAGTGAGAGAGAGAGAGATTGGGAGTGTGAGAGAGAGAGAGACTGGGAGTGTGAGAGAGAGAGAGCCTGGGAGTGAGAGAGTGAGAGATTGGGAGTGTGATTGAGAGAGAGACTGGGAGTGGGAGTGAGAGAGATTGGGAGTGTAAGAGAGAGGGAGATTGGGAGTGTGAGAGAGAGAGAGATTGGGAGTGTCAGAGAGACAGGGAGTGAGAGAGAGAGAGAGATTGGGAGTGTGAGAGAGAGAGAGATTGGGAGAATGAGAGAGAGAGATTGGGAGTGTGAGAGAGAGAGAGATCTGGAGTGTGAGAGAGAGAGAGATTGGGAGTGTGAGAGAGAGAGAGATTGGGAGTGTGAGAGAGAGAGAGATTGGGAGTGTGAGAGAGCGAGATTCAGAGTGTGAGAGAGAGAGAGATTGGGAGTGTGAGAGAGAGAGAGATTGGGAGTGTGAGAGAGAGAGAGATTGGGAGTGTGAGAGAGCGAGATTCAGAGTGTGAGAGAGAGAGTGATTGGGAGTGCGAGAGAGAGAGACTGGGAGTGTGAGAGAGAGAGAGACTGGGAGTGTGTGAGAGAGAGAGACTGGGAGTGTGAGAGAGAGAGAGATTGGGAGTGTGAGAGAGAGAGAGATTGGGAGTGTATGAGAGAAAGATTGGGAATGTGAGAGAGAGAAAGATTGGGAGTGTCAGAGAGAGAAAGATTGGGAGTGTGAGACAGAGAGATTGGGAGTGTGAGAGAGAGAGATTGGGAGTGTGAGAGCGAGAGACTGGGAGTGTGTGAGAGAGAAAGACTGGGAGTGTGAGAGAGAGATTGGGAGTGTGAGAGAGAGAGAGATTGGGAGTGTGAGAGAGAGAGAGATTGGGAGTGTGAGAGAGAGAGAGACTGGGAGTGAGAGAGAGAGAGATTGGGAGTGTGAGAGTGAGAGAGACTGGGAGTGTGAGAGAGAGAGAGCCTGGGAGTGAGAGAGAGAGAGATTGGGAGTGTGAGGGAGAGAGAGATTGGGAGTGTGAGAGAGAGAGATTGGGAGTGTGAGAGAAAGAGAGATTGGGAGTGTGAGAGAGAGAGACTGGGAGTGAGAGAGAGAGATTTTGTGAGTGTGAGAGAGAGAGAGACTGGGACTGTGAGAGAGAGAGAGCCTGGGAGTGAGATGGTGAGAGATTGGGAGTGTGATTGAGAGAGAGACTGGGAGTGAGAGAGAGTAAGATTGGGAGTGTGAGAGAGAGGGAGATTGGGAGTGTGAGAGAGAGGGAGATTGGGAGTATGAGAGAGACAGGGAGTGAGAGAGAGGGAGAGATTGGGAGTGTCAGAGAGAGAGAGATTGGGAGAGTGAGAGAGAGAGATTGGGAGTGTGAGAGAGAGAGAGATTGGGAGTGTGAGAGAGAGAGAGATTGGGAGTGTGAGAGAGAGAGAGATTGGGAGTGTATGAGAGAAAGATTGGGAATGTGAGAGAGAGAAAGATTGGGAGTGTCAGAGAGAGAAAGATTGGGAGTGTGAGACAGAGAGATTGGGAGTGTGAGAGAGAGAGATTGGGAGTGTGAGAGCGAGAGACTGGGAGTGTGTGAGAGAGAAAGACTGGGAGTGTGAGAGAGAGATTGGGAGTGTGAGAGAGAGAGAGATTGGGAGTGTGAGAGAGAGAGAGATTGGGAGTGTGAGAGAGAGAGAGACTGGGAGTGAGAGAGAGAGAGATTGGGAGTGTGAGAGTGAGAGAGACTGGGAGTGTGAGAGAGAGAGAGCCTGGGAGTGAGAGAGAGAGAGATTGGGAGTGTGAGGGAGAGAGAGATTGGGAGTGTGAGAGAGAGAGATTGGGAGTGTGAGAGAAAGAGAGATTGGGAGTGTGAGAGAGAGAGACTGGGAGTGAGAGAGAGAGATTTTGTGAGTGTGAGAGAGAGAGAGACTGGGACTGTGAGAGAGAGAGAGCCTGGGAGTGAGATGGTGAGAGATTGGGAGTGTGATTGAGAGAGAGACTGGGAGTGAGAGAGAGTAAGATTGGGAGTGTGAGAGAGAGGGAGATTGGGAGTGTGAGAGAGAGAGAGATTGGGAGTGTGAGAGGGACAGGGAGTGAGAGAGAGGGAGAGATTGGGAGTGTGAGAGAGAGAGAGATTGGGAGAGTGAGAGAGAGAGATTGGGAGTGAGAGAGAGAGAGATTGCGAGTGTGAGAGAGACAGAGATTGGGAGTGTGAGAGAGAGAGAGACTGGGAGTGAGAGAGAGAGAAAGATTGGGTGTGTGAGAGTGGGAGAGATTGGGAGTGTGACAGAAAGATTGGGAGTGTGAGAGAGAGAGAGACTGGCAGTATGAGAGAGAGAGAGATTGAGAGTGTGAGAGAGAGAGAGATTGGGAGTGTGAGAGAGCGAGATTGGGAGTGTGAGAGAGAGAGAGATTGGGAGTGTGAGTGAGAGACTGGGAGTGTCTGAGAGAGAGATTGGGAGTGTGAGAGAGAGAGACTGGGAGTCAGAGAGAGAGAGAGATTGGGAGTGTGAGAGCGAGAGAGATTGGGAGTGTGATTGAGAGAGAGACTGGGAGTGAGAGAGAGAGAGATTGGGAGTGTGAGAGAGAGAGAGATTGGGAGTGTATGAGAGAAAGATTGGGAGTGTGAGAGAGAGAGAGATAGGGAGTGTCAGAGAGAGAAAGATTGGGAGTGTGAGACAGAGAGATTGGGAGTGTGAGAGTGAGAGATTGGGAGTGTGAGAGAGAGAGACTGGGAGTGTGTGAGAGAGAAAGTCTGGGAGTGCGAGAGAGAGATTGGGAGTGTGAGAGAGAGAGACTGGGAGTGTGAGAGAGAGAGAGATTGGGAGTGTGAGAGAGAGAGAGAGAGACTGGAAGTGTGAGAGAGAGAGAGACTGGGAGTGAGAGAGAGAGAGCTTGGGAGTGTGAGAGAGAGAGATTGGGAGTGTGAGAGAAAGAGAGATTGGGAGTGTGAGAGAGAGAGACTGGGAGTGAGAGAGAGATTGGGAGTGTGAGAGAGACAGAGATTGGGAGTGTGAGAGAGAGAGAGACCGGGAGTGTGAGAGACAGAAAGATTGGGAGTGTGAGAGTGGGAGAGATTGGGAGTGTGACAGAAAGATTGGGAGTGTGAGAGAGAGAGAGACTGGGAGTATGAGAGAGAGAGAGATTGAGAGTGTGAGAGAGAGAGAGATTGGGAGTGTGAGAGAGCGCGATTGGGAGTGTGAGAGAGAGAGATTGGGAGTGTGTGATAGAGAGAGATTGGGAGTGTGAGTGAGAGACTGGGAGTGTGTGAGAGAGAGATTGGGAGTGTGAGAGAGAGAGACTGGGAGTGAGAGAGAGAGAGAGATTGGGAGTGTGAGAGAGAGAGAGATTGGAAGTGTGATTGAGAGAAAGACTGGGAGTGAGAGAGAGAGAGGTTGGGAATGTGAGAGAGAGAGAGACTGGGAGTGTGAGAGAGAGAGAGATTGGGAGTGTGAGAGACAGAGATTGGGAGTGTGAGAGAGAGAGATTGGGAGTGCGAGAGAGAGAGACTGGGAGTGTGAGAGAGAGAGATTGGGAGTGCGAGAGAGAGAGACTGGGAGTGTGAGAGAGAGAGAGACTGGGAGTGTGTGAGAGAGAGAGACTGGGATGTGTGAGAGAGAGAGAGATTGGGAGTGTGAGAGAGAGAGAGATTGGGAGTGTATGAGAGAGAGAGAGAGACTGGGAGTGTGAGAGAGAGAGAGCCTGGGAGTGAGAGAGAGAGAGATTGGGAGTGTGAGGGAGAGAGAGATTGGGAGTGTGAGAGAGAGAGATTAGAAGTGTGAGAGAAAGAGAGATTGGGAGTGTGAGAGAGAGAGACTGGGAGTGAGAGAGAGAGAGTTTGTGAGTGTGAGAGAGAGAGAGACTGGGAGTGTGAGAGAGAGAGAGCCTGGGAGTGAGAGGGTGAGAGATTGGGAGTGTGATTGAGAGAGAGACTGGGAGTGAGAGAGAGTAAGATTGGGAGTGTGAGAGAGAGGGAGATTGGGAGTGTGAGAGAGAGGGAGATTGGGAGTATGAGAGAGACAGGGAGTGAGAGAGAGGGAGAGATTGGGAGTGTCAGAGAGAGAGAGATTGGGAGAGTGAGAGAGAGAGATTGGGAGTGTGAGAGAGAGAGAGATTGGGAGTGTGAGAGAGAGAGAGATTGGGAGTGTGAGAGAGAGAGAGATTGGGAGTGTGAGAGAGAGAGACTGGGAGTGTGTGAGAGAGAAAGACTGGGAGTCTGAGAGAGAGATTGCGAGTGTGAGAGAGAGAGATTGGGAGTTTGAGAGAGAGAGAGATTGGGAGTGTGAGAGAGAGAGAGAGACTGGGAGTGTGAGAGAGAGAGAGCCTGGGAGTGAGAGAGAGAGAGATTGGGAGTGTGAGGGAGAGAGAGATTGGGAGTGTGAGAGAGAGAGATTGGGAGTGTGAGAGAAAGAGAGATTGGGAGTGTGAGAGAGAGAGACTGGGAGTGAGAGAGAGAGAGATTGGGAGTGTGAGAGAGAGAGAGACTGGGAGTGTGAGAGAGAGAGAGCCTGGGAGTGAGAGAGTGAGAGATTGGGAGTGTGATTGAGAGAGAGACTGGGAGTGGGAGTGAGAGAGATTGGGAGTGTAAGAGAGAGGGAGATTGGGAGTGTGAGAGAGAGAGAGATTGGGAGTGTGAGAGAGACAGGGAGCGAGAGAGAGAGAGAGATTGGGAGTGTGAGAGAGAGAGAGATTGGGAGAATGAGAGAGAGAGATTGGGAGTGTGAGAGAGAGAGAGATCTGGAGTGTGAGAGAGAGAGAGATTGGGAGTGTGAGAGAGAGAGAGATTGGGAGTGTGAGAGAGAGAGAGATTGGGAGTGTGAGAGAGCGAGATTCAGAGTGTGAGAGAGAGAGAGATTGGGAGTGTGAGAGAGAGAGAGATTGGGAGTGTGAGAGAGAGAGAGATTGGGAGAGTGAGAGAGCGAGATTCAGAGTGTGAGAGAGAGAGTGATTGGGAGTGCGAGAGAGAGAGACTGGGAGTGTGAGAGAGAGAGAGACTGGGAGTGTGTGAGAGAGAGAGACTGGGAGTGTGAGAGAGAGAGAGATTGGGAGTGTGAGAGAGAGAGAGATTGGGAGTGTATGAGAGAAAGATTGGGAATGTGAGAGAGAGAAAGATTGGGAGTGTCAGAGAGAGAAAGATTGGGAGTGTGAGACAGAGAGATTGGGAGTGTGAGAGAGAGAGATTGGGAGTGTGAGAGCGAGAGACTGGGAGTGTGTGAGAGAGAAAGACTGGGAGTGTGAGAGAGAGATTGGGAGTGTGAGAGAGAGAGAGATTGGGAGTGTGAGAGAGAGAGAGATTGGGAGTGTGAGAGAGAGAGAGACTGGGAGTGAGAGAGAGAGAGATTGGGAGTGTGAGAGAGAGAGAGACTGGGAGTGTGAGAGAGAGAGAGCCTGGGAGTGAGAGAGAGAGAGATTGGGAGTGTGAGGGAGAGAGAGATTGGGAGTGTGAGAGAGAGAGATTGGGAGTGTGAGAGAAAGAGAGATTGGGAGTGTGAGAGAGAGAGACTGGGAGTGAGAGAGAGAGATTTTGTGAGTGTGAGAGAGAGAGAGACTGGGACTGTGAGAGAGAGAGAGCCTGGGAGTGAGATGGTGAGAGATTGGGAGTGTGATTGAGAGAGAGACTGGGAGTGAGAGAGAGTAAGATTGGGAGTGTGAGAGAGAGGGAGATTGGGAGTGTGAGAGAGAGAGAGATTGGGAGTGTGAGAGGGACAGGGAGTGAGAGAGAGGGAGAGATTGGGAGTGTGAGAGAGAGAGAGATTGGGAGAGTGAGAGAGAGAGATTGGGAGTGAGAGAGAGAGAGATTGCGAGTGTGAGAGAGACAGAGATTGGGAGTGTGAGAGAGAGAGAGACTGGGAGTGAGAGAGAGAGAAAGATTGGGTGTGTGAGAGTGGGAGAGATTGGGAGTGTGACAGAAAGATTGGGAGTGTGAGAGAGAGAGAGACTGGCAGTATGAGAGAGAGAGAGATTGAGAGTGTGAGAGAGAGAGAGATTGGGAGTGTGAGAGAGCGAGATTGGGAGTGTGAGAGAGAGAGAGATTGGGAGTGTGAGTGAGAGACTGGGAGTGTCTGAGAGAGAGATTGGGAGTGTGAGAGAGAGAGACTGGGAGTCAGAGAGAGAGAGAGATTGGGAGTGTGAGAGCGAGAGAGATTGGGAGTGTGATTGAGAGAGAGACTGGGAGTGAGAGAGAGAGAGATTGGGAGTGTGAGAGAGAGAGAGATTGGGAGTGTATGAGAGAAAGATTGGGAGTGTGAGAGAGAGAGAGATAGGGAGTGTCAGAGAGAGAAAGATTGGGAGTGTGAGACAGAGAGATTGGGAGTGTGAGAGTGAGAGATTGGGAGTGTGAGAGAGAGAGACTGGGAGTGTGTGAGAGAGAAAGTCTGGGAGTGCGAGAGAGAGATTGGGAGTGTGAGAGAGAGAGACTGGGAGTGTGAGAGAGAGAGAGATTGGGAGTGTGAGAGAGAGAGAGAGAGACTGGAAGTGTGAGAGAGAGAGAGACTGGGAGTGAGAGAGAGAGAGCTTGGGAGTGTGAGAGAGAGAGATTGGGAGTGTGAGAGAAAGAGAGATTGGGAGTGTGAGAGAGAGAGACTGGGAGTGAGAGAGAGATTGGGAGTGTGAGAGAGACAGAGATTGGGAGTGTGAGAGAGAGAGAGACCGGGAGTGTGAGAGACAGAAAGATTGGGAGTGTGAGAGTGGGAGAGATTGGGAGTGTGACAGAAAGATTGGGAGTGTGAGAGAGAGAGAGACTGGGAGTATGAGAGAGAGAGAGATTGAGAGTGTGAGAGAGAGAGAGATTGGGAGTGTGAGAGAGCGAGATTGGGAGTGTGAGAGAGAGAGATTGGGAGTGTGTGATAGAGAGAGATTGGGAGTGTGAGTGAGAGACTGGGAGTGTGTGAGAGAGAGATTGGGAGTGTGAGAGAGAGAGACTGGGAGTGAGAGAGAGAGAGAGATTGGGAGTGTGAGAGAGAGAGAGATTGGAAGTGTGATTGAGAGAAAGACTGGGAGTGAGAGAGAGAGAGGTTGGGAATGTGAGAGAGAGAGATTGGGAGTGTGAGAGCGAGAGAGATTGGGAGTGTGAGTGAGAGACTGGGAGTGTGTGAGAGAGAGATTGGGAGTGTGAGAGAGAGAGACTGGGAGTCAGAGAGAGAGAGAGATTGGGAGAGTGAGAGAGAGAGAGATTGGGAGTGTGATTGAGAGAGAGACTGGGAGTGAGAGAGAGAGAGATTGGGAGTGTGAGAGAGAGAGAGATTGGGAGTGTATGAGAGAAAGATTGGGAGTGTGAGAGAGGGAGAGATAGGGAGTGTCAGAGAGAGAAAGATTGGGAGTGTGAGACAGAGAGATTGGGAGTGTGAGAGTGAGAGATTGCGAGTGTGAGAGAGAGAGACTGGGAGTGTGTGAGAGGGAAAGACTGGGAGTGCGAGAGAGAGATTGGGAGTGTGAGAGAGAGAGATTGGGAGTGTGAGAGAGAGAGAGATTGGGAGTGTGAGAGAGAGAGAGAGACTGGAAGTGTGAGAGAGAGAGAGACTGGGAGTGAGAGAGAGAGAGAGCTTGGGAGTGTGAGAGAGAGAGAGATTGGGAGTGTGAGAGAGAGAGATTGGGAGTGTGAGAGAAGGAGAGATTGGGAGTGTGAGAGAGAGAGACTGGGAGTGAGAGAGAGATTGGGAGTGTGAGAGAGACAGAGATTGGGAGTGTGAGAGAGAGAGAGACTGGGAGTGTGAGAGACAGAAAGATTGGGAGTGTGAGAGTGGGAGAGATTGGGAGTGTGACAGAAAGGTTGGGAGTGTGAGAGAGAGAGAGACTGGGAGTATGAGAGAGAGAGAGATTGAGAGTGTGAGAGAGTGAGAGATTGGGAGTGTGAGAGAGCGAGATTGGGAGTGTGAGAGAGAGAGATTGGGAGTGTGTGAGAGAGAGAGATTGGGACCGTTCAAAGCAAAACAGCGGCCGGGGGATCGGAGCCAGAACAGCGCAGGAAAACCCGGGAACAGAGAGAGAGAAACCGGGAACAGAGAGAGAGAACTCCAAAACAGGGAGAGAGAGAGAGCAGAGCCCGAGCAGCAACCGGAGCACGGAGCCTGAAGCCGGAGAAAGGCCCGAGGAACCGGGCCGAGCGAGGCACCGGAGAGAAGGAGAGCGAGCAGCAACAGGAGTAGACCCAGACCGGGAGGAGCGGCCCGAGCCAGTCAAAGAGGCGAGTGGAGAGGTAGGGGTGCCGGATCGGGTCGGGCCTGGAGAGCGAGCAAGCCCGGGGCCTGAAACCCGCGAAACTCCGGGGTCAGAGAAACTCGGACAAACACCGGGCCGGGACAGCACAGCCGAGCCGAGGGGCTGGGGCCAGGGCAGAAGCCCGGAGAGAGCGTTGAGAGCTGAGAGCTGAGAGCGCGAAATTTGAACGAAGGGAAACGGCTGAAAGGAGAAAAGGAGCAAAGAGAGGTAACTGCACCTAGAGAGAGAGAGACGGAGCGAGAGAGCGTGAGAGAGAGAGAGGAAACACCAGCTGGAGAGAAAAAGCCGGAGAAATAAGTTTTACCTAACTCTACCTAAGTTTCATTTTAGTTAAAGTTAGTTCGGAAAAAGTTTAATTTTATTTAAATTTAGCTCGAAAAAAAAAAAAAAAAAAAAATCTGAAAAAAGAACAACAAACCCGCGAGGAAAAGGAATAGAAACCCGAGAGAAACGATAAACTACCCGAACCAAGAGCCTGTGAGAAAAAGAGAAAGATAAACCTTTAAGAGCAGCTATATCAAAGATGAACCCCTGAAAAACTCCCAATTTTGGACCTAAAAGTGGGCTAAGGTGGAACACGACACAAAAAAGAGAAAAAAAAAAAGTTATCTATCTGAGACAAAAAACAAACGACTACAATGAGCAGGGAAATGATATATCCTGAGCAATGCACAAAAAATAAAGCAAAGGAAAAATACAAGTACACAACACCAAAAAATAACCCAGAAATCCTCTACGTGGACTATACCACACACAAAGGGACTAAGCTGAAGAACAACCTCATATTCTACACCGAATACGTCACCTCCTGGAAGGAGACTTTACAAAAACACTACACATACGTCTCCAGTGAAGGTATTGGCAGTGGAGGCAGACTGAAAATATGTAAAGATGGAAACCTAGATAAAGATGACCCCCTGCTAACCATAAGCTACTACAACAAAAATCGAAAGATCATGATACAGGGGAATGTGGAAAATCTGGACACCTTCGAAAAGGAATTCCCCCAGTTGAAAACTAAGGCAGACACAAAGAGGACCAATGGACAGGAAGCAAAAGAGAGTCGAACAGAGGATGAGGAGAGCCAAGTGGAGGAAGAAGAGAGACCAGCAGAGGAAAACACCTCCCTGTACATCTCCACCCCCCCCACACCTCTCAACGAAAACAAAATGATGAAAGAGAATCTGGCCAAACTAGAACTTGATTTCAACGAATACAGAGAAACACTGGCCAAGAATTTGAAGGAGGAATTCAAACAGCTAAAAACGGAACACGAGTCCACCATCCACAAGCTGAGAAAGACCATAGAGGAGCAAAGAAATGAGATCAAAGAACTCCGTACTCAACTAAACAAAATGAAGGAGACCGTAGAAAGGCTCAGCAGGCAACACAAACCTCTTAAGGTCCAAAAACCTGAGGACACAAAAACAACACACACAAGGACACAGAACCCGCCAGATGCCACCCCACACGAAGACACACCGAAAGCCACAAACCCCGCTCCAACCAGCCCTCAGTCGAGTCATGCCCAGACTACTGCTACCCAGTCCTCACACACAGGAACACAAAAACCGACAGATATCCCCCCAAACGATGACACACCGAAAGCCCCAAACCCCGCTCCTGCCACACAACATATCCCAGAAACCCAGCCAACAACCAGCCACCAGGCGAGTCCTACCCAGACTACTGTTACCCAGTCTGAAAAACCAGCCCCTCAGGCGGTCCTGCTGACCGACTCCAACGGAAAGTTTCTGGACCCCCAGAGGCTGTTCCCAAACCATCAAGTCCTGAAAAAATGGTGCAGCAACACAGGCCAAGCAATGAAGATCCTGAACAAAGAATCCCTTGGAAGCCCCAAATGGATTGTGATCCACACAGGCATGAACGACCTACGCACCCTACAGGAAGGCACGGCTTGGGCGGTGAGCAGGATGGCAGAAAAGGCCAGCAGGGAATTCCCCGAGGCGCGGATCGTGATCTCCACACTACTGCCCAGAAAGGACACCCCAGCCTATATAATCCACAACACCAACAGGGAGATCGACACGAGATGTTCTGTCCTCCCCAACGTCTCCCTGGCCCATCATCCAAACATCAACACAAGGGACCTCTATGACGAAATACATCTACTCAAACAGCGGATGTGGGTCTTCGCAAGAAACCTCATAAACACTGCCAAAAGACGCAGCCCTCCCACCCCCCCTACCATTAGGAGCCCAAACAGGACCACCAATGCCCCCACCCCCCTTTACAAAACCGACAACAGAACCGTTCTTTTATACCTGACCCAAGACCCCCCTCTAGACCACAGACTGTAGACCAAGAACTGAGAAAGATCATGACGATGCTGAACAGCCTGATAGAAAGCCGGAGAAATTATTAATATTGTTATTTAGCATTATCATTATTGTTATCTTATCAGTATTATTACTATTATTAGATAGATATATGTGCATGCCTCGTGAAATTTATACTAAATCATCACTTAGCATTATAGAAAATAGTGTTTCCACACTCATCCCACAAAATAGGTCCATTTTATTTCGTTTTATTGAACTATATAAATGCGTTCTTTCCACATAAGCTGCTGGAATATCCAGGGCCTCCGCTCCTCAACTTTTGGGATGAAGAGTACAGACCCTGAATTCCTAAAAGCTATAAAAGACATTGATATAATTGTGTTAACAGAAACATGGTGCCAAAAGGACATGCCGACCCACTGTCCTCCAATGTACCATGAAATCATTGTGCCCTCAGTAAAGAACACTAAAACACGCAAGGGCAGAACCTCCGGGGGAATATTGGTGTGGTATAAGGGAGAACTGGACAAACACATCTCACCGGTAAAACAGGGGAAATCACACGTATGGCTAAAACTAGATAAAAATATAGGAATAGCAAAAAAAGATGTTTACTTATGTGCGATCTACATACCTCCAATAGATTCGCCATATTTCGAAGAGGAGTTATTTGATACTCTCCACATGGTAATCAGCCATTTCCAGGCCCAAGGAAAGGTGATAATATGTGGGGACCTAAATGCAAGGACCGGTTGTGAACCTGACTTCATAGACCCACAGGGAAACAACCATGTGTTTGGCCAGACCCCTTTAGATGTCACACCAGCCATCGCAAATCGGAACAACCTTGATCGTGAAATAAATAAAAGCGGTAGGGAGGTAGTGCAACTCTGCCGAGCCTTAGGCCTGTACATAGTTAATGGTAGGTTCAGAGGGGACTCCCTAGGGAGACTCACATACTCCTCAACTCTTGGGTCTAGTGTGGTGGACTATACAATCACTGACCTGGACCCCTGCGATATCAACGCATTCACTGTCAGGCAGCAATCCCCCCTCTCAGACCATAACCAAATAAATGTGTACCTTAAACTTTCTGCCCAAACTACAGACACAAAAAAGGAACACAGTAAGCTACATAAAATAAACCAGACATACAGATGGGCCCCAGACAGTGGAGATAAATTCATCACAGCACTAAATTCACCTGATCTCACAAGTAAAATTTCAAAATTTAAAGAAAATCTATATGAGATCACCAGAGATGGTGTAAACACGGCCATAGAGGATATAAATATGATCTTCCATGAGGCAGCTGTAAAAGCCGACCTCGTGAAACAGAAGAGGAAGCATCACAAAAGACAAAATAAAAATATGAAATGGTTTGACCACGAATGCAAAAATGCCAGAAAAGACCTGAGAAAAATATCAAACCAAAAGCATCGGCAACCAAACAATCCGGACCTACGTACTAGATACAATGAAACCCTCAAAAGATATAAACACACCATTAGGAACAAAACACAAAACTATACCCACAAAATACTCGAAGAAATTGAAAACTCCACCAATCCAAAACAATTCTGGGAAATGTGGAATAACCTGAGTACAACACAATTGCAAGCATTACCAATCCAAGATGGCGACATCTGGAGAACACATTTTGAAAACCTCTACAAAGACATCCCAAAAAACAAAACAAACCCAAGTCAACATCAGGTCACAGAAAAACTCCACACATTAGAAGCAACAATTAAAGACAACCAAAACCCTCTAGACTCCCCAATCACATGGAAAGAACTGGCCACAAAAACAAAATCTCTCCACCTAAAGAAAGCCTGTGGCCCAGACAACATCAAAAATGAAATGCTAAAGTTCAGCAATATGGAGATGCAGGGTGCGATACTCAAACTATTCAACATCATATTACGCTCAGGCTGTTTTCCCGATATCTGGTGCCAAGGACTAATCTCCCCCATATATAAAAGTGGAAACAAATCAGACCCAAATAACTACCGCGGCATCTGTGTCAACAGTTGTCTAGGGAAGTTATTCTGCAGTATTCTAAATAGTAGATTACTTGATTTTCTTAACAAACATAATATCCTCAGAAAAAACCAAATAGGCTTTCTTCCAAAACACCGCACCGCCGACCATATCTATACCCTTCACACCCTCATTGAAAAACATAAACACCAAACAAAAAATGGGAAAATATTCGCCTGTTTCATCGACTTCAAGAAAGCCTTTGACTCTATATGGCACGAAGGGCTCTATTATAAACTTCTTCAGTGTGGAATAGGGGGCAAAGTCTATGACCTTATTAAATCAATGTATCTGAAAAACAAATGCGGGGTCAAAATTGGAGACAAACGCACCGATTTCTTCACCCAGAGAAGAGGCGTCTGGCAGGGCTGCAATTTGAGCCCGACCCTGTTCAACATATACATAAATGAATTAGCAGACATGCTGGAGCAAAGCGAGTCACCAGGTCTCCGTCTCCTGGATGGAGAAGTGAAGTCCCTGTTCTATGCGGACGACCCGGTTCTGCTGTCTCCCACAGAACAGGGATTACAGCAACAACTAGACCTACTCGACAAATACTGCCAAAATTGGGCTCTAACAGTAAATCTAAAGAAAACCAACATCATGATTTTTCAGAAAAGACCCAGATGTCAGGAAAACAAATACCAGTTTACCCTCAGTGATACCACTATAGGACACACTATGAGCTACACCTACCTTGGTCTAACTATTACAGCATCAGGGAGCTTCAGCATAGCAGTGAATGCACTAAAAGAAAAAGCCCGAAGAGCCCTATATGCAATAAAAAGAAAATTCTACAACATCCAAATCCCAATCAAAATCTGGCTCAAAATTTTTGACAGCATAATCCTGCCCATTGCACTGTACGGTAGTGAAGTATGGGGCCCGCTAAATCACCAAAGCTACACTAAATGGGAAAAACACACAATAGAAGCCCTACATGCAGAATTCTGCCGAAGCATCCTTCGCACCCAAAGAAAAACGCCAACAAATGCATGCAGAGCCGAACTAGGCAGATACCCACTGATAATAAACATCCAAAAACGAGCACTAAACTTCCTAAATCACCTCAAATCTAGCTCCCCAGACACCCTTCATTTCAAAGCCTTTCAGACCCAAGAGCTAAACCCAGAAAAGAGTCCCCTGAGTCAGCTGCTACTGAAACTAAGTACTCAGCCGGACCCTGACCAGCCCCAGACCAACACAGCCGTCCAAACACCAATCCGAGTGAACCAAATCATTAAAAAATGCAAAGAAACCTACCTGGAACATTGGAACAAAATAACCGAAAGCCAAAGCAGATTAGAATGTTACCGGGCCCTAAAAAGAGAATATAAACTGGCAGACTACCTCACGACCATCAGAGACACAAAACAGAGACAGACCCTCACCAGGTACAGACTAAGCGACCACCAACTGGAAATTGAAAAAGGCAGATACAAGAAATCCTGGCAGCCTAGAGAGAATAGAATATGCGATCAATGTCTGGCTGGCGAGGTTGAAACAGAAATGCATTTCCTCCTAAAATGCGAAAAATTCAACACATCAAGAAACATATTATTCAACAAGCTAAGCCAAACAACCCCAGATTTCAAGGAATTGGATGATCTGTCAAAATTGAGATTAGTCCTAGGAGAAGGAGACAGACCATACCTTGGGGCCAAATATGTAACAACATGTCACAACCTGAGGACTGTTTAAAAGTAAGACTGTTTAAAATTAATATTGAACGTACCAAATGAAGTAGAAAGACTGTTTAAAATTAATATTGTTTAAAAGTAATATTGTATATACCCAACAAATGTCAAATCGATTGACACCTACAGAATGTTGGAAAACTGTACCTTTTTGCTATGTAAGCTTTGGTAATATGGTTCTCTGTAAACTTTCATGCCAATAAAGCATTTGAACTGAACTGAACTGAACTGAGAGACTGGGAGTGTGTGAGAGAGAGATTGGGAGTGTGAGAGAGAGAGACTGGGAGTGAGAGAGAGAGAGAGATTGGGAGTGTGAGAGAGAGAGAGATTGGAAGTGTGATTGAGAGAAAGACTGGGAGTGAGAGAGAGAGAGATTGGGAGTGTGAGAGAGAGAGAGACTGGGATTGAGAGAGAGAGACTGGGTGTGTGAGAGAAAGATTGGGAGTGTGAGAGTGGGTGAGATTGGGAGTGTGACAGAGAGATTGGGAGTGTGAGAGAGAGAGAGACTGGGAGTATGAGAGAGAGAGAGAGATTGGGAGTGTGAGAGTGAGAGACTGGGAGTGTGTGAGAGAGAAAGACTGGGAGTGTGAGAGAGAGATTGGGAGTGTGAGAGAGAGAGATTGGGAGTGTGAGAGAGAGAGAGATTTTGCGTGTGAGAGAGAGAGAGAGACTGGGAGTGTGAGAGAGAGAGAGCCTGGGAGTGAGAGAGAGAGAGATTGGGAGTGTGAGGGAGAGAGAGATTGGGAGTGTGAGAGAGAGAGATTGGGAGTGTGAGAGAAAGAGAGATTGGGAGTGTGAGAGAGAGAGACTGGGAGTGAGAGAGAGAGAGTTTGTGAGTGTGAGAGAGAGAGAGACTGGGAGTGTGAGAGAGAGAGAGCCTGGGAGTGAGAGGGTGAGAGATTGGGAGTGTGATTGAGAGAGAGACTGGGAGTGAGAGAGAGTAAGATTGGGAGTGTGAGAGAGAGGGAGATTGGGAGTGTGAGAGAGAGGGAGATTGGGAGTAGGAGAGAGACAGGGAGTGAGAGAGAGGGAGAGATTGGGAGTGTGAGAGAGAGAGAGATTGGGAGAGTGAGAGAGAGAGATTGGGAGTGTGAGAGAGAGAGAGATTTGGAGTGTGAGAGAGAGAGAGATTGGGAGTGTGAGAGAGAGAGATTGGGAGTGTGAGAGAGAGAGACTGGGAGTGTGTGTGAGAGAAAGACTGGGAGTCTGAGAGAGAGATTGCGAGTGTGAGAGAGAGAGATTGGGAGTGTGAGGGAGAGAGAGATTGGGAGTGTGAGAGAGAGAGATTGGAAGTGTGAGAGAAAGAAAGGTTGGGAGTGTGAGAGAGAGAGACTGGGAGTGAGAGAGAGAGAGATTGGGAGTGTGAGAGAGAGAGAGACTGGGAGTGTGAGAGAGAGAGAGCCTGGGAGTGAGAGAGTGAGAGATTGGGAGTGTGATTGAGAGAGAGACTGGGAGTGGGAGAGAGAGAGATTGGGAGTGTAAGAGAGAGGGGGATTGGGATTGTGAGAGAGAGAGAGAGATTGGGAGTGTGAGAGAGACAGGGAGTGAGAGAGAGAGAGAGATTGGGAGTGTGAGAGAGAGAGAGATTGGGAGAGTGAGAGAGAGAGATTGGGTGTGTGAGAGAGAGAGAGATTTGGAGTGTGAGAGAGAGAGAGATTGGGAGTGTGAGAGAGAGAGAGATTGGGAGTGTGAGAGACAGAGATTGGGAGTGTGAGAGAGAGAGATTGGGAGTGCGAGAGAGAGAGACTGGGAGTGTGAGAGAGAGAGAGACTGGGAGTGTGTGAGAGAGAGAGACTGGGAGTGTGAGAGAGAGAGAGATTGGGAGTGTGAGAGAGAGAGAGATTGGGAGTGTATGAGAGAAAGATTGGGAATGTGAGAGAGAGAAAGATTGGGAGTGTCAGAGAGAGAAAGATTGGGAGTGTGAGACAGAGAGATTGGAAGTGTGAGAGAAAGAAAGGTTGGGAGTGTGAGAGAGAGAGACTGGGAGTGAGAGAGAGAGAGATTGGGAGTGTGAGAGAGAGAGAGACTGGGAGTGTGAGAGAGAGAGAGCCTGGGAGTGAGAGAGTGAGAGATTGGGAGTGTGATTGAGAGAGAGACTGGGAGTGGGAGAGAGAGAGATTGGGAGTGTAAGAGAGAGGGGGATTGGGAGTGTGAGAGAGAGAGAGAGATTGGGAGTGTGAGAGAGACAGGGAGTGAGAGAGAGAGAGAGATTGGGAGTGTGAGAGAGAGAGAGATTGGGAGAGTGAGAGAGAGAGATTGGGTGTGTGAGAGAGAGAGAGATTTGGAGTGTGAGAGAGAGAGAGATTGGGAGTGTGAGAGAGAGAGAGATTGGGAGTGTGAGAGACAGAGATTGGGAGTGTGAGAGAGAGAGATTGGGAGTGCGAGAGAGAGAGACTGGGAGTGTGAGAGAGAGAGAGACTGGGAGTGTGTGAGAGAGAGAGACTGGGAGTGTGAGAGAGAGAGAGATTGGGAGTGTGAGAGAGAGAGAGATTGGGAGTGTATGAGAGAAAGATTGGGAATGTGAGAGAGAGAAAGATTGGGAGTGTCAGAGAGAGAAAGATTGGGAGTGTGAGACAGAGAGATTGGGAGTGTGAGAGAGAGAGATTGGGAGTGTGAGAGAGAGAGACTGGGAGTGCGAGAGAGAGATTGGGAGTGTGAGAGAGAGAGAGGTTGGGAGTGTGAGAGAGAGAGAGATTGGGAGTGTGAGAGAGAGAGAGACTGGGAGTGAGAGAGAGAGAGATTGGGAGTGTGAGAGAGAGAGAGACTGGGAGTGTGAGAGAGAGAGAGCCTGGGAGTGAGAGAGAGAGAGATTGGGAGTGTGAGGGAGAGAGAGATTGGGAGTATGAGAGAGAGAGATTGGGAGTGTGAGAGAAAGAGAGATTGGGAGTGTGAGAGAGAGAGACTGGGAGTGAGAGAGAGAGAGTGTGTGAGTGTGAGAGAGAGAGAGACTGGGAGTGTGAGAGAGAGAGAGCCTGGGAGTGAGAGGGTGAGAGATTGGGAGTGTGATTGAGAGAGAGACTGGGAGTGAGAGAGAGTAAGATTGGGAGAGTGAGAGAGAGGGAGATTGAGAGTGTGAGAGAGAGAGAGATTGGGAGTGTGAGAGAGACAGGGAGTGAGAGAGAGGGAGAGATTGGGAGTGTGAGAGAGAGAGAGATTGGGAGAGTGAGAGAGAGAGAGATTGGGAGTGTGAGAGAGAGAGAGATTGGGAGTGTGAGAGAGAGAGACTGGGAGTGAGAGAGAGAGAGATTGGGAGTGTGAGAGAGAGAGAGATTGGGAGTGTGAGAGAGCGAGATCTGGAGTGTGAGAGAGAGAGACTGGGAGTGAGAGAGAGAGAGATTGGGAGTGTGAGAGAGAGAGAGATTGGGAGTGTGAGAGAGCGAGATCTGGAGTGTGAGAGAGAGAGATGGGGAGTGTGTGAGAGAGAGAGATTGGGAGTGTGAGTGAGAGACTGGGAGTGTGTGAGAGAGAGATTGGGAGTGTGAGAGAGAGAGACTGGGAGTGAGAGAGAGAGAGAGATTGGGAGTGTGAGAGAGAGAGAGATTGGAAGTGTGATTGAGAGAAAGACTGGGAGTGAGAGAGAGAGAGTTTGGGAGTGTGAGAGAGAGAGGGACTGGGAGTGAGAGAGAGAGACTGGGAGTGTGAGAGAAAGATTGGGAGTGTGAGAGTGGGAGAGATTGGGAGTGTGACAGAGAGATTGGGAGTGTGAGAGAGAGAGAGACTGGGAGTATGAGAGAGAGAGAGAGATTGGGACTGTGAGAGAGAGAGACTGGGAGTGTGTGAGAGAGAAAGACTGGGAGTGTGAGAGAGAGATTGGGAGTGTGAGAGAGAGAGATTGGGAGTGTGAGAGAGAGAGAGACTTTGAGTGTGAGAGAGAGAGAGAGACTGGGAGTGTGAGAGAGAGAGAGCCTGGGAGTGAGAGAGAGAGAGATTGGGAGTGTGAGGGAGAGAGAGATTGGGAGTGTGAGAGAGAGAGATTAGGAGTGTGAGAGAAAGAGAGATTGGGAGTGTGAGAGAGAGAGTTTGTGAGTGTGAGAGAGAGAGAGACTGGGAGTGTGAGAGAGAGAGAGCCTGGGAGTGAGAGGGTGAGAGATTGGGAGTGTGATTGAGAGAGAGACTGGGAGTGAGAGAGAGTAAGTTTGGGAGTGTGAGAGAGAGGGAGATTGGGAGTGTGAGAGATAGGGAGATTGGGAGCATGAGAGAGACAGGGAGTGAGAGAGAGGGAGAGATTGGGAGTGTCAGAGAGAGAGAGAGTGGGAGAGTGAGAGAGAGAGATTGGGAGTGTGAGAGAGAGAGAGATTGGGAGTGTGAGAGAGAGAGAGATTGGGAGTGTGAGAGAGAGAGAGATTGGGAGTGTGAGAGAGAGAGACTGGGAGTGTGTGAGAGAGAAAGACTGGGAGTCTGAGAGAGAGATTGCGAGTGTGAGAGGGAGAGATTGGGAGTTTGAGAGAGAGAGAGATTGGGAGTGTGAGAGAGAGAGAGAGACTGGGAGTGTGAGAGAGAGAGAGCCTGGGAGTGAGAGAGAGAGAGATTGGGAGTGTGAGGGAGAGAGAGATTGGGAGTGTGAGAGAGAGAGATTGGGAGTGTGAGAGAAAGAGAGATTGGGAGTGTGAGAGAGAGAGACTGGGAGTGAGAGAGAGAGAGATTGGGAGTGTGAGAGAGAGAGAGACTGGGAGTGTGAGAGAGAGAGAGACTGGGAGTGTGAGAGAGAGAGAGCCTGGGAGTGAGAGAGTGAGAGATTGGGAGTGTGATTGAGAGAGAGACTGGGAGTGGGAGAGAGAGAGATTGGGAGTGTAAGAGAGAGGGAGATTGGGAGTGTGAGAGAGAGAGAGATTGGGAGTGTGAGAGAGACAGGGAGTGAGAGAGAGAGAGAGATTGGGAGTGTGAGAGAGAGAGAGATTGGGAGAATGAGAGAGAGAGATTGGGAGTGTGAGAGAGAGAGAGATCTGGAGTGTGAGAGAGAGAGAGATTGGGAGTGTGAGAGAGAGAGAGATTGGAAGTGTGAGAGAGAGAGAGATTGGGAGTGTGAGAGAGCGAGATTCAGAGTGTGAGAGAGAGAGAGATTGGGAGTGTGAGAGAGAGAGAGATTGGGAGTGTGAGAGAGAGAGAGATTGGGAGTGTGAGAGAGCGAGATTCAGAGTGTGAGAGAGAGAGAGATTGGGAGTGCGAGAGAGAGAGAATGGGAGTGTGAGAGAGAGAGAGACTGGGAGTGTGTGAGAGAGAGAGACTGGGAGTGTGAGAGAGAGAGAGATTGGGAGTGTGAGAGAGAGAGAGATTGGGAGTGTATGAGAGAAAGATTGGGAATGTGAGAGAGAGAAAGATTGGGAGTGTCAGAGAGAGAAAGATTGGGGGTGTGAGGCAGAGAGATTGGGAGTGTGAGAGAGAGAGATTGGGAGTGTGAGAGAGAGAGACTGGGAGTGTGTGAGAGAGAAAGACTGGGAGTGCGAGAGAGAGATTGGGAGTGTGAGAGAGAGAGAGATGGGGAGTGTGAGAGAGAGAGAGATTGGGAGTGTGAGAGAGAGAGAGACTGGGAGTGAGAGAGAGAGAGTTTGGGAGTGTGAGAGAGAGAGAGACTGGGAGTGTGAGAGAGAGAGAGCCTGGGAGTGAGAGAGAGAGAGATTGGGAGTGTGAGGGAGAGAGAGATTGGGAGTGTGAGAGAGAGAGATTGGGAGTGTGAGAGAAAGAGAGATTGGGAGTGTGAGAGAGAGAGACTGGGAGTGAGAGAGAGAGAGTTTGTGAGTGTGAGAGAGAGAGAGACTGGGAGTGTGAGAGAGAGAGAGAGATTGGGAGTGTGAGAGAGAGAGACTGGGAGTGTGTGAGAGAGAAAGACTGGGAGTGCGAGAGAGAGATTGGGAGTGTGAGAGAGAGAGATTGGGAGTGTGAGAGAGAGAGAGATTTTGAGTGTGAGAGAGAGAGAGAGACTGGGAGTGTGAGAGAGAGAGAGCCTGGGAGTGAGAGAGAGAGAGATTGGGAGTGTGAGGGAGAGAGAGATTGGGAGTGTGAGAGAGAGAGATTAGGAGTGTGAGAGAAAGAGAGATTGGGAGTGTGAGAGAGAGAGACTGGGAGTGAGAGAGAGAGAGTTTGTGAGTGTGAGAGAGAGAGAGACTGGGAGTGTGAGAGAGAGAGAGCCTGGGAGTGAGAGGGTGAGAGATTGGGAGTGTGATTGAGAGAGAGACTGGGAGTGAGAGAGAGTAAGATTGGGAGTGTGAGAGAGAGGGAGATTGGGAGTGTGAGAGAGAGGGAGATTGGGAGTATGAGAGAGACAGGGAGTGAGAGAGAGGGAGAGATTGGGAGTGTGAGAGAGAGAGAGATTGGGAGAGTGAGAGAGAGAGATTGGGTGTGTGAGAGAGAGAGAGATTTGGAGTGTGAGAGAGAGAGAGATTGGGAGTGTGAGAGAGAGAGAGATTGGGAGTGTGAGAGACAGAGATTGGGAGTGTGAGAGAGAGAGATTGGGAGTGCGAGAGAGAGAGACTGGGAGTGTGAGAGAGAGAGAGACTGGGAGTGTGTGAGAGAGAGAGACTGGGAGTGTGAGAGAGAGAGAGATTGGGAGTGTGAGAGAGAGAGAGATTGGGAGTGTATGAGAGAAAGATTGGGAATGTGAGAGAGAGAAAGATTGGGAGTGTCAGAGAGAGAAAGATTGGGAGTGTGAGACAGAGAGATTGGGAGTGTGAGAGAGAGAGATTGGGAGTGTGAGAGAGAGAGACTGGGAGTGTGTGAGAGAGAAAGACTGGGAGTGCGAGAGAGAGATTGGGAGTGTGAGAGAGAGAGAGGTTGGGAGTGTGAGAGAGAGAGAGATTGGGAGTGTGAGAGAGAGAGAGACTGGGAGTGAGAGAGAGAGAGATTGGGAGTGTGAGAGAGAGAGAGACTGGGAGTGTGAGAGAGAGAGAGCCTGGGAGTGAGAGAGAGAGTGATTGGGAGTGTGAGGGAGAGAGAGATTGGGAGTATGAGAGAGAGAGATTGGGAGTGTGAGAGAAAGAGAGATTGGGAGTGTGAGAGAGAGAGACTGGGAGTGAGAGAGAGAGAGTGTGTGAGTGTGAGAGAGAGAGAGACTGGGAGTGTGAGAGAGAGAGAGCCTGGGAGTGAGAGGGTGAGAGATTGGGAGTGTGATTGAGAGAGAGACTGGGAGTGAGAGAGAGTAAGATTGGGAGAGTGAAAGAGAGGGAGATTGAGAGTGTGAGAGAGAGAGAGATTGGGAGTGTGAGAGAGACAGGGAGTGAGAGAGAGGGAGAGATTGGGAGTGTGAGAGAGAGAGAGATTGGGAGAGTGAGAGAGAGAGAGATTGGGAGTGTGAGAGAGAGAGAGATTGGGAGTGTGAGAGAGCGAGATCTGGAGTGTGAGAGAGAGAGACTGGGAGTGAGAGAGAGAGAGATTGGGAGTGTGAGAGAGAGAGAGATTGGGAGTGTGAGAGAGCGAGATCTGGAGTGTGAGAGAGAGAGATGGGGAGTGTGTGAGAGAGAGAGATTGGGAGTGTGAGTGAGAGACTGGGAGTGTGTGAGAGAGAGATTGGGAGTGTGAGAGAGAGAGACTGGGAGTGAGAGAGAGAGAGAGATTGGGAGTGTGAGAGAGAGAGAGATTGGAAGTGTGATTGAGAGAAAGACTGGGAGTGAGAGAGAGAGAGTTTGGGAGTGTGAGAGAGAGAGGGACTGGGAGTGAGAGAGAGAGACTGGGAGTGTGAGAGAAAGATTGGGAGTGTGAGAGTGGGAGAGATTAGGAGTGTGACAGAGAGATTGGGAGTGTGAGAGAGAGAGAGACTGGGAGTATGAGAGAGAGAGAGAGATTGGGACTGTGAGAGAGAGAGACTGGGAGTGTGTGAGAGAGAAAGACTGGGAGTGTGAGAGAGAGATTGGGAGTGTGAGAGAGAGAGATTGGGAGTGTGAGAGAGAGAGACTTTGAGTGTGAGAGAGAGAGAGAGACTGGGAGTGTGAGAGAGAGAGAGCCTGGGAGTGAGAGAGAGAGAGATTGGGAGTGTGAGGGAGAGAGAGATTGGGAGTGTGAGAGAGAGAGATTAGGAGTGTGAGAGAAAGAGAGATTGGGAGTGTGAGAGAGAGAGTTTGTGAGTGTGAGAGAGAGAGAGACTGGGAGAGTGAGAGAGATAGAGCCTGGGAGTGAGAGGGTGAGAGATTGGGAGTGTGATTGAGAGAGAGACTGGGAGTGAGAGAGAGTAAGATTGGGAGTGTGAGAGAGAGGGAGATTGGGAGTGTGAGAGAGAGGGAGATTGGGAGCATGAGAGAGACAGGGAGTGAGAGAGAGGGAGAGATTGGGAGTGTCAGAGAGAGAGAGATTGGGAGAGTGAGAGAGAGAGATTGGGAGTGTGAGAGAGAGAGAGATTGGGAGTGTGAGAGAGAGAGAGATTGGGAGTGTGAGAGAGAGAGAGATTGGGAGTGTGAGAGAGAGAGACTGGGAGTGTGTGAGAGAGAAAGACTGGGAGTCTGAGAGAGAGATTGCGAGTGTGAGAGAGAGAGATTGGGAGTTTGAGAGAGAGAGAGATTGGGAGTGTGAGAGAGAGAGAGAGACTGGGAGTGTGAGAGAGAGAGAGCCTGGGAGTGAGAGAGAGAGAGATTGGGAGTGTGAGGGAGAGAGAGATTGGGAGTGTGAGAGAGAGAGATTGGGAGTGTGAGAGAAAGAGAGATTGGGAGTGTGAGAGAGAGAGACTGGGAGTGAGAGAGAGAGAGATTGGGAGTGTGAGAGAGAGAGAGACTGGGAGTGTGAGAGAGAGAGAGACTGGGAGTGTGAGAGAGAGAGAGCCTGGGAGTGAGAGAGTGAGAGATTGGGAGTGTGATTGAGAGAGAGACTGGGAGTGGGAGAGAGAGAGATTGGGAGTGTGAGAGAGAGAGAGATTGGGAGAATGAGAGAGAGAGATTGGGAGTGTGAGAGAGAGAGAGATCTGGAGTGTGAGAGAGAGAGAGATTGGGAGTGTGAGAGAGAGAGAGATTGGGAGTGTGAGAGAGAGAGAGATTGGGAGTGTGAGAGAGCGAGATTCAGAGTGTGAGAGAGAGAGAGATTGGGAGTGTGAGAGAGAGAGAGATTGGGAGTGTGAGAGAGAGAGAGATTGGGAGTGTGAGAGAGCGAGATTCAGAGTGTGAGAGAGAGAGAGATTCGGAGTGCGAGAGAGAGAGAATGGGAGTGTGAGAGAGAGAGAGACTGGGAGTGTGTGAGAGAGAGAGACTGGGAGTGTGAGAGAGAGAGAGATTGGGAGTGTGAGAGAGAGAGAGATTGGGAGTGTATGAGAGAAAGATTGGGAATGTGAGAGAGAGAAAGATTGGGAGTGTCAGAGAGAGAAAGATTGGGGGTGTGAGACAGAGAGATTGGGAGTGTGAGAGAGAGAGATTGGGAGTGTGAGAGAGAGAGACTGGGAGTGTGTGAGAGAGAAAGACTGGGAGTGCGAGAGAGAGATTGGGAGTGTGAGAGAGAGAGAGATGGGGAGTGTGAGAGAGAGAGAGATTGGGAGTGTGAGAGAGAGAGAGACTGGGAGTGAGAGAGAGAGAGATTGGGAGTGTGAGAGAGAGAGAGACTGGGAGTGTGAGAGAGAGAGAGCCTGGGAGTGAGAGAGAGAGAGATTGGGAGTGTGAGGGAGAGAGAGATTGGGAGTGTGAGAGAGAGAGATTGGGAGTGTGAGAGAAAGAGAGATTGGGAGTGTGAGAGAGAGAGACTGGGAGTGAGAGAGAGAGAGTTTGTGAGTGTGAGAGAGAGAGAGACTGGGAGTGTGAGAGAGAGAGAGAGATTGGGAGTGTGAGAGAGAGAGACTGGGAGTGTGTGAGAGAGAAAGACTGGGAGTGTGAGAGAGAGATTGGGAGTGTGAGAGAGAGAGATTGGGAGTGTGAGAGAGAGAGAGATTTTGAGTGTGAGAGAGAGAGAGAGACTGGGAGTGTGAGAGAGAGAGAGCCTGGGAGTGAGAGAGAGAGAGATTGGGAGTGTGAGGGAGAGAGAGATTGGGAGTGTGAGAGAGAGAGATTAGGAGTGTGAGAGAAAGAGAGATTGGGAGTGTGAGAGAGAGAGACTGGGAGTGAGAGAGAGAGAGTTTGTGAGTGTGAGAGAGAGAGAGACTGGGAGTGTGAGAGAGAGAGAGCCTGGGAGTGAGAGGGTGAGAGATTGGGAGTGTGATTGAGAGAGAGACTGGGAGTGAGAGAGAGTAAGATTGGGAGTGTGAGAGAGAGGGAGATTGGGAGTGTGAGAGAGAGGGAGATTGGGAGTATGAGAGAGACAGGGAGTGAGAGAGAGGGAGAGATTGGGAGTGTCAGAGAGAGAGAGATTGGGAGAGTGAGAGAGAGAGATTGGGAGTGTGAGAGAGAGAGAGATTGGGAGTGTGAGAGAGAGAGAGATTGGGAGTGTGAGAGAGAGAGACTGGGAGTGTGTGAGAGAGAAAGACTGGGAGTCTGAGAGAGAGATTGCGAGTGTGAGAGAGAGAGATTGGGAGATTGAGAGAGAGAGAGATTGGGAGTGTGAGAGAGAGAGAGAGACTGGGAGTGTGAGAGAGAGAGAGCCTGGGAGTGAGAGAGAGAGAGATTGGGAGTGTGAGGGAGAGAGAGATTGGGAGTGTGAGAGAGAGAGATTGGGAGTGTGAGAGAAAGAGAGATTGGGAGTGTGAGAGAGAGAGACTGGGAGTGAGAGAGAGAGAGATTGGGAGTGTGAGAGAGAGAGAGACTGGGAGTGTGAGAGAGAGAGAGCCTGGGAGTGAGAGAGTGAGAGATTGGGAGTGTGATTGAGAGAGAGACTGGGAGTGGGAGAGAGAGAGATTGGGAGTGTAAGAGAGAGGGAGATTGGGAGTGTGAGAGAGAGAGAGATTGGGAGTGTGAGAGAGACAGGGAGTGAGAGAGAGAGAGAGATTGGGAGTGTGAGAGAGAGAGAGATTGGGAGAATGAGAGAGAGAGATTGGGAGTGTGAGAGAGAGAGAGATCTGGAGTGTGAGAGAGAGAGAGATTGGGAGTGTGAGAGAGAGAGAGATTGGGAGTGTGAGAGAGAGAGAGATTGGGAGTGTGAGAGAGTGAGATTCAGAGTGTGAGAGAGAGAGATATTGGGAGTGTGAGAGAGAGAGAGATTGGGAGTGTGAGAGAGAGAGAGATTGGGAGTGTGAGAGAGAGAGAGATTGGGAGTGTGAGAGAGCGAGATTCAGAGTGTGAGAGAGAGAGCGATTGGGAGTGCGAGAGAGAGAGACTGGGAGTGTGAGAGAGAGAGAGACTGGGAGTGTGTGAGAGAGAGAGACTGGGAGTGTGAGAGAGAGAGAGATTGGGAGTGTGAGAGAGAGAGAGATTGGGAGTGTATGAGAGAAAGATTGGGAATGTGAGAGAGAGAAAGATTGGGAGTGTCAGAGAGAGAAAGATTGGGAGTGTGAGACAGAGAGATTGGGAGTGTGAGAGAGAGAGATTGGGAGTGTGAGAGAGAGAGACTGGGAGTGTGTGAGAGAGAAAGACTGGGAGTGCGAGAGAGAGATTGGGAGTGTGAGAGAGAGAGAGATTGGGAGTGTGAGAGAGAGAGAGATTGGGAGTGTGAGAGAGAGAGAAACTGGGAGTGAGAGAGAGAGAGATTGGGAGTGTGAGAGAGAGAGAGACTGGGAGTGTGAGAGAGAGAGAGCCTGGGAGTGAGAGAGAGAGAGATTGGGAGTGTGAGGGAGAGAGAGATTGGGAGTGTGAGTGAGAGAGATTGGGAGTGTGAGAGAAAGAGAGATTGGGAGTGTGAGAGAGAGAGACTGGGAGTGAGAGAGAGAGAGTTTGTGAGTGTGAGAGAGAGAGAGACTGGGAGTGTGAGAGAGAGAGAGCCTGGGAGTGAGATGGTGAGAGATTGGGAGTGTGATTGAGAGAGAGACTGGGAGTGAGAGAGAGTAAGATTGGGAGTGTGAGAGAGAGGGAGATTGGGAGTGTGAGAGAGAGAGAGATTGGGAGTGTGAGAGGGAAAGGGAGTGAGAGAGAGGGAGAGATTGGGAGTGTGAGAGAGAGAGAGATTGGGAGAGTGAGAGAGAGAGATTGGGAGTGAGAGAGAGAGAGATTGCGAGTGTGAGAGAGACAGAGATTGGGAGTGTGAGAGAGAGAGAGACTGGGAGTGTGAGAGAGAGAAAGATTGGGTGTGTGAGAGTGGGAGAGATTGGGAGTGTGACAGAAAGATTGGGAGTGTGAGAGAGAGAGAGACTGGGAGTATGAGAGAGAGAGAGATTGAGAGTGTGAGAGAGAGAGAGATTGGGAGTGTGAGAGAGCGAGAATGGGAGTGTGAGAGAGAGAGAGATTGGGAGTGTGAGTGAGAGACTGGGAGTGTCTGAGAGAGAGATTGGGAGTGTGAGAGAGAGAGACTGGGAGTCAGAGAGAGAGAGAGATTGGGAGTGTGAGAGCGAGAGAGATTGGGAGTGTGATTGAGAGAGAGACTGGGAGTGAGAGAGAGAGAGATTGGGAGTGTGAGAGTCAGAGAGACTGGGAGTGTGAGAGAGAGAGAGATTGGGAGTGTGAGAGAGAGAGAGATTGGGAGTGTATGAGAGAAAGATTGGGAGTGTGAGAGAGAGGGAGATTGGGAGTGTGAGAGAGAGAGAGATTGGGAGTGTGAGAGAGACAGGGAGTGAGAGAGAGGGAGAGATTGGGAGTGTGAGAGAGAGAGAGATTGGGAGAGTGAGAGAGAGAGATTGGGAGTCTGAGAGAGAGAGAGATTTGGAGTGTGAGAGAGAGTGAGATTGGGAGTGTGAGAGAGAGAGAGATTGGGAGTGTGAGAGAGAGAGACTGGGAGTGAGAGAGAGAGAGAGTGGGAGTGTGAGAGAGACAGAGATTGGGAGTGTGAGAGAGAGAGAGACTGGGGGTGTGAGAGAGAGAAAGATTGGGAGTGTGAGAGTGGGAGAGATTGGGAGTGCGACAGAAAGATTGGGAGTGGGAGAGAGAGAGAGACTGGTAGTATGAGAGAGAGAGAGATTGAGAGTGTGAGAGAGAAAGAGATTGGGAGTGTGAGAGAGAGAGATTGGGAGTGTGAGAGAGAGAGATTGGGAGTGTGAGAGAGAGAGAGATTGGGAGTGTGAGTGAGAGACTGGGAGTGTGTGAGAGAGAGATTGGGAGTGTGAGAGAGAGAGACTGGGAGTCAGAGAGAGAGAGAGATTGGGAGTGTGAGAGAGAGAGAGATTGGGAGTGTGATTGAGAGAGAGCCTGGGAGTGAGAGAGAGAGAGATTGGTAGTGTGAGAGAGCGAGATTCAGAGTGCGAGAGAGAGAGAGATTGGGAGTGTGAGAGAGAGAGAGACTGGGAGTGTGAGAGAGAGAGAGATTGGGAGTGTGAGAGACAGAGATTGGGAGTGTGAGAGAGAGAGATTGGGAGTGCGAGAGAGAGAGACTGGGAGTGTGAGAGAGAGAGAGACTGGGAGTGTGTGAGAGAGAGAGACTGGGAGTGTGAGAGAGAGAGAGATTGGGAGTGTGAGAGAGAGAGAGATTGGGAGTGTATGAGAGAAAGATTGGGAGTGTGAGAGAGAGAGAGATAGGGAGTGTCAGAGAGAGAAAGATTGGGAGTGTGAGACAGAGAGATTGGGAGTGTGAGAGTGAGAGATTGGGAGTGTGAGAGAGAGAGACTGGGAGTGTGTGAGAGAGAAAGACTGGGAGTGCGAGAGAGAGATTGGGAGTGTGAGAGAGAGAGATTGGGAGTGTGAGAGAGAGAGAGAATCTAAATAGTAGATTACTTGATTTTCTTAACAAACATAATATCCTCAGAAAAAACCAAATAGGCTTTCTTCCAAAACACCGCACCGCCGACCATATCTATACCCTTCACACCCTCATTGAAAAACATATACACCAAACAAAAAATGGGAAAATATTCGCCTGTTTCATCGACTTCAAGAAAGCCTTTGACTCTATATGGCACGAAGGGCTCTATTATAAACTTCTTCAATGTGGAATAGGGGGCAAAGTCTATGACCTTATTAAATCAATGTATCTGAAAAACAAATGCGGGGTCAAAATTGGAGACAAACGCACCGATTTCTTCACCCAGAGAAGAGGCGTCCGGCAGGGCTGCAATTTGAGCCCGACCCTGTTCAACATATACATAAATGAATTAGCAGACATGCTGGAGCAAAGCGAGTCACCAGGTCTCCGTCTCCTAGATGGAGAAGTGAAATCCCTGTTCTATGCGGACGACCTGGTTCTGCTGTCTCCCACAGAACAGGGATTACAGCAACAACTAGACCTACTCGACAAATACTGCCAAAATTGGGCTCTAACAGTAAATCTAAAGAAAACCAACATCATGATTTTTCAAAAAAGGCCCAGATGTCAGGAAAACAAATACCAGTTTACCCTCAGTGATACCACTATAGGACACACTATGAGCTACACCTACCTTGGTCTAACTATTACAGCATCAGGGAGCTTCAGCATAGCAGTGAATGCACTAAAAGAAAAAGCCCGAAGAGCCCTATATGCAATAAAAAGAAAATTCTACAACATCCAAATCCCAATCAAAATCTGGCTCAAAATATTTGACAGCATAATCCTGCCCATTGCACTGTACGGTAGTGAAGTATGGGGCCCGCTAAATCACCAAAGCTACACTAAATGGGAAAAACATACAATAGAAGCCCTACATGCAGAATTCTGCCGAAGCATCCTTCGCACCCAAAGGAAAACGCCAACAAATGCATGCAGAGCCGAACTAGGCAGATACCCACTGATAATAAACATCCAAAAACGAGCACTAAACTTCCTAAATCACCTCAAATCTAGCTCCCCAGACACCCTTCATTTCAAAGCCTTTCAGACCCAAGAGCTAAACCCAGAAAAGAGTCCCCTGAGTCAGCTGCTACGGAAACTAAGTACTCAGCCGGACCCTGACCAGCCCCAGACCAACACAGCCGCCCAAACACCAATCCGAGTGAACCAAATCATTAAAAAATGCAAAGAAACCTACCTGGAACATTGGAACAAAATAACCGAAAGCCAAAGCAGATTAGAATGTTACCGGGCCCTAAAAAGAGAATATAAACTGGCAGACTACCTCACGACCATCAGAGACACAAAACAGAGACAGACCCTCACCAGGTACAGACTAAGCGACCACCAACTGGAAATTGAAAAAGGCAGATACAAGAAATCCTGGCAGCCTAGAGAGAATAGAATATGCGATCAATGTCTGGCTGGCGAGGTTGAAACAGAAATGCATTTCCTCCTAAAATGCGAAAAATTCAACACATCAAGAAACATATTATTCAACAAGCTAAGCCAAACAACCCCAGATTTCAAGGAATTGGATGATCTGTCAAAATTGAGATTAGTCCTAGGAGAAGGAGACAGACCATACCTTGGGGCCAAATATGTAACAACATGTCACAACCTGAGGACTGTTTAAAATTAAGACTGTTTAAAATTAATATTGAACGTACCAAATGAAGTACAAAGACTGTTTAAAATTAATATTGTTTAAAAGTAATATTGTATGTACCCAACAAATGTCAAATCGATTGACACCTACAGAATGTTGGAAAACTGTACCTTTTTGCTATGTAAGCTTTGGCAATATGGTTCTCTGTAAACTTTCATGCCAATAAAGCATTTTAATTGGAATTGGAATTGGAATTGGATTGGGAGTGTGAGAGAGAGAGAGAGACTGGAAGTGTGAGAGAGAGAGAGACTGGGAGTGAGAGAGAGAGAGAGCTTGGGAGTGTGAGAGAGAGAGAGATTGGGAGTGTGAGAGAGAGAGATTTGGAGTGTGAGAGAAAGAGAGATTGGGAGTGTGAGAGAGAGAGACTGGGAGTGAGAGAGAGATTGGGAGTGTGAGAGAGACAGAGATTGGGAGTGTGAGAGAGAGAGAGACTGGGAGTGTGAGAGACCGAAAGTTTGGGAGTGTGAGAGTGGGAGAGATTGGGAGTGTGACAGAAAGATTGGGAGTGTGAGAGAGAGAGAGACTGGGAGTATGAGAGAGAGAGAGATTGAGAGTGTGAGAGAGAGAGAGATTGGGAGTGTGAGAGAGCGAGATTGGGAGTGTGAGAGAGAGAGATTGGGAGTGTTTGAGAGAGAGAGATTGGGAGTGTGAGTGAGAGACTGGGAGTGTGTGAGAGAGAGATTGGGAGTGTGAGAGAGAGAGAGATTGGGAGAGTGAGAGAGAGAGATTGGGAGTCTGAGAGAGAGAGAGATTTGGAGTGTGAGAGAGAGTGAGATTGGGAGTGTGAGAGAGAGAGAGATTGGGAGTGTGAGAGAGAGAGACTGGGAGTGAGAGAGAGAGAGAGTGGGAGTGTGAGAGAGACAGAGATTGGGAGTGTGAGAGAGAGAGAGACTGGGGGTGTGAGAGAGAGAAAGATTGGGAGTGTGAGAGTGGGAGAGATTGGGAGTGCGACAGAAAGATTGGGAGTGGGAGAGAGAGAGAGACTGGTAGTATGAGAGAGAGAGAGATTGAGAGTGTGAGAGGGAAAGAGATTGGGAGTGTGAGAGAGAGAGATTGGGAGTGTGAGAGAGAGAGATTGGGAGTGTGAGAGAGAGAGAGATTGGGACTGTGAGTGAGAGACTGGGAGTGTGTGAGAGAGAGATTGGGAGTGTGAGAGAGAGAGACTGGGAGTCAGAGAGAGAGAGAGATTGGGAGTGTGAGAGAGAGAGAGATTGGGAGTGTGATTGAGAGAGAGACTGGGAGTGGGAGAGAGAGAGATTGGTAGTGTGAGAGAGCGAGATTCAGAGTGCGAGAGAGAGAGAGATTGGGAGTGTGAGAGAGAGAGAGACTGGGAGTGTGAGAGAGAGAGAGATTGGGAGTGTGAGAGACAGAGATTGGGAGTGTGAGAGAGAGAGATTGGGAGTGCGAGAGAGAGAGACTGGGAGTGTGAGAGAGAGAGAGACTGGGAGTGTGTGAGAGAGAGAGACTGGGAGTGTGAGAGAGAGAGAGATTGTGAGTGTGAGAGAGAGAGAGATTGGGAGTGTATGAGAGAAAGATTGGGAGTGTGAGAGAGAGAGAGATAGGGAGTGTCAGAGAGAGAAAGATTGGGAGTGTGAGACAGAGAGATTGGGAGTGTGAGAGTGAGAGATTGGGAGTGTGAGAGAGAGAGACTGGGAGTGTGTGAGAGAGAAAGACTGGGAGTGCGAGAGAGAGATTGGGAGTGTGAGAGAGAGAGATTGGGAGTGTGAGAGAGAGAGATTGGGAGTGTGAGAGAGAGAGAGAGACTGGAAGTGTGAGAGAGAGAGAGACTGGGAGTGAGAGAGAGAGAGAGCTTGGGAGTGTGAGAGAGAGAGAGATTGGGAGTGTGAGAGAGAGAGATTTGGAGTGTGAGAGAAAGAGAGATTGGGAGTGTGAGAGAGAGAGACTGGGAGTGAGAGAGAGATTGGGAGTGTGAGAGAGACAGAGATTGGGAGTGTGAGAGAGAGAGAGACTGGGAGTGTGAGAGACCGAAAGTTTGGGAGTGTGAGAGTGGGAGAGATTGGGAGTGTGACAGAAAGATTGGGAGTGTGAGAGAGAGAGAGACTGGGAGTATGAGAGAGAGAGAGATTGAGAGTGTGAGAGAGAGAGAGATTGGGAGTGTGAGAGAGCGAGATTGGGAGTGTGAGAGAGAGAGATTGGGAGTGTTTGAGAGAGAGAGATTGGGAGTGTGAGTGAGAGACTGGGAGTGTGTGAGAGAGAGATTGGGAGTGTGAGAGAGAGAGACTGGGAGTGAGAGAGAGAGAGAGATTGGGAGTGTGAGAGAGAGAGAGATTGGAAGTGTGATTGAGGGAAAGACTGGGAGTGAGAGAGAGAGAGATTGGGAGTGTGAGAGAGAGAGATATTGGGAGTGAGAGAGAGAGACTGGCAGTGTGAGAGAAAGATTGGGAGTGTGAGAGTGGGAGTGATTGGGAGTGTGACAGAGAGATTGGGAGTGTGAGAGAGAGAGAGAGACACAAAAGAGAGAGATTGGGAGTGTGCGAGAGTGAGATTGGGAGTGTGAGAGAGAGAGAGATTGGGGAAGAGAGAGAGACTGGGGGAAGAGAGAGGCATTGATCAGTGTAGGGAGCAGAGAGAGAGAGAGCAGAGCCCGAGCAGCAACCGGAGCACGGAGCCTGAAGCCGGAGAAAGGCCTGAGGAACCGGGCCGAGCGAGGCACCAGAGAGAAGGAGAGCGAGCAGCAACAGGAGTAGACCCAGACCGGGAGGAGCGGCCCGAGCCAGTCAAAGAGGCGAGTGGAGAGGTAGGGGTGCCGGATCGGGTCGGGCCTGGAGAGCGAGCAAGCCCGAGGCCTGAAACCCGAGAAACTCCGGGGTCGGAGAAACTCGGACAAACACCGGGCCGGGACAGCACAGCCGAGCCGAGAGGCTGGGGTCAGGGCAGAAGCCCGGAGAGAGCGTTGGGAGCTGAGAGCTGAGAGCGCGAAATTTGAATGAAGGGAAACGGCTGAAAGGAGAAAAGGAGCAAAGAGAGGTAACTGCACCGAGAGAGAGAGAGACGGAGCGAGAGAGCGTGAGAGAGAGAGAGGAGAGGAAACACCAGCTGGAGAGAAAAAGCCGGAGAAATAAGTTTTACCTAACTCTACCTCAGTTTCATTTTAGTTAAAGTTAGTTCGGAAAAAGTTTAATTTTATTTAAATTTAGCTCGAAAAAAAAAAAAAAAAACCTGAAAAAAGAACAACAAACCCGCGAGGAAAAGGAATAGAAACCCGAGAGAAACGATAAACTACCCGAACCAAGAGCCTGTGAGAAAAAGAGAAAGATTGGACCTGAAAGTGGGCTAAGGTGGAACACGACACAAAAAAGAGAAAAAAAAAAGTTATCTATCTGAGACAAAAAACAAACGACTACAATGAGCAGGGAAATGATATATCCTGAGCAATGCACAAAAAATAAAGCAAAGGAAAAATACAAGTACACAACACTAAAAAATAACCCAGAAATCCTCTACGTTGACTATACCACACACAAAGGGACTAAGCTGAAGAACAACCTCATATTCTACACCGAATACGTCACCTCCTGGAAGGAGACTTTACAAAAACACTACACATACGTCTCCAGCGAAGGTATTGGCAGTGGAGGCAGACTGAAAATATGTAAAGATGGAAACCTAGATAAAGATGACCCCCTGCTAACCATAAGCTACTACAACAAAGATAGAAAGATCATGATACAGGGGAATGTGGAAAATCTGGACACCTTCGAAAAGGAATTCCCCCAGTTGAAAACTAAGGCAGACACAAAGAGGACCAATGGACAGGAAGCAAAAGAGAGTCGAACAGAGGATGATGAGAGCCAAGTGGAGGAAGAAGAAGAGAGACCAGCAGAGGAAAACACCTCCCTGTACATCTCCACCCCCCCCCACACCTCTCAACGAAAACAAAATGATGAAAGAGAATCTGGCCAAACTAGAACTTGATTTCAACGAATACAGAGAAACACTGGCCAAGAATTTGAAGGAGGAATTCAAACAGCTAAAAACGGAATACGAGTCCACCATCCACAAGATGAGAAAGACCATAGAGGAGCAAAGAAATGAGATCAAAGAACTCCGTACTCAACAAAACAAAACGAAGGAGACCGTAGAAAGGCTCAGCAGGCAACACAAACCTCTTAAGGTCCAAAAACCTGAGGACACAAAAACAACACACACAAAGACACAGAACCCGCCGGATGCCACCCCACACGAAGACACACCGAAAGCCACAAACCCCGCTCCAACCAGCCCTCAGTCGAGTCATGCCCAGACTACTGCTACCCAGTCCTCACACACAGGAACACAAAAACCGACAGATATCCCCCCAAACGATGACACACCGAAAGCCCCAAACCCCGCTCCTGCCACACAACATATCCCAGAAACCCAGCCAACAACCAGCCACCAGGCGAGCCCTACCCAGACTACTGTTACCCAGTCTGAAAAACCAGCCCCTCAGGCGGTCCTGCTGACCGACTCCAACGGAAAGTTTCTGGACCCCCAGAGGCTGTTCCCAGACCATCAAGTCCTGAAAAAATGGTGCAGCAACACAGGCCAAGCAATGAAGATCCTGAACAAAGAATCCCTTGGAAGCCCCAAATGGATTGTGATCCACACAGACACGAACGACCTACGCACCCTACAGGAAGGCACGGCTTGGGCGGTGAGCAGAATGGCAGAAAGGGCCAGCAGGGAATTCCCCGAGGCGCGGATCGTGATCTCCACACTACTGCCCAGAAAGGACACCACAGCCTATATAATCCACAACACCAACAGGGAGATCGACACGAGATGTTCTGTCCTCCCCAACGTCTTCCTGGCCCATCATCCAAACATCAACACAAGGGACCTCTATGACGAAATACATCTACTCAAACAGCGGATGTGGGTCTTCGCAAGAAACCTCATAAACACTGCCAAAAGACGCAGCCCTCCCACCCCCTCTACCATTGGGAGCCAAAACAGGACCACCAATGTCCCCCACCCCCCTTTACAAAACCAACAACAGAACCGTGCTTTTATACCTGACCCAAGACCCCCCTCTAGACCACAGACTGTAGACCAAGAACTGAGAAAGATCATGACGATGCTGAACAGCCTGATAGAAAGCCGGAGAAATTATTAATATTGTTATTTATCATTATCATTATTGTTATCTTATCAGTATTATTACTATTATTAGATAGATATATGTGCATGCCTCATGAAATTTATACTAAATCATCATTTAGCATTATAGAAAATAGTGTTTCCACACTCATCCCACAAAATAGGTCCATTTTATTTCATTTTATTGAACTATATAAATGCGTTCTTTCCACATAAGCTGCTGGAATATCCAGGGCCTCCGCTCCTCAACTTTTGGGATGAAGAGTACAGACCCTGAATTCCTAAAAGCTATAAAAGACATTGATATAATTGTGTTAACAGAAACATGGTGCCAAAAGGACATGCCGACCCACTGTCCTCCAATGTACCATGAAATCATTGTGCCCTCAGTAAAGAACACTAAAACACGCAAGGGCAGAACCTCCGGGGGAATATTGGTGTGGTATAAGGGAGAACTGGACAAACACATCTCACCGGTAAAACAGGGGAAATCACACGTATGGCTAAAACTAGATAAAAATATAGGAATAGCAAAAAAAGATGTTTACTTATGTGCGATCTACATACCTCCAATAGATTCGCCATATTTCGAAGAGGAGTTATTTGATACTCTCCACATGGAAATCAACCATTTCCAGGCCCAAGGAAAGGTGATAATATGTGGGGACCTAAATGCAAGGACCGGTTGTGAACCTGACTTCATAGACCCACAGGGAAACAACCATGTGTTTGGCCAGACCCCTTTAGATGTCACACCAGCCATCGCAAATCGGAACAACCTTGATCGTGAAATAAATAAAAGCGGTAGGGAGGTAGTGCAACTCTGCCGAGCCTTAGGCCTGTACATAGTTAATGGTAGGTTCAGAGGGGACACCCTAGGGAGACTCACATACTCCTCAACTCTTGGGTCTAGTGTGGTGGACTATACAATCACTGACCTGGACCCCTGCGATATCAACGCATTCACTGTCAGGCAGCAATCCCCCCTCTCAGACCATAACCAAATAAATGTGTACCTTAAACTTTCTGCCCAAACTACAGACACAAAAAAGGAACACAGTAAGCTACATAAAATAAACCAGACATACAGATGGGCCCCAGACAGTGGAGATAAATTCATCACAGCACTAAATTCACCTGATCTCACAAGTAAAATTTCAAAATTTAAAGAAAATCTATATGAGATCACCAGAGATGGTGTAAACACGGCCATAGAGGATATAAATATGATCTTCCATGAGGCAGCTGTAAAAGCCGACCTCGTGAAACAGAAGAGGAAGCGTCACAAAAGACAAAATAAAAATATGAAATGGTTTGACCACGAATGCAAAAATGCCAGAAAAGACCTGAGAAAAATATCAAACCAAAAGCATCGGCAACCAAACAATCCGGACCTACGTACTAGATACAATGAAACCCTCAAAAGATATAAACACACCATTAGGAACAAAACACAAAACTATACCCACAAAATACTCGAAGAAATTGAAAACTCCACCAATCCAAAACAATTCTGGGAAATGTGGAATAACCTGAGTACAACACAATTGCAAGCATTACCAATCCAAGATGGCGACATCTGGAGAACACATTTTGAAAACCTCTACAAAGACATCCCAATAAACAAAACAAACCCAAGTCAACATCAGGTCACAGAAAAACTCCACACATTAGAAGCAACAATTAAAGACAACCAAAACCCTCTAGACTCCCCAATCACATGGAAAGAACTGGCCACAAAAACAAAATCTCTCCACCTAAAGAAAGCCTGTGGTCCAGAAAACATCAAAAATGAAATGCTAAAGTTCAGCAATATGGAGATGCAGGGTGCGATACTCAAACTATTCAACATCATATTACGCTCAGGCTGTTTTCCCGATATCTGGTGCCAAGGACTAATCTCCCCCATATATAAAAGTGGAAACAAATCAGACCCAAATAACTACCGCGGCATCTGTGTCAACAGTTGTCTAGGGAAGTTATTCTGCAGTATTCTAAATAGTAGATTACTTGATTTTCTTAACAAACATAATATCCTCAGAAAAAACCAAATAGGCTTTCTTCCAAAACACCGCACCACCGACCATATCTATACCCTTCACACCCTCATTGAAAAACATAAAAACCAAACAAAAAATGGGAAAATATTCGCCTGTTTCATCGACTTCAAGAAAGCCTTTGACTCTATATGGCATGAAGGGCTCTATTATAAACTTCTTCAGTGTGGAATAGGGGGCAAAGTCTATGACCTTATTAAATCAATGTATCTGAAAAACAAATGCGGGGTCAAAATTGGAGACAAACGCACCGATTTCTTCACCCAGAGAAGAGGCGTCCGGCAGGGCTGCAATTTGAGCCCGACCCTGTTCAACATATACATAAATGAATTAGCAGACATGCTGGAGCAAAGCGAGTCACCAGGTCTCCGTCTCCTGGATGGAGAAGTGAAGTCCCTGTTCTATGCGGACGACCTGGTTCTGCTGTCTCCCACAGAACAGGGATTACAGCAACAACTAGACCTACTCGACAAATACTGCCAAAATTGGGCTCTAACAGTAAATCTAAAGAAAACCAACATCATGATTTTTCAGAAAAGACCCAAATGTCAGGAAAACAAATACCAGTTTACCCTCAGTGATACCACTATAGGACACACTATGAGCTACACCTACCTTGGTCTAACTATTACAGCATCAGGGAGCTTCAGCATAGCAGTGAATGCACTAAAAGAAAAAGCCCGAAGAGCCCTATATGCAATAAAAAGAAAATTCTACAACATCCAAATCCCAATCAAAATCTGGCTCAAAATATTTGACAGCATAATCCTGCCCATTGCACTGTACGGTAGTGAAGTATGGGGCCCGCTAAATCACCAAAGCTACACTAAATGGGAAAAACACACAATAGAAGCCCTACATGCAGAATTCTGCCGAAGCATCCTTCGCACCCAAAGAAAAACGCCAACAAATGCATGCAGAGCCGAACTAGACAGATACCCACTGATAATAAACATCCAAAAACGAGCACTAAACTTCCTAAATCACCTCAAATCTAGCTCCCCAGACACCCTTCATTTCAAAGCCTTTCAGACCCAAGAGCTAAACCCAGAAAAGAGTCCCCTGAGTCAGCTGCTACTGAAACTAAGTACTCAGCCGGACCCTGACCAGCCCCAGACCAACACAGCCGTCCAAACACCAATCCGAGTGAACCAAATCATTAAAAAATGCAAAGAAACCTACCTGGAACATTGGAACAAAATAACCGAAAGCCAAAGCAGATTAGAATGTTACCGGGCCTTAAAAAGAGAATATAAACTGGCAGACTACCTCACGACCATCAGAGACACAAAACAGAGACAGACCCTCACCAGGTACAGACTAAGCGACCACCAACTGGAAATTGAAAAAGGCAGATACAAGAAATCCTGGCAGCCTAGAGAGAATAGAATATGCGATCAATGTCTGGCTGGCGAGGTTGAAACAGAAATGCATTTCCTCCTAAAATGCGAAAAATTCAACACATCAAGAAACATACTATTCAACAAGCTAAGCCAAACAACCCCAGATTTCAAGGAATTGGATGAACTGTCAAAATTGAGATTAGTCCTGGGAGAAGGAGACAGACCATACCTTGGGGCCAAATATGTAACAACATGTCACAACCTGAGGACTGTTTAAAAGTAAGACTGTTTAAAATTAATATTGAACGTACCAAATGAAGTAGAAAGACTGTTTAAAATTAATATTGTTTAAAAGTAATATTGTATGTACCCAACAAATGTCAAATCGATTGACACCTACAGAATGTTGGAAAACTGTACCTTTTTGCTATGTAAGCTTTGGCAATATGGTTCTCTGTAAACTTTCATGCCAATAAAGCATTTGAACTGAAAACTGAACTGAACTGAACTGAGAGATTGGGATTGTGAGAGAGAGAGACTGGGAGTGTGTGAGAGAGAAAGACTGGGAGTGTGAGAGAGAGATTGGGAGTGTGAGAGAGAGAGATTGGGAGTGTGAGAGAGAGAGAGATTGGGAGTGTGAGGGAGAGAGAGACTGGGAGTGTGAGAGAGAGAGATTGGGAGTGTGAGAGAAAGAGAGATTGGGAGTGTGAGAGAGAGAGACTGGGAGTGAGAGAGAGAGAGTTTGTGAGTGTGAGAGAGAGAGAGACTGGGAGTGTGAGAGAGAGAGAGCCTGGGAGTGAGAGGGTGAGAGATTGGGAGTGCGATTGAGAGAGAGACTGGGAAGTGAGTGAGTGAGTTTAGATTGGGAGTGGTGAGAGAGAGGAGATGGGGGTGTTAGGGTGTGAGAGAGAGTAAGATGGGAGTGTGAGAGAGAGGGAGATTGGAGTGAGAGAGAGGGAGATTGGGAGTGTGAGAGACAGGGAGTGAGAGAGAGGGAGAGATTGGGAGTGTGAGAGAGAGAGATTGGGAGAGTGAGAGAGAGAGATTGGGAGTGTGAGAGAGAGAGAGATTTGGAATGTGAGAGAGAGAGAGATTGGGCGTGTGAGAGAGAGAGAGATTGGGAGTGTGAGAGAGAGAGAGAGACTGGGAGTGTGAGAGAGAGAGAGCCTGGGAGTGAGAGAGAGAGAGATTGGGAGTGTGAGGGAGAGAGAGATTGGGAGTGTGAGAGAGAGAGATTGGGAGTGTGAGAAAAAGAGAGATTGGGAGTGTGAGAGAGAGAGACTGGGAGTGAGAGAGAGAGAGATTGGGAGTGTGAGAGAGAGAGAGACTGGGAGTGTGAGAGAGAGAAAGCCTGGGAGTGAGAGGGTGAGAGATTGGGAGTGTGATTGAGAGAGAGACTGGGAGTGAGAGAGAGAGCGATTGGGAGTGTGAGAGAGAGGGAGATTGGGAGTGTGAGAGAGAGAGAGATTGGGAGTGTGAGAGAGACAGGGAGTGAGAGAGAGAGAGAGATTGGGAGTGTGAGAGAGAGAGAGATTGGGAGAGTGAGAGAGAGAGATTGGGAGTGTGAGAGAGAGAGAGATTTGGAGTGTGAGAGAGAGAGAGATTTGGAGTGTGAGAGAGAGAGATATTGGGAGTGTGAGAGAGAGAGAGATTGGGAGTGTGAGAGAGCGAGATTCAGAGTGTGCGAGAGAGAGAGATTGGGAGTGTGAGAGAGAGAGAGATTGGGAGTGTTAGAGAGAGAGAGATTGGGAGTGTGAGAGAGCGAGATTCAGAGTGTGAGAGAGAGAGAGATTGGGAGTGTGAGAGAGAGAGAGACTGGGAGTATGAGAGAGAGAGAGATTGGGAGTGTGAGAGACAGAGATTGGGAGTGTGAGAGAGAGAGATTGGGAGTGCGAGAGAGAGAGACTGGGAGTGTGAGAGAGAGAGAGACTGGGAGTGTATGAGAGAGAGAGACTGGGAGTGTGAGAGAGAGAGAGATTGGGAGTGTGAGAGAGAGAGAGATTGGGAGTGTATGAGAGAAAGATTGGGAATGTGAGAGAGAGAAAGATTGGGAGTGTCAGTTAGAGAAAGATTGGGAGTGTGAGACATAGAGATTGGGAGTGTGAGAGAGAGAGATTGGGAGTGTGAGAGAGAGCACCAGGTACAGGCTAAGCGACCACCAACTGGAAATTGAAAAAGGCAGATACAAGAAATCCTGGCAGCCTAGAGAGAATAGAATATGCGATCAATGTCTGGCTGGCGAGGTTGAAACAGAAATGCATTTCCTCCTAAAATGCGAAAAATTCAACACATCAAGAAACATATTATTCAACAAGCTAAGCCAAACAACCCCAGATTTCAAGGAATTGGATGATCTGTCAAAATTGAGATTAGTCCTAGGAGAAGGAGACAGACCATACCTTGGGGCCAAATATGTAACAACATGTCACAACCTGAGGACTGTTTAAAAGTAAGACTGTTTAAAATTAATATTGAACGTACCAAATGAAGTAGAAAGACTGTTTAAAATTAATATTGTTTAAAAGTAATATTGTATGTACCCAACAAATGTCAAATCGATTGACACCTACAGAATGTTGGAAAACTGTACCTTTTTGCTATGTAAGCTTTGGCAATATGGTTCTCTGTAAACTTTCATGCCAATAAAGCATTTGAACTGAACTGAACTGAACTGAGACTGGGAGTGTGTGAGAGAGAAAGACTGGGAGTGCGAGAGAGAGATTGGGAGTGTGAGAGAGAGAGAGATTGGGAGTGTGAGAGAGAGAGAGATTGGGAGTGTGAGAGAGAGAGAGAGACTGGGAGTGAGAGAGAGAGAGATTGGGAGTGTGAGAGAGAGAGAGACTGGGAGTGTGAGAGAGAGAGAGCCTGGGAGTGAGAGAGAGAGAGATTGGGAGTGTGAGGGAGAGAGAGATTGGGAGTGTGAGAGAGAGAGATTGGGAGTGTGAGAGAAAGAGAGATTGGGAGTGTGAGAGAGAGAGACTGGGAGTGAGAGAGAGAGAGATTTTGAGTGTGAGAGAGAGAGAGACTGGGAGTGTGAGAGAGAGAGAGCCTGGGAGTGAGAGGGTGAGAGATTGGGAGTGTGATTGAGAGAGAGACTGGGAGTGAGAGAGAGTAAGATTGGGAGTGTGAGAGAGAGGGAGATTGGGAGTGTGAGAGAGAGAGAGATTGTGAGTGTGAGAGAGACAGGGAGTGAGAGAGAGGGAGAGATTGGGAGTGTGAGAGAGAGAGAGATTTGGAGTGTGAGAGAGAGAGAGATTGGGAGTGTGAGAGAGAGAGAGATTGGGAGTGTGAGAGAGAGAGACTGGGAGTGTGTGAGAGAGAAAGACTGGGAGTCTGAGAGAGAGATTGCGAGTGTGAGAGAGAGAGATTGCGAGTGTGAGAGAGAGAGAGATTGGGAGTGTGAGAGAGAGAGAGAGAGACTGGGAGTGTGAGAGAGAGAGAGCCTGGGAGTGAGAGAGAGAGAGATTGGGAGTGTGAGGGAGAGAGAGATTGGGAGTGTGAGAGAGAGAGATTGGGAGTGTGAGAGAAAGAGAGATTGGGAGTGTGAGAGAGAGAGACTAGGAGTGAGAGAGAGAGAGATTGGGAGTGTGAGAGAGAGAGAGACTGGGAGTGTGAGAGAGAGAGAGCCTGGGAGTGAGAGGGTGAGAGATTGGGAGTGTTATTGAGAGAGAGACTGGGAGTGAGAGAGAGAGAGATGGGGAGTGTGAGAGAGAGGGAGATTGGGAGTGTGAGAGAGAGAGAGATTGGGAGTGTGAGAGAGACAGGGAGTGAGAGAGCGAGAGAGATTGGGAGTGTGAGAGAGAGAGAGATTGGGAGAGTGAGAGAGAGAGATTGGGAGTGTGAGAGAGAGAGAGATTTGGAGTGTGAGAGAGAGAGAGATTGGGAGTGTGAGAGAGCGAGATTCAGAGTGTGAGAGAGAGAGAGATTGGGAGTGTGAGAGAGAGAGAGATTGGGAGTGTGAGAGAGAGAGAGATTGGGAGTGTGAGAGAGAGAGAGATTGGGAGTGTGAGAGAGCGAGATTCAGAGTGTGAGAGAGAGAGAGATTGGGAGTGTGTGAGAGAGAGAGATTGGGAGTGTGAGTGAGAGACTGGGAGTGTGTGAGAGAGAGATTGGGAGATTGAGAGAGAGAGACTGGGAGTGAGAGAGAGAGAGAGATTGGGAGTGTGAGAGAGAGAGAGATTGGAAGTGTGATTGAGAGAAAGACTGGGAGTGTGAGAGAGAGAGATTGGGAGTGTGAGAGAGAGAGAGATTGGGAGTGAGAGAGAGATTAGTCCTAGGAGAAGGAGACAGACCATACCTTGGGGCCAAATATGTAACAACATGTCACAACCTGAGGACTGTTTAAAAGTAAGACTGTTTAAAATTAATATTGAACGTACCAAATGAAGTAGAAAGACTGTTTAAAATTAATATTGTTTAAAAGTAATATTGTATGTACCCAACAAATGTCAAATCGATTGACACCTACAGAATGTTGGAAAACTGTACCTTTTTGCTATGTAAGCTTTGGCAATATGGTTCTCTGTAAACTTTCATGCCAATAAAGCATTTGAACTGAAAACTGAACTGAACTGAACTGAGAGATTGGGATTGTGAGAGAGAGAGACTGGGAGTGTGTGAGAGAGAAAGACTGGGAGTGTGAGAGAGAGATTGGGAGTGTGAGAGAGAGAGATTGGGAGTGTGAGAGAGAGAGATTGGGAGTGTGAGAAAAAGAGAGATTGGGAGTGTGAGAGAGAGAGACTGGGAGTGAGAGAGAGAGAGATTGGGAGTGTGAGAGAGAGAGAGACTGGGAGTGTGAGAGAGAGAAAGCCTGGGAGTGAGAGGGTGAGAGATTGGGAGTGTGATTGAGAGAGAGACTGGGAGTGAGAGAGAGAGCGATTGGGAGTGTGAGAGAGAGGGAGATTGGGAGTGTGAGAGAGAGAGAGATTGGGAGTGTGAGAGAGACAGGGAGTGAGAGAGAGAGAGAGATTGGGAGTGTGAGAGAGAGAGAGATTGGGAGAGTGAGAGAGAGAGATTGGGAGTGTGAGAGAGAGAGAGATTTGGAGTGTGAGAGAGAGAGAGATTTGGAGTGTGAGAGAGAGAGATATTGGGAGTGTGAGAGAGAGAGAGATTGGGAGTGTGAGAGAGCGAGATTCAGAGTGTGCGAGAGAGAGAGATTGGGAGTGTGAGAGAGAGAGAGATTGGGAGTGTTAGAGAGAGAGAGATTGGGAGTATGAGAGAGCGAGATTCAGAGTGTGAGAGAGAGAGAGATTGGGAGTGTGAGAGAGAGAGAGACTGGGAGTGTGAGAGAGAGAGAGATTGGGAGTGTGAGAGACAGAGATTGGGAGTGTGAGAGAGAGAGATTGGGAGAGCGAGAGAGAGAGACTGGGAGTGTGAGAGAGAGAGAGACTGGGAGTGTATGAGAGAGAGAGACTGGGAGTGTGAGAGAGAGAGAGATTGGGAGTGTGAGAGAGAGAGAGATTGGGAGTGTATGAGAGAAAGATTGGGAATGTGAGAGAGAGAAAGATTGGGAGTGTCAGTTAGAGAAAGATTGGGAGTGTGAGACATAGAGATTGGGAGTGTGAGAGAGAGAGATTGGGAGTGTGAGAGAGAGCACCAGGTACAGGCTAAGCGACCACCAACTGGAAATTGAAAAAGGCAGATACAAGAAATCCTGGCAGCCTAGAGAGAATAGAATATGCGATCAATGTCTGGCTGGCGAGGTTGAAACAGAAATGCATTTCCTCCTAAAATGCGAAAAATTCAACACATCAAGAAACATATTATTCAACAAGCTAAGCCAAACAACCCCAGATTTCAAGGAATTGGATGATCTGTCAAAATTGAGATTAGTCCTAGGAGAAGGAGACAGACCATACCTTGGGGCCAAATATGTAACAACATGTCACAACCTGAGGACTGTTTAAAAGTAAGACTGTTTAAAATTAATATTGAACGTACCAAATGAAGTAGAAAGACTGTTTAAAATTAATATTGTTTAAAAGTAATATTGTATGTACCCAACAAATGTCAAATCGATTGACACCTACAGAATGTTGGAAAACTGTACCTTTTTGCTATGTAAGCTTTGGCAATATGGTTCTCTGTAAACTTTCATGCCAATAAAGCATTTGAACTGAACTGAACTGAACTGAGACTGGGAGTGTGTGAGAGAGAAAGACTGGGAGTGCGAGAGAGAGATTGGGAGTGTGAGAGAGAGAGAGATTGGGAGTGTGAGAGAGAGAGAGATTGGGAGTGTGAGAGAGAGAGAGAGACTGGGAGTGAGAGAGAGAGAGATTGGGAGTGTGAGAGAGAGAGAGACTGGGAGTGTGAGAGAGAGAGAGCCTGGGAGTGAGAGAGAGAGAGATTGGGAGTGTGAGGGAGAGAGAGATTGGGAGTGTGAGAGAGAGAGATTGGGAGTGTGAGAGAAAGAGAGATTGGGAGTGTGAGAGAGAGAGACTGGGAGTGAGAGAGAGAGAGATTTTGAGTGTGAGAGAGAGAGAGACTGGGAGTGTGAGAGAGAGAGAGCCTGGGAGTGAGAGGGTGAGAGATTGGGAGTGTGATTGAGAGAGAGACTGGGAGTGAGAGAGAGTAAGATTGGGAGTGTGAGAGAGAGGGAGATTGGGAGTGTGAGAGAGAGAGAGATTGTGAGTGTGAGAGAGACAGGGAGTGAGAGAGAGGGAGAGATTGGGAGTGTGAGAGAGAGAGAGATTTGGAGAGTGAGAGAGAGAGATTGGGAGTGTGAGAGAGAGAGAGATTTGGAGTGTGAGAGAGAGAGAGATTGGGAGTGTGAGAGAGAGAGAGATTGGGAGTGTGAGAGAGAGAGACTGGGAGTGTGTGAGAGAGAAAGACTGGGAGTCTGAGAGAGAGATTGCGAGTGTGAGAGAGAGAGATTGCGAGTGTGAGAGGAGAGAGATTGGGAGTGTGAGAGAGAGAGAGAGAGACTGGGAGTGTGAGAGAGAGAGAGCCTGGGAGTGAGAGAGAGAGAGATTGGGAGTGTGAGGGAGAGAGAGATTGGGAGTGTGAGAGAGAGAGATTGGGAGTGTGAGAGAAAGAGAGATTGGGAGTGTGAGAGAGAGAGACTAGGAGTGAGAGAGAGAGAGATTGGGAGTGTGAGAGAGAGAGAGAGACTGGGAGTGTGAGAGAGAGAGAGCCTGGGAGTGAGAGGGTGAGAGATTGGGAGTGTTATTGAGAGAGAGACTGGGAGTGAGAGAGAGAGAGATGGGGAGTGTGAGAGAGAGGGAGATTGGGAGTGTGAGAGAGAGAGAGATTGGGAGTGTGAGAGAGACAGGGAGTGAGAGAGCGAGAGAGATTGGGAGTGTGAGAGAGAGAGAGATTGGGAGAGTGAGAGAGAGAGATTGGGAGTGTGAGAGAGAGAGAGATTTGGAGTGTGAGAGTGAGAGAGGTTGGGAGTGTGAGAGAGCGAGATTCAGAGTGTGAGAGAGAGAGAGATTGGGAGTGTGAGAGAGAGAGAGATTGGGAGTGTGAGAGAGAGAGAGATTGGGAGTGTGAGAGAGAGAGAGATTGGGAGTGTGAGAGAGCGAGATTCAGAGTGTGAGAGAGAGAGAGATTGGGAGTGTGTGAGAGAGAGAGATTGGGAGTGTGAGTGAGAGACTGGGAGTGTGTGAGAGAGAGATTGGGAGATTGAGAGAGAGAGACTGGGAGTGAGAGAGAGAGAGAGATTGGGAGTGTGAGAGAGAGAGAGATTGGAAGTGTGATTGAGAGAAAGACTGGGAGTGTGAGAGAGAGAGATTGGGAGTGTGAGAGAGAGAGAGATTGGGAGTGAGAGAGAGATTAGTCCTAGGAGAAGGAGACAGACCATACCTTGGGGCCAAATATGTAACAACATGTCACAACCTGAGGACTGTTTAAAAGTAAGACTGTTTAAAATTAATATTGAACGTACCAAATGAAGTAGAAAGACTGTTTAAAATTAATATTGTTTAAAAGTAATATTGTATGTACCCAACAAATGTCAAATCGATTGACACCTACAGAATGTTGGAAAACTGTACCTTTTTGCTATGTAAGCTTTGGCAATATGGTTCTCTGTAAACTTTCATGCCAATAAAGCATTTGAACTGAAAACTGAACTGAACTGAACTGAGAGATTGGGTTTGTGAGAGAGAGAGACTGGGAGTGTGTGAGAGAGAAAGACTGGGAGTGTGAGAGAGAGATTGGGAGTGTGAGAGAGAGAGATTGGGAGTGTGAGAGAGAGAGATTGGGAGTGTGAGAAAAAGAGAGATTGGGAGTGTGAGAGAGAGAGACTGGGAGTGAGAGAGAGAGAGATTGGGAGTGTGAGAGAGAGAGAGACTGGGAGTGTGAGAGAGAGAAGGCCTGGGAGTGAGAGGGTGAGAGATTGGGAGTGTGATTGAGAGAGAGACTGGGAGTGAGAGAGAGAGCGATTGGGAGTGTGAGAGAGAGGGAGATTGGGAGTGTGAGAGAGAGAGAGATTGGGAGTGTGAGAGAGACAGGGAGTGAGAGAGAGAGAGAGATTGGGAGTGTGAGAGAGAGAGAGATTGGGAGAGTGAGAGAGAGAGATTGGGAGTGTGAGAGAGAGAGAGATTTGGAGTGTGAGAGAGAGAGAGATTTGGAGTGTGAGAGAGAGAGATATTGGGAGTGTGAGAGAGAGAGAGATTGGGAGTGTGAGAGAGCGAGATTCAGAGTGTGCGAGAGAGAGAGATTGGGAGTGTGAGAGAGAGAGAGATTGGGAGTGTTAGAGAGAGAGAGATTGGGAGTGTGAGAGAGCGAGATTCAGAGTGTGAGAGAGAGAGAGATTGGGAGTGTGAGAGAGAGAGAGACTGGGAGTGTGAGAGAGAGAGAGATTGGGAGTGTGAGAGACAGAGATTGGGAGTGTGAGAGAGAGAGATTGGGAGTGCGAGAGAGAGAGACTGGGAGTGTGAGAGAGAGAGAGACTGGGAGTGTATGAGAGAGAGAGACTGGGAGTGTGAGAGAGAGAGAGATTGGGAGTGTGAGAGAGAGAGAGATTGGGAGTGTATGAGAGAAAGATTGGGAATGTGAGAGAGAGAAAGATTGGGAGTGTCAGTTAGAGAAAGATTGGGAGTGTGAGACATAGAGATTGGGAGTGTGAGAGAGAGAGATTGGGAGTGTGAGAGAGAGCACCAGGTACAGGCTAAGCGACCACCAACTGGAAATTGAAAAAGGCAGATACAAGAAATCCTGGCAGCCTAGAGAGAATAGAATATGCGATCAATGTCTGGCTGGCGAGGTTGAAACAGAAATGCATTTCCTCCTAAAATGCGAAAAATTCAACACATCAAGAAACATATTATTCAACAAGCTAAGCCAAACAACCCCAGATTTCAAGGAATTGGATGATCTGTCAAAATTGAGATTAGTCCTAGGAGAAGGAGACAGACCATACCTTGGGGCCAAATATGTAACAACATGTCACAACCTGAGGACTGTTTAAAAGTAAGACTGTTTAAAATTAATATTGAACGTACCAAATGAAGTAGAAAGACTGTTTAAAATTAATATTGTTTAAAAGTAATATTGTATGTACCCAACAAATGTCAAATCGATTGACACCTACAGAATGTTGGAAAACTGTACCTTTTTGCTATGTAAGCTTTGGCAATATGGTTCTCTGTAAACTTTCATGCCAATAAAGCATTTGAACTGAACTGAACTGAACTGAGACTGGGAGTGTGTGAGAGAGAAAGACTGGGAGTGCGAGAGAGAGATTGGGAGTGTGAGAGAGAGAGATTGGGAGTGTGAGAGAGAGAGAGATTGGGAGTGTGAGAGAGAGAGAGAGACTGGGAGTGAGAGAGAGAGAGATTGGGAGTGTGAGAGAGAGAGAGACTGGGAGTGTGAGAGAGAGAGAGCCTGGGAGTGAGAGAGAGAGAGATTGGGAGTGTGAGGGAGAGAGAGATTGGGAGTGTGAGAGAGAGAGATTGGGAGTGTGAGAGAAAGAGAGATTGGGAGTGTGAGAGAGAGAGACTGGGAGTGAGAGAGAGAGAGATTTTGAGTGTGAGAGAGAGAGAGACTGGGAGTGTGAGAGAGAGAGAGCCTGGGAGTGAGAGGGTGAGAGATTGGGAGTGTGATTGAGAGAGAGACTGGGAGTGAGAGAGAGTAAGATTGGGAGTGTGAGAGAGAGGGAGATTGGGAGTGTGAGAGAGAGAGAGATTGTGAGTGTGAGAGAGACAGGGAGTGAGAGAGAGGGAGAGATTGGGGTGTGAGAGAGAGAGCGATTTGGAGAGTGAGAGAGAGAGATTGGGAGTGTGAGAGAGAGAGAGATTTGGAGTGTGAGAGAGAGAGAGATTGGGAGTGTGAGAGAGAGAGAGATTGGGAGTGTGAGAGAGAGAGACTGGGAGTGTGTGAGAGAGAAAGACTGGGAGTCTGAGAGAGAGATTGCGAGTGTGAGAGAGAGAGATTGCGAGTGTGAGAGGGAGAGAGATTGGGAGTGTGAGAGAGAGAGAGAGAGACTGGGAGTGTGAGAGAGAGAGAGCCTGGGAGTGAGAGAGAGAGAGATTGGGAGTGTGAGGGAGAGAGAGATTGGGAGTGTGAGAGAGAGAGACTAGGAGTGAGAGAGAGAGAGATTGGGAGTGTGAGAGAGAGAGAGACTGGGAGTGTGAGAGAGAGAGAGCCTGGGAGTGAGAGGGTGAGAGATTGGGAGTGTTATTGAGAGAGAGACTGGGAGTGAGAGAGAGAGAGATGGGGAGTGTGAGAGAGAGGGAGATTGGGAGTGTGAGAGAGAGAGAGATTGGGAGTGTGAGAGAGACAGGGAGTGAGAGACCGAGAGAGGTTGGGAGTGTGAGAGAGAGAGAGATTGGGAGAGTGAGAGAGAGAGATTGGGAGTGTGAGAGAGAGAGAGATTTGGAGTGTGAGAGAGAGAGAGATTGGGAGTGTGAGAGAGCGAGATTCAGAGTGTGAGAGAGAGAGAGATTGGGAGTGTGAGAGAGAGAGAGATTGGGAGTGTGAGAGAGAGAGAGATTGGGAGTGTGAGAGAGAGAGAGATTGGGAGTGTGAGAGAGCGAGATTCAGAGTGTGAGAGAGAGAGAGATTGGGAGTGTGTGAGAGAGAGAGATTGGGAGTGTGAGTGAGAGACTGGGAGTGTGTGAGAGAGAGATTGGGAGATTGAGAGAGAGAGACTGGGAGTGAGAGAGAGAGAGAGATTGGGAGTGTGAGAGAGAGAGAAATTGGAAGTGTGATTGAGAGAAAGACTGGGAGTGTGAGAGAGAGAGATTGGGAGTGTGAGAGAGAGAGAGATTGGGAGTGAGAGAGAGATTAGTCCTAGGAGAAGGAGACAGACCATACCTTGGGGCCAAATATGTAACAACATGTCACAACCTGAGGACTGTTTAAAAGTAAGACTGTTTAAAATTAATATTGAACGTACCAAATGAAGTAGAAAGACTGTTTAAAATTAATATTGTTTAAAAGTAATATTGTATGTACCCAACAAATGTCAAATCGATTGACACCTACAGAATGTTGGAAAACTGTACCTTTTTGCTATGTAAGCTTTGGCAATATGGTTCTCTGTAAACTTTCATGCCAATAAAGCATTTGAACTGAAAACTGAACTGAACTGAACTGAGAGATTGGGATTGTGAGAGAGAGAGACTGGGAGTGTGTGAGAGAGAAAGACTGGGAGTGTGAGAGAGAGATTGGGAGTGTGAGAGAGAGAGATTGGGAGTGTGAGAGAGAGAGAGATTGGGAGTGTGAGGGAGAGAGAGACTGGGAGTGTGAGAGAGAGAGATTGGGAGTGTGAGAGAAAGAGAGATTGGGAGTGTGAGAGAGAGAGACTGGGATGAGAGAGAGAGAGTTTGTGAGTGTGAGAGAGAGAGAGACTGGGAGTGTGAGAGAGAGAGAGACTGGGAGTGAGAGAGAGTAAGATTGGGAGTGTGAGAGAGAGGGAGATTGGGAGTGTGAGAGAGAGGGAGATTGGGAGTGTGAGAGAGACAGGGAGTGAGAGAGAGGGAGAGATTGGGAGTGTGAGAGAGAGAGAGATTGGGAGAGTGAGAGAGAGAGATTGGGAGTGTGAGAGAGAGAGAGATTTGGAATGTGAGAGAGAGAGAGATTGGGCGTGTGAGAGAGAGAGATTGGGAGTGTGAGAGAGAGAGAGAGACTGGGAGTGTGAGAGAGAGAGAGCCTGGGAGTGAGAGAGAGAGAGATTGGGAGTGTGAGGGAGAGAGAGATTGGGAGTGTGAGAGAGAGAGATTGGGAGTGTGAGAAAAAGAGAGATTGGGAGTGTGAGAGAGAGAGACTGGGAGTGAGAGAGAGAGAGATTGGGAGTGTGAGAGAGAGAGAGACTGGGAGTGTGAGAGAGAGAAAGCCTGGGAGTGAGAGGGTGAGAGATTGGGAGTGTGATTGAGAGAGAGACTGGGAGTGAGAGAGAGAGCGATTGGGAGTGTGAGAGAGAGGGAGATTGGGAGTGTGAGAGAGAGAGAGATTGGGAGTGTGAGAGAGACAGGGAGTGAGAGAGAGAGAGAGATTGGGAGTGTGAGAGAGAGAGAGATTGGGAGAGTGAGAGAGAGAGATTGGGAGTGTGAGAGAGAGAGAGATTTGGAGTGTGAGAGAGAGAGAGATTTGGAGTGTGAGAGAGAGAGATATTGGGAGTGTGAGAGAGAGAGAGATTGGGAGTGTGAGAGAGCGAGATTCAGAGTGTGCGAGAGAGAGAGATTGGGAGTGTGAGAGAGAGAGAGATTGGGAGTGTTAGAGAGAGAGAGATTGGGAGTGTGAGAGAGCGAGATTCAGAGTGTGAGAGAGAGAGAGATTGGGAGTGTGAGAGAGAGAGAGACTGGGAGTGTGAGAGAGAGAGAGATTGGGAGTGTGAGAGACAGAGATTGGGAGTGTGAGAGAGAGAGATTGGGAGTGCGAGAGAGAGAGACTGGGAGTGTGAGAGAGAGAGAGACTGGGAGTGTATGAGAGAGAGAGACTGGGAGTGTGAGAGAGAGAGAGATTGGGAGTGTGAGAGAGAGAGAGATTGGGAGTGTATGAGAGAAAGATTGGGAATGTGAGAGAGAGAAAGATTGGGAGTGTCAGTTAGAGAAAGATTGGGAGTGTGAGACATAGAGATTGGGAGTGTGAGAGAGAGAGATTGGGAGTGTGAGAGAGAGCACCAGGTACAGGCTAAGCGACCACCAACTGGAAATTGAAAAAGGCAGATACAAGAAATCCTGGCAGCCTAGAGAGAATAGAATATGCGATCAATGTCTGGCTGGCGAGGTTGAAACAGAAATGCATTTCCTCCTAAAATGCGAAAAATTCAACACATCAAGAAACATATTATTCAACAAGCTAAGCCAAACAACCCCAGATTACAAGGAATTGGATGATCTGTCAAAATTGAGATTAGTCCTAGGAGAAGGAGACAGACCATACCTTGGGGCCAAATATGTAACAACATGTCACAACCTGAGGACTGTTTAAAAGTAAGACTGTTTAAAATTAATATTGAACGTACCAAATGAAGTAGAAAGACTGTTTAAAATTAATATTGTTTAAAAGTAATATTGTATGTACCCAACAAATGTCAAATCGATTGACACCTACAGAATGTTGGAAAACTGTACCTTTTTGCTATGTAAGCTTTGGCAATATGGTTCTCTGTAAACTTTCATGCCAATAAAGCATTTGAACTGAACTGAACTGAACTGAGACTGGGAGTGTGTGAGAGAGAAAGACTGGGAGTGCGAGAGAGAGATTGGGAGTGTGAGAGAGAGAGAGATTGGGAGTGTGAGAGAGAGAGAGATTGGGAGTGTGAGAGAGAGAGAGAGACTGGGAGTGAGAGAGAGAGAGATTGGGAGTGTGAGAGAGAGAGAGACTGGGAGTGTGAGAGAGAGAGAGCCTGGGAGTGAGAGAGAGAGAGATTGGGAGTGTGAGGGAGAGAGAGATTGGGAGTGTGAGAGAGAGAGATTGGGAGTGTGAGAGAAAGAGAGATTGGGAGTGTGAGAGAGAGAGACTGGGAGTGAGAGAGAGAGAGATTTTGAGTGTGAGAGAGAGAGAGACTGGGAGTGTGAGAGAGAGAGAGCCTGGGAGTGAGAGGGTGAGAGATTGGGAGTGTGATTGAGAGAGAGACTGGGAGTGAGAGAGAGTAAGATTGGGAGTGTGAGAGAGAGGGAGATTGGGAGTGTGAGAGAGAGAGAGATTGTGAGTGTGAGAGAGACAGGGAGTGAGAGAGAGGGAGAGATTGGGAGTGTGAGAGAGAGAGAGATTTGGAGAGTGAGAGAGAGAGATTGGGAGTGTGAGAGAGAGAGAGATTTGGAGTGTGAGAGAGAGAGAGATTGGGAGTGTGAGAGAGAGAGAGATTGGGAGTGTGAGAGAGAGAGACTGGGAGTGTGTGAGAGAGAAAGACTGGGAGTCTGAGAGAGAGATTGCGAGTGTGAGAGAGAGAGATTGCGAGTGTGAGAGAGAGAGATATTGGCAGTGTGAGAGAGAGAGAGAGAGACTGGGAGTGTGAGAGAGAGAGAGCCTGGGAGTGAGAGAGAGAGAGATTGGGAGTGTGAGGGAGAGAGAGATTGGGAGTGTGAGAGAGAGAGATTGGGAGTGTGAGAGAAAGAGAGATTGGGAGTGTGAGAGAGAGAGACTAGGAGTGAGAGAGAGAGAGATTGGGAGTGTGAGAGAGAGAGAGACTGGGAGTGTGAGAGAGAGAGAGCCTGGGAGTGAGAGGGTGAGAGATTGGGAGTGTTATTGAGAGAGAGACTGGGAGTGAGAGAGAGAGAGATGGGGAGTGTGAGAGAGAGGGAAATTGGGAGTGTGAGAGAGAGAGAGATTGGGAGTGTGAGAGAGACAGGGAGTGAGAGAGCGAGAGAGATTGGGAGTGTGAGAGAGAGAGAGATTGGGAGAGTGAGAGAGAGAGATTGGGAGTGTGAGAGAGAGAGAGATTTGGAGTGTGAGAGAGAGAGAGATTGGGAGTGTGAGAGAGCGAGATTCAGAGTGTGAGAGAGAGAGAGATTGGGAGTGTGAGAGAGAGAGAGATTGGGAGTGTGAGAGAGAGAGAGATTGGGAGTGTGAGAGAGCGAGATTCAGAGTGTGAGAGAGAGAGAGATTGGGAGTGTGAGAGAGAGAGATACTGGGAGTGTGAGAGACAGAGAGATTGGGAGTGTGAGAGACAGAGATTGGGAGTGTGAGAGGGAGAGATTGGGAGTGCGAGAGAGAGAGACTGGGAGTGTGAGAGAGAGAGAGACTGGGAGTGTGTGAGAGAGAGAGACTGGGAGTGTCAGAGAGAGAGAGATTGGGAGTGTGAGAGAGAGAGAGATTGGGAGTGTATGAGAGAAAGATTGGGAATGTGAGAGAGAGAGAGATTGGGAGTGTCAGAGAGAGAAAGATGGGGAGTGCGAGAGAGAGATTGGGAGTGTGAGAGAGAGAGAGATTGGGAGTGTGAGAGAGAGAGAGATTGGGAGTGTGAGAGAGAGAGAGAGACTGGGAGTGTGAGAGAGACAGAGACTGGGAGTGAGAGAGAGAGAGCTTGGGAGTGTGAGAGAGAGAGAGATTGGGAGTGTGAGAGAGAGAGATTGGGAGTGTGAGAGAAAGAGAGATTGGGAGTGTGAGAGAGAGAGACTGGGAGTGAGAGAGAGAGAGATTGGGAGTGTGAGAGAGACAGAGGTTGGGAGTGTGAGAGAGAGAGAGGCTGGGAGTGTGAGAGAGAGAAAGATTGGGAGTGTGAGAGTGGGAGAGATTGGGAGTGTGACAGAAAGATTGGGAGTGTGAGAGAGAGAGATTGGGAATGTGAGAGAGCGAGATTGGGAGTGTGAGAGAGAGAGATTGGGAGTGTGAGAGAGAGAGAGATTGGGAGTGTGAGTGAGAGACTGGGAGTGTGTGAGAAAGAGATTGGGAGTGTGAGAGAGAGAGACTGGGAGTGAGAGAGAGAGAGAGATTGGGAGTGTGAGAGAGAGAGAGATAGGGAGTGTGATTGAGAGAGAGACTGGGAGTGAGAGAGAGAGAGATTGGGAGTGTGAGAGAGAGAAAGATTGGGAGTGTGAGAGTGGGAGAGATTGGGAGTGTGACAGAAAGATTCGGAGTGTGAGAGAGAGAGAGACTGGGAGTATGAGAGAGAGAGAGATTGGGAGTGTGAGAGAGAGAGACTGGGAGTGTGTGAGAGAGAAAGACTGGGAGTGTGAGAGAGAGAGGCTGTGAGTGAGAGAGAGAGAGATAGATTGTGATTGTGAGAGAGATTGGGAGTGTGAGAGAGAGAGAGATTGGGAGTGTGAGAGTGAGAGAGAGATTGGGAGTGTGAGAGAGAGAGATTAGGAGTGTGAGAGAGAGAGATATTGGGAGTGTGAGAGTGAGAGAGAGATTGGGAGTGTGAGAGAGAGAGAGATTGGGAGTGTGAGAGAGAGAGAGATTGGGAGTGTGAGAGTGAGAGAGAGATTGGGAGTGTGAGGGAGAGAGAGATTGGGAGTGTGACAGAGAGAGAGATTGGGAGTGTGTGAGAGAGAGAGATTGGGATTGTGAGAGAGAGAGAGATTGGGAGTGTGAGAGAGATAGATTGGGAGTGTGTGAGAGAGAGAGATTGGGAGTGTGAGAGAGATCGGGAGTGTGAGAGAGAGAGAATGGGAGTGAGAGAGAGGAATATTGGTGTGGTATAAGGGAGAACTGGACAAACACATCTCACCGGTAAAACAGGGGAAATCACACGTATGGCTAAAACTAGATAAAAATATAGGAATAGCAAAAAAAGATGTTTACTTATGTGCGATCTACATACCTCCAATAGATTCGCCATATTTCGAAGAGGAGTTATTTGATACTCTCCACATGGAAATCAGCCATTTCCAGGCCCAAGGAAAGGTGATAATATGTGGGGACCTAAATGCAAGGACCGGTTGTGAACCTGACTTCATAGACCCACAGGGAAACAACCATGTGTTTGGCCAGACCCCTTTAGATGTCACACCAGCCATCGCAAATCGGAACAACCTTGATCGTGAAATAAATAAAAGCGGTAGGGAGGTAGTGCAACTCTGCCGAGCCTTAGGCCTGTACATAGTTAATGGTAGGTTCAGAGGGGACTCCCTAGGGAGACTCACATACTCCTCAACTCTTGGGTCTAGTGTGGTGGACTATACAATCACTGACCTGGACCCCTGCGATATCAACGCATTCACTGTCAGGCAGCAATCCCCCCTCTCAGACCATAACCAAATAAATGTGTACCTTAAACTTTCTGCCCAAACTACAGACACAAAAAAGGAACACAGTAAGCTACATAAAATAAACCAGACATACAGATGGGCCCCAGACAGTGGAGATAAATTCATCACAGCACTAAATTCACCTGATCTCACAAGTAAAATTTCAAAATTTAAAGAAAATCTATATGAGATCACCAGAGATGGTGTAAACACGGCCATAGAGGATATAAATATGATCTTCCATGAGGCAGCTGTAAAAGCCGACCTCGTGAAACAGAAGAGGAAGCATCAAAAAAGAAAAATAAAAATATGAAATGGTTTGACCACGAATGCAAAAATGCCAGAAAAGACCTGAGAAAAATATCAAACCAAAAGCATCGGCAACCAAACAATCCGGACCTACGTACTAGATACAATGAAACCCTCAAAAGATATAAACACACCATTAGGAACAAAACACAAAACTATACCCACAAAATACTCGAAGAAATTGAAAACTCCACCAATCCAAAACAATTCTGGGAAATGTGGAATAACCTGAGTACAACACAATTGCAAGCATTACCAATCCAAGATGGCGACATCTGGAGAACACATTTTGAAAACCTCTACAAAGACATCCCAAAAAACAAAACAAACCCAAGTCAACATCAGGTCACAGAAAAACTCCACACATTAGAAGCAACAATTAAAGACAACCAAAACCCTCTAGACTCCCCAATCACATGGAAAGAACTGGCCACAAAAACAAAATCTCTCCACCTAAAGAAAGCCTGTGGCCCAGACAACATCAAAAATGAAATGCTAAAGTTCAGCAATATGGAGATGCAGGGTGCGATACTCAAACTATTCAACATCATATTACGCTCAGGCTGTTTTCCCGATATCTGGTGCCAAGGACTAATCTCCCCCATATATAAAAGTGGAAACAAATCAGACTCAAATACCTACCGCGGCATCTGTGTCAACAGTTGCCTAGGGAAGTTATTCTGCAGTATTCTAAATAGTAGATTACTTGGTTTTCTTAACAAGCATAATATCCTCAGAAAAAACCAAATAGGCTTTCTTCCAAAACACCGCACCGCCGACCATATCTATACCCTTCACACCCTCATTGAAAAACATAAACACCAAACAAAAAATGGGAAAATATTCGCCTGTTTCATCGACTTCAAGAAAGCCTTTGACTCTATATGGCACGAAGGGCTCTATTATAAACTTCTTCAGTGTGGAATAGGGGGCAAAGTCTATGACCTTATTAAATCAATGTATCTGAAAAACAAATGCGGGGTCAAAATTGGAGACAAACGCACCGATTTCTTCACCCAGAGAAGAGGCGTCCGGCAGGGCTGCAATTTGAGCCCGACCCTGTTCAACATATACATAAATGAATTAGCAGACATGCTGGAGCAAAGCGAGTCACCAGGTCTCCGTCTCCTGGATGGAGAAGTGAAGTCCCTGTTCTATGCGGACGACCTGGTTCTGCTGTCTCCCACAGAACAGGGATTACAGCAACAACTAGACCTACTCGACAAATACTGCCAAAATTGGGCTCTAACAGTAAATCTAAAGAAAACCAACATCATGATTTTTCAGAAAAGACCCAGATGTCAGGAAAACAAATATCAGTTTACCCTCAGTGATACCACTATAGGACACACTATGAGCTACACCTACCTTGGTCTAACTATTACAGCATCAGGGAGCTTCAGCATAGCAGTGAATGCACTAAAAGAAAAAGCCCGAAGAGCCCTATATGCAATAAAAAGAAAATTCTACAACATCCAAATCCCAATCAAAATCTGGCTCAAAATTTTTGACAGCATAATCCTGCCCATTGCACTGTACGGTAGTGAAGTATGGGGCCCGCTAAATCACCAAAGCTACACTAAATGGGAAAAACACACAATAGAAGCCCTACATGCAGAATTCTGCCGAAGCATCCTTCGCACCCAAAGAAAAACGCCAACAAATGCATGCAGAGCCGAACTAGGCAGATACCCACTGATAATAAACATCCAAAAACGAGCACTAAACTTCCTAAATCACCTCAAATCTAGCTCCCCAGACACCCTTCATTTCAAAGCCTTTCAGACCCAAGAGCTAAACCCAGAAAAGAGTCCCCTGAGTCAGCTGCTACTGAAACTAAGTACTCAGCCGGACCCTGACCAGCCCCAGACCAACACAGCCGTCCAAACACCAATCCGAGTGAACCAAATCATTAAAAAATGCAAAGAAACCTACCTGGAACATTGGAACAAAATAACCGAAAGCCAAAGCAGATTAGAATGTTACCGGGCCCTAAAAAGAGAATATAAACTGGCAGACTACCTCACGACCATCAGAGACACAAAACAGAGACAGACCCTCACCAGGTACAGACTAAGCGACCACCAACTGGAAATTGAAAAAGGCAGATACAAGAAATCCTGGCAGCCTAGAGAGAATAGAATATGCGATCAATGTCTGGCTGGCGAGGTTGAAACAGAAATGCATTTCCTCCTAAAATGCGAAAAATTCAACACATCAAGAAACATATTATTCAACAAGCTAAGCCAAACAACCCCAGATTTCAAGGAATTGGATGATCTGCCAAAATTGAGATTAGTCCTAGGAGAAGGAGACAGACCATACCTTGGGGCTAAATATGTAACAACATGTCACAACCTGAGGACTGTTTAAAAGTAAGACTGTTTAAAATTAATATTGAACGTACCAAATGAAGTAGAAAGACTGTTTAAAATTAATATTGTTTAAAAGTAATATTGTATATACCCAACAAATGTCAAATCGATTGACACCTACAGAATGTTGGAAAACTGTACCTTTTTGCTATGTAAGCTTTGGCAATATGGTTCTCTGTAAACTTTCATGCCAATAAAGCATTTGAACTGAACTGAACTGAACTGATTGGGAGTGTGAGAGAGAGAGACTGGGAGTGAGAGAGAAAGAGTTTGTGAGTGTGAGAGACAGAGAGACTGGGAGTGTGAGAGAGAGAGAGCCTGGGAGTGAGAGCGTGAGAGATTGGGAGTGTGATTGAGAGAGAGACTGGGAGTGAGAGAGAGTAAGATTGAGAGTGTCAGAGAGAGGGAGATTGGGAGTGTGAGAGAGAGACAGATTGGGAGTGTGAGAGAGACAGGGAGTGAGAGAGAGGGAGAGATTGGGAGTGTGAGAGAGAGAGAGATTGTGAGAGTGAGAGAGAGAGATTGGGAGTGTGAGAGAGAGAGAGATTTGGAGTGTGAGAGAGAGACAGATTGGGAGTGTGAGAGAGAGAGAGATTGGGAGTGTGAGAGAGAGAGACTGGGAGTGAGAGAGAGAGAGATTGGGAGTGTGAGAGACAGAGATTGGGAGTGTGAGAGAGAGAGATTGGGAGTGCGAGAGAGAGAGACTGGGAGTGTGAGAGAGAGAGAGACTGGGAGTGTGTGAGAGAGAGAGACTGGGAGTGTGAGAGAGAGAGAGATTGGGAGTGTGAGAGAGAGAGAGATTGGGAGTGTATGAGAGAAAGATTGGGAATGTGAGAGAGAGAAAGATTGGGAGTGTCAGAGAGAGAAAGATTGGGAGTGTGAGACAGAGAGATTGGGAGTGTGAGAGAGAGAGATTGGGAATGTGAGAGAGAGAGACTGGGAGTGTGTGAGAGAGAAAGACTTGGAGTGCGAGAGAGGGATTGGGAGCGTGAGAGAGAGAGAGATTGGGAGTGTGAGAGAGAGAGAGATTGGGAGTGTGAGAGAGAGAGAGACTGGGAGTGAGAGAGAGAGAGATTGGGAGTGTGAGAGAGAGAGAGACTGGGAGTGTGAGAGAGAGAGAGCCTGGGAGTGAGAGAGAGAGAGATTGGGAGTGTGAGGGAGAGAGAGATTGGGAGTATGAGAGAGAGAGATTGGGAGTGTGAGAGAAAGAGAGATTGGGAGTGTGAGAAAGAGAGACTGGGAGTGAGAGAGAGAGAGTTTGTGAGTGTGAGAGAGAGAGAGACTGGGAGTGTGAGAGAGAGAGAGCCTGGGAGTGAGAGAGAGAGAGATTGGGAGTGTGAGAGAGAGAGAGATTGGGAGTGTGAGAGAGAGAGATTGGGAGTGTGAGAGAAAGAGAGATTGGGAGTGTGAGAGAGAGAGACTGGGAGTGAGAGAGAGAGAGATTGGGAGTGTGAGAGAGAGAGAGACTGGGAGTGTGAGCCAGAGAGAGACTGGGTGTGAGAGAGAGAGAGATTGGGAGTGTCAGAGAGAGAGAGATTGGGAGTGTGAGAGAGAGAGAGACTGGGAGTGTGAGAGAGAGAGAGACTGGGAGTGAGAGTGAGAGAGATTGGGAGTGTGAGAGAGAGAGACTGCGAGTGTGAGAGAGAGAGATTTGGAGTGTCAGAGAGAGAGAGATTGGGAGTGTGAGAGAGAGAGACTGGGAGTGTGAGAGAGAGAGATTTGAAGTGTCAGAGAGAGAGAGATTGGGAGTGTGAGAGAGAGAGAGATTGGGAGCATGAGAGAGAGAGATTGGGAGTGTGAGAGAGAGAGAGATTTGGAGTGTGAGAGAGAGAGAGATTGGGAGTGTGAGAGAGAGAGAGATTGGGAGTGTGAGAGAGAGAGAGAGATTGGGAGTGTGAGAGAGCGAGATTCAGACTGTGAGAGAGAGAGAGATTGGGAGTGTGAGAGAGAGAGAGATTGGGAGTGTGAGAGAGAGAGAGATTGGGAGCATGAGAGGGAGAGATTCAGAGTGTGAGAGAGAGAGAGATTGGGAGTGTGAGAGAGAGAGAGACTGGGAGTGTGAGAGAGAGAGAGGTTGGGAGAGTGAGAGACAGAGATTGGGAGTGTGAGAGAGAGAGATTGGGAGTGCGAGAGAGAGAGACTGGGAGTGTGGGAGAGAGTGAGACTGAGAGTGTGTGAGAGAGAGAGACTGGGAGTGTGAGAGAGAGAGAGATTGGGAGTGTGAGAAAGAGAGAGATTGGGAGTGTATGAGAGAGAGATTGGGAGTGTGAGAGAGAGAGAGATTGGGAGTGTGAGAGAGAGAGAGATTGGGAGTGTGAGAGAGAGCGATTGGGAGTGTGAGAGAAAGAGAGATTGGGAGTGTGAGAGAGAGAGACTGGGAGTGAGAGAGAGAGAGATTGGGAGTGTGAGAGAGACAGAGATTGGGAGTGTGAGAGAGAGAGAGACTGGGACTGTGAGAGAGAGAAAGATTGTGAGTGTGAGAGTGGGAGAGATTGGGAGTGTGACAGAAAGATTGGGAGTGTGAGAGAGAGAGAGACTGGGAGTATGAGAGAGAGAGCGATTGAGAGTGTGAGAGAGAGAGAGATTGGGAGTGTGAGAGAGCGAGATTGGGAGTGTGAGAGAGAGAGATTGGGAGTGTGTGAGAGAGAGAGATTGGGAGTGTGAGTGAGAGACTGGGAGTGTGTGAGAGAGAGATTGGGAGTGTGAGAGAGAGAGACTGGGAGTGAGAGAAAGAGAGAGATTGGGAGTGTGAGAGAGAGAGAGATTGGAAGTGTGATTGAGAGAGAGACTGGGAGTGAGAGAGAGAGAGATTGGGAGTGTGAGAGAGAGAGAGACTGGGAGTGAGAGAGAGAGACTGGGAGTATGAGAGAGAGAGAGATTGGGAGTGTGAGAGAGAGAGACTGAGAGTGTGTGAGAGGGAAAGACTGGGAGTGTGAGAGAGAGATTGGGAGTGTGAGAGAGAGAGATTGGGAGTGTGTGAGAGAGAGAGATTGGGAGTGTGAGTGAGAGACTGGGAGTGTGTGAGAGAAAGATTGGGAGTGTGAGAGAGAGAGAGAGAGGGAGTGTCAGAGAGAGAAAGATTGGGAGTGTGAGACAGAGAGATTGGGAGTGTGAGAATGAGAGATTGGGAGTGTGAGAGAGAGAAACTGGGAGTGTGTGAGAGAGAAAGACTGGGAGTGCGAGAGAGAGATTGGGAGTGTGAGAGAGAGAGAGATTGGGAGTGTGAGAGAGAGAGAGATTGGGAGTGTGGGAGAGAGAGAGAGACTGGGAGTGTGAGAGAGAGAGAGACTGGGAGTGAGAGAGAGAGAGCTTGGGAGTGTGAGAGAGAGAGAGATTGGGAGTGTGAGAGAGAGAGATTGGGAGTCTGAGAGAAAGAGAGATTGGGAGTGTCAGAGAGAGAGACAGGGAGTGAGAGAGAGAGAGATTGGGAGTGTGAGAGAGACAGAGATTGGGAGTGTGAGAGAGAGAGAGACTGGGAGTGTGAGAGAGAGAAAGATTGGGAGTGTGAGAGTGGGAGAGATTGGGAGTGTGACAGAAAGATTGGGAGTGTGAGAGAGAGAGAGACTGGGAGTATGAGAGAGAGAGAGATTGAGAGTGTGAGAGAGAGAGAGATTGGGAGTGTGAGAGAGCGAGATTGGGAGTGTGAGAGAGAGAGATTGGGAGTGTGTGAGAGAGAGATTGGGAGTGTGAGAGAGAGAGACTGGGAGTGAGAGAGAGAGAGAGATTGGGAGTGTGAGAGAGAGAGAGATTGGAAGTGTGATTGAGAGAGAGACTGGGAGTGAGAGAGAGAGAGATTGGGAGTGTGAGAGAGAGGGAGATTGGGAGTGTGAGAGAGAGAGAGATTGGGAGAGTGAGAGAGAGAGATTGGGAGTGTGAGAGAAAGAGAGATTGGGAGTGTGAGAGAGAGAGACTGGGAGTAGAGAGAGAGAGATTGTCTAAAAGAAAAAGCACGAAGAGCCCTATATGCAATAAAAAGAAAATTCTACAACATCCAAATCCCAATCAAAATCTGGCTCAAAATATTTGACAGCATAATCCTGCCCATTGCACTGTACGGTAGTGAAGTATGGGGCCCGCTAAATCACCAAAGCTACACTAAATGGGAAAAACACACAATAGAAGCCCTACATGCAGAATTCTGCCGAAGCATCCTTCGCACCCAAAGAAAAACGCCAACAAATGCATGCAGAGCCGAACTAGGCAGATACCCACTGATAATAAACATCCAAAAACGAGCACTAAACTTCCTAAATCACCTCAAATCTAGCTCCCCAGACACCCTTCATTTCAAAGCCTTTCAGACCCAAGAGCTAAACCCAGAAAAGAGTCCCCTGAGTCAGCTGCTACTGAAACTAAGTACTCAGCCGGACCCTGACCAGCCCCAGACCAACACAGCCGTCCAAACACCAATCCGAGTGAACCAAATCATTAAAAAATGCAAAGAAACCTACCTGGAACATTGGAACAAAATAACTGAAAGCCAAAGCAGATTAGAATGTTACCGGGCCCTAAAAAGAGAATATAAACTGGCAGACTACCTCACGACCATCAGAGACACAAAACAGAGACAGACCCTCACCAGGTACAGACTAAGCGACCACCAACTGGAAATTGAAAAAGGCAGATACAAGAAATCCTGGCAGCCTAGAGAGAATAGAATATGCGATCAATGTCTGGCCGGCGAGGTTGAAACAGAGATGCATTTCCTCCTAAAATGTGAAAAATTCAACACATCAAGAAACATATTATTCAACAAGCTAAGCCAAACAACCCCAAATTTCAAGGAATTGGATGACCTGTCAAAATTGAGATTAGTCCTAGGAGAAGGAGACAGACCATACCTTGGGGCCAAATATGTAACAACATGTCACAACCTGAGGACTGTTTAAAATTAAGACTGTTTAAAATTAATATTGAACATACCAAATGAAGTACAAAGACTGTTTAAAATTAATATTGTTTAAAAGTAATATTGTATGTAACCAACAAATGTCAAATCGATTGACACCTACAGAATGTTGGAAAACTGTACCTTTTTGCTATGTGAGCTTTGGCAATATGGTTCTCTGTAAACTTTCATGCCAATAAAGCATTTGAATTGAATTGAATTGAATTGAATTGAGAGAGAGATTGGGAGTGTGAGAGAGAGAGAGAGACTGGGAGTGTGAGAGAGAGAGAGACTGGGAGTGAGAGAGAGGGAGATTGGGAGTGTGAGAGAGAGAGATTGGGAGTGTGAGAGAGAGAGACAGGGAGTGTGAGAGAGAGAGAGACTGGGAGTGAGAGGGTGAGAGATTGGGAGTGTGATTGAGAGAGAGACTGGGAGTGAGAGAGGGAGAGTTTGGGAGTGTGAGAGAGAGGGAGATTGGGAGTGTGAGAGAGAGAGGGATTGGGAGTGTGAGAGAGACTGGGAGTGAGAGAGAGAAAGAGATTGGGAGTGTGAGAGAGAGAGATTGGGAGAGTGAGAGAGAGAGACTGGGAGTGTGTGAGAGAGATTGGGTGTGTGAGAGAGAGACACTGGGAGTGAGAGAGAGAGAGAGATTGGGAGTGTGAGAGAGAGAGACTGGGAGTGTGTGAGAGAGAGATTGGGAGTGTGAGAGAGAGAGAGATTGGGACTGTGAGAGAGAGAGTTTGGGAGTGTGAGAGAGAGATTTTGGGCGTGTGAGAGAGAGAGAGATCGGGAGTGTGAGAGAGAGAGATTGGGAGTGTGAGAGAGAGAGACTGGAAGTGAGAGAGACAGAGAGAGGTTGTGAGTGTGAGAGAGATTGGGAGTGTGAGAGAGAGACAGTTTGGGAGTGTGAGAGAGAGACTGGGAGTGAGAGAGAGATTGGGAGTATGAGAGAGAGAGAGATTTGGAGTGTGAGAGTGAGAGAGAGACTGGGAGTGTGAGAGAGAGAGAGCCTGGGAGTGAGAGAGAGAGAGATTGGGATTGTGAGGGAGAGAGAGATTGGGAGTGTGAGAGAGAGAGATTGGGAGTGTGAGAGAGAGAGACTGGGAGTGAGAGAGAGAGAGTTTGTGAGTGTGAGAGAGAGAGAGACTGGGAGTGTGAGAGAGAGAGAGCCTGGGAGTGAGTGGGTGAGAGATTGGGAGTGTGATTGAGAGAGAGACTGGGAGTGGGAGAGAGAGAGATTGGGAGTGTAAGAGAGAGGGAGATTGGGAGTGTGAGAGAGAGAGAGATTGAGAGTGTGAGAGAGACAGGGGAGAAGAGGAAGCATCACAAAAGACAAAATAAAAATATGAAATGGTTTGACCACGAATGCAAAAATGCCAGAAAAGACCTGAGAAAAATATCAAACCAAAAGCATCGGCAACCAAACAACCCGGACCTACGTACTAGATACAACGAAACCCTCAAAAGATATAAACACACCATTAGGAACAAAACACAAAACTATACCCACAAAATACTCGAAGAAATTGAAAACTCCACCAATCCAAAACAATTCTGGGAAATGTGGAATAACCTGAGTACAACACAATTGCAAGCATTACCAATCCAAGATGGCGACATCTGGAGAACACATTTTGAAAACCTCTACAAAGACATCCCAAAAAACAAAACAAACACAAGTCAACATCAGGTCACAGAAAAACTCCACACATTAGAAGCAACAATTAAAGACAACCAAAACCCTCTAGACTCCCCAATCACACGGAAAGAACTGGCCACAAAAACAAAATCTCTCCACCTAAAGAAAGCCTGTGGCCCAGACAACATCAAAAATGAAATGCTAAAGTTCAGCAATATGGAGATGCAGGGTGCGATACTCAAACTATTCAACATCATATTACGCTCAGGCTGTTTTCCCGATATCTGGTGCCAAGGACTAATCTCCCCCATATATAAAAGTGGAAACAAATCAGACCCAAATAACTACCGCGGCATCTGTGTCAACAGTTGTCTAGGGAAGTTATTCTGCAGTATTCTAAATAGTAGATTACTTGATTTTCTTAACAAACATAATATCCTCAGAAAAAACCAAATAGGCTTTCTTCCAAAACACCGCACCGCCGACCATATCTATACCCTTCACACCCTCATTGAAAAACATAAACACCAAACAAAAAATGGGAAAATATTCGCCTGTTTCATCGACTTCAAGAAAGCCTTTGACTCTATATGGCACGAAGGGCTCTATTATAAACTTCTTCAGTGTGGAATAGGGGGCAAAGTCTATGACCTTATTAAATCAATGTATCTGAAAAACAAATGCGGGGTCAAAATTGGAGACAAACGCACCGATTTCTTCACCCAGAGAAGAGGCGTCCAGCAGGGCTGCAATTTGAGCCCGACCCTGTTCAACATATACATAAATGAATTAGCAGACATGCTGGAGCAAAGCGAGTCACCAGGTCTCCGTCTCCTGGATGGAGAAGTGAAGTCCCTGTTCTATGCGGACGACCTGGTTCTGCTGTCTCCCACAGAACAGGGATTACAGCAACAACTAGACCTACTCGACAAATACTGCCAAAATTGGGCTCTAACAGTAAATCTAAAGAAAACCAACATCATGATTTTTCAGAAAAGACCCAGATGTCAGGAAAACAAATACCAGTTTACCCTCAGTGATACCACTATAGGACACACTATGAGCTACACCTACCTTGGTCTAACTATTACAGCATCAGGGAGCTTCAGCATAGCAGTGAATGCACTAAAAGAAAAAGCCCGAAGAGCCCTATATGCAATAAAAAGAAAATTCTACAACATCCAAATCCCAATCAAAATCTGGCTCAAAATTTTTGACAGCATAATCCTGCCCATTGCACTGTACGGTAGTGAAGTATGGGGCCCGCTAAATCACCAAAGCTACACTAAATGGGAAAAACACACAATAGAAGCCCTACATGCAGAATTCTGCCGAAGCATCCTTCGCACCCAAAGAAAAACGCCAACAAATGCATGCAGAGCCGAACTAGGCAGATACCCACTGATAATAAACATCCAAAAACGAGCACTAAACTTCCTAAATCACCTCAAATCTAGCTCCCCAGACACCCTTCATTTCAAAGCCTTTCAGACCCAAGAGCTAAACCCAGAAAAGAGTCCCCTGAGTCAGCTGCTACTGAAATTAAGTACTCAGCCGGACCCTGACCAGCCCCAGACCAACACAGCCGTCCAAACACCAATCCGAGTGAACCAAATCATTAAAAAATGCAAAGAAACCTACCTGGAACATTGGAACAAAATAACCAAAAGCCAAAGCAGATTAGAATGTTACCGGGCCCTAAAAAGAGAATATAAACTGGCAGACTACCTCACGACCATCAGAGACACAAAACAGAGACAGACCCTCACCAGGTACAGACTAAGTGACCACCAACTGGAAATTGAAAAAGGCAGATACAAGAAATCCTGGCAGCCTAGAGAGAATAGAATATGCGATCAATGTCTGGCTGGCGAGGTTGAAACAGAAATGCATTTCCTCCTAAAATGCGAAAAATTCAACACATCAAGAAACATATTATTCAACAAGCTAAGCCAAACAACCCCAGATTTCAAGGAATTGGATGATCTGTCAAAATTGAGATTAGTCCTAGGAGAAGGAGACAGACCATACCTTGGGGCTAAATATGTAACAACATGTCACAACCTGAGGACTGTTTAAAAGTAAGACTGTTTAAAATTAATATTGAACGTACCAAATGAAGTAGAAAGACTGTTTAAAATTAATATTGTTTAAAAGTAATATTGTATATACCCAACAAATGTCAAATCGATTGACACCTACAGAATGTTGGAAAACTGTACCTTTTTGCAATGTAAGCTTTGGCAATATGGTTCTCTGTAAACTTTCATGCCAATAAAGCATTTGAACTGAACTGAACTGAACTGAGTGAGAGAGAGAGAGAGATTGGGAGTGTGGGAGAGAGAGAGATTTGGAGTGTGAGAGAGAGATTGGGAGTGTGAGAGAGAGAGAGATTGGGAGTGTGAGAGAGCGAAATTCAGAGTGTGAGAGAGAGAGAGATTGGGAGTGTGGGAGAGAGAGAGATTGGGAGTGTGAGAGAGAGAGAGATTGGGAGTGTGAGAGAGCGAGATTCAGAGTGTGAGAGGGAGAGAGATTGGGAGTGTGAGAGATAGAGAGATTGGGAGTGTGAGAGACAGAGATTGGGAGTGTGAGAGAGAGAGATTGGGAGTGCGAGAGAGAGAGACTGGGAGTGTGAGAGAGAGAGAGACTGGGAGTGTGTGAGAGAGAGAGACTGGGAGTGTGAGAGAGAGAGAGATTGGGAGTGTGAGAGAGAGAGAGATTGGGAGTGTATGAGAGAAAGATTGGGAATGTGAGAGAGAGAAAGATTGGGAGTGTCAGAGAGAGAAAGATTGGGAGTGTGAGACAGAGAGATTGGGAGTGTGAGAGAGAGAGATTGGGAATGTGAGAGAGAGAGACTGGGAGTGTGTGAGAGAGAAAGACTTGGAGTGCGAGAGAGGGATTGGGAGTGTGAGAGAGAGAGAGATTGGGAGTGTGAGAGAGAGAGAGATTGGGAGTGTGAGAGAGAGAGAGACTGGGAGTGAGAGAGAGAGAGATTGGGAGTGTGAGAGAGAGAGAGACTGGGAGTGTGAGAGAGAGAGAGCCTGGGAGTGAGAGAGAGAGAGATTGGGAGTGTGAGGGAGAGAGAGATTGGGAGTATGAGAGAGAGAGATTGGGAGTGTGAGAGAAAGAGAGATTGGGAGTGTGAGAAAGAGAGACTGGGAGTGAGAGAGAGAGAGTTTGTGAGTGTGAGAGAGAGAGAGACTGGGAGTGTGAGAGAGAGAGAGCCTGGGAGTGAGAGAGAGAGAGATTGGGAGTGTGAGAGAGAGAGAGATTGGGAGTGTGAGAGAGAGAGATTGGGAGTGTGAGAGAAAGAGAGATTGGGAGTGTGAGAGAGAGAGACTGGGAGTGAGAGAGAGAGAGATTGGGAGTGTGAGAGAGAGAGAGACTGGGAGTGTGAGCCAGAGAGAGACTGGGTGTGAGAGAGAGAGAGATTGGGAGTGTCAGAGAGAGAGAGATTGGGAGTGTGAGAGAGAGAGAGACTGGGAGTGTGAGAGAGAGAGAGACTGGGAGTGAGAGTGAGAGAGATTGGGAGTGTGAGAGAGAGAGACTGCGAGTGTGAGAGAGAGAGATTTGGAGTGTCAGAGAGAGAGAGATTGGGAGTGTGAGAGAGAGAGACTGGGAGTGTGAGAGAGAGAGATTTGGAGTGTCAGAGAGAGAGAGATTGTGAGTGTGAGAGAGAGAGAGATTGGGAGCATGAGAGAGAGAGATTGGGAGTGTGAGAGAGAGAGAGATTTGGAGTGTGAGAGAGAGAGAGATTGGGAGTGTGAGAAAGAGAGAGATTGGGAGTGTGAGAGAGAGAGATTGGGAGTGTGAGAGAGCGAGATTCAGACTGAGAGAGAGAGAGATTGGGAGTGTGAGAGAGAGAGAGATTGGGAGTGTGAGAGAGAGAGAGATTGGGAGCATGAGAGGGAGAGATTCAGAGTGTGAGAGAGAGAGAGATTGGGAGTGTGAGAGAGAGAGAGACTGGGAGTGTGAGAGAGAGAGAGGTTGGGAGAGTGAGAGACAGAGATTGGGAGTGTGAGAGAGAGAGATTGGGAGTGCGAGAGAGAGAGACTGGGAGTGTGGGAGAGAGAGAGACTGAGAGTGTGTGAGAGAGAGAGACTGGGAGTGTGAGAGAGAGAGAGATTGGGAGTGTGAGAAAGAGATAGATTGGGAGTGTATGAGAGAGAGATTGGGAGTGTGAGAGAGAGAGAGATTGGGAGTGTGAGAGAGAGAGAGATTGGGAGTGTGAGAGAGAGCGATTGGGAGTGTGAGAGAAAGAGAGATTGGGAGTGTGAGAGAGAGAGACTGGGAGTGAGAGAGAGAGAGATTGGGAGTGTGAGAGAGACAGAGATTGGGAGTGTGAGAGAGAGAGAGACTGGGACTGTGAGAGAGAGAAAGATTGTGAGTGTGAGAGTGGGAGAGATTGGGAGTGTGACAGAAAGATTGGGAGTGTGAGAGAGAGAGAGACTGGGAGCATGAGAGAGAGAGAGATTGAGAGTGTGAGAGAGAGAGAGATTGGGAGTGTGAGAGTGCGAGATTGGGAGTGTGAGAGAGAGAGATTGGGAGTGTGTGAGAGAGAGAGATTGGGAGTGTGAGTGAGAGACTGGAAGTGTGTGAGAGAGAGATTGGGAGTGTGAGAGAGAGAGACTGGGAGTGAGAGAAAGAGAGAGATTGGGAGTGTGAGAGAGAGAGAGATTGGAAGTGTGATTGAGAGAGAGACTGGGAGTGAGAGAGAGAGAGATTGGGAGTGTGAGAGAGAGAGAGACTGGGAGTGAGAGAGAGAGACTGGGACTGAGAGAGAGAGACTGGGAGTATGAGAGAGAGAGAGATTGGGAGTGTGAGAGAGAGAGACTGAGAGTGTGTGAGAGGGAAAGACTGGGAGTGTGAGAGAGAGATTGGGAGTGTGAGAGAGAGAGATTGGGAGTGTGTGAGAGAGAGAGATTGGGAGTGTGAGTGAGAGACTGGGAGTGTGTGAGAGAAAGATTGGGAGTGTGAGAGAGAGAGAGAGAGGGAGTGTCAGAGAGAGAAAGATTGGGAGTGTGAGACAGAGAGATTGGGAGTGTGAGAATGAGAGATTGGGAGTGTGAGAGAGAGAAACTGGGAGTGTGTGAGAGAGAAAGACTGGGAGTGCGAGAGAGAGATTGGGAGTGTGAGAGAGAGATTGGGAGTGTGAGAGAGAGAGAGTTTGGGAGTGTGGGAGAGAGAGAGAGACTGGGAGTGTGAGAGAGAGAGAGACTGGGAGTGAGAGAGAGAGAGCTTGGGAGTGTGAGAGAGAGAGAGATTGGGAGTGTGAGAGAGAGAGATTGGGAGTCTGAGAGAAAGAGAGATTGGGAGTGTCAGAGAGAGAGACTGGGAGTGAGAGAGAGAGAGATTGGGAGTGTGAGAGAGACAGAGATTGGGAGTGTGAGGGAGAGAGAGACTGGGAGTGTGAGAGAGAGAAAGATTGGGAGTGTGAGAGTGGGAGAGATTGGGAGTGTGACAGAAAGATTGGGAGTGTGAGAGAGAGAGAGACTGGGAGTATGAGAGAGAGAGAGATTGAGAGTGTGAGAGAGAGAGAGATTGGGAGTGTGAGAGAGCGAGATTGGGAGTGTGAGAGAGAGAGATTGGGAGTGTGTGAGAGAGAGATTGGGAGTGTGAGAGAGAGAGACTGGGAGTGAGAGAGAGAGAGAGATTGGGAGTGTGAGAGAGAGAGAGATTGGAAGTGTGATTGAGAGAGAGACTGGGAGTGAGAGAGAGAGAGATTGGGAGTGTGAGAGAGAGGGAGATTGGGAGTGTGAGAGAGAGAGAGATTGGGAGAGTGAGAGAGAGAGATTGGGAGTGTGAGAGAAAGAGAGATTGGGAGTGTGAGAGAGAGAGACTGGGAGTAGAGAGAGAGAGATTGTCTAAAAGAAAAAGCACGAAGAGCCCTATATGCAATAAAAAGAAAATTCTACAACATCCAAATCCCAATCAAAATCTGGCTCAAAATATTTGACAGCATAATCCTGCCCATTGCACTGTACGGTAGTGAAGTATGGGGCCCGCTAAATCACCAAAGCTACACTAAATGGGAAAAACACACAATAGAAGCCCTACATGCAGAATTCTGCCGAAGCATCCTTCGCACCCAAAGAAAAACGCCAACAAATGCATGCAGAGCCGAACTAGGCAGATACCCACTGATAATAAACATCCAAAAACGAGCACTAAACTTCCTAAATCACCTCAAATCTAGCTCCCCAGACACCCTTCATTTCAAAGCCTTTCAGACCCAAGAGCTAAACCCAGAAAAGAGTCCCCTGAGTCAGCTGCTACTGAAACTAAGTACTCAGCCGGACCCTGACCAGCCCCAGACCAACACAGCCGTCCAAACACCAATCCGAGTGAACCAAATCATTAAAAAATGCAAAGAAACCTACCTGGAACATTGGAACAAAATAACTGAAAGCCAAAGCAGATTAGAATGTTACCGGGCCCTAAAAAGAGAATATAAACTGGCAGACTACCTCACGACCATCAGAGACACAAAACAGAGACAGACCCTCACCAGGTACAGACTAAGCGACCACCAACTGGAAATTGAAAAAGGCAGATACAAGAAATCCTGGCAGCCTAGAGAGAATAGAATATGCGATCAATGTCTGGCCGGCGAGGTTGAAACAGAGATGCATTTCCTCCTAAAATGCGAAAAATTCAACACATCAAGAAACATATTATTCAACAAGCTAAGCCAAACAACCCCAGATTTCAAGGAATTGGATGACCTGTCAAAATTGAGATTAGTCCTAGGAGAAGGAGACAGACCATACCTTGGGGCCAAATATGTAACAACATGTCACAACCTGAGGACTGTTTAAAATTAAGACTGGTTAAAATTAATATTGAACATACCAAATGAAGTACAAAGACTGTTTAAAATTAATATTGTTTAAAAGTAATATTGTATGTAACCAACAAATGTCAAATCGATTGACACCTACAGAATGTTGGAAAACTGTACCTTTTTGCTATGTAAGCTTTGGCAATATGGTTCTCTGTAAACTTTCATGCCAATAAAGCATTTTAATTGGAATTGGAATTGGAGAGACTGGGAGTGAGAGAGAGAGAGATTGGGAGTGTGAGAGAGAGAGATTGGGAGTGTGAGAGAGAGAGACAGGGAGTGTGAGAGAGAGAGAGACTGGGAGTGAGAGGGTGAGAGATTGGGAGTGTGATTGAGAGAGAGACTGGGAGTGAGAGAGGGAGAGTTTGGGAGTGTGAGAGAGAGGGAGATTGGGAGTGTGAGAGAGAGAGGGATTGGGAGTGTGAGAGAGACTGGGAGTGAGAGAGAGAAAGAGATTGGGAGTGTGAGAGAGAGAGATTGGGAGAGTGAGAGAGAGAGACTGGGAGTGTGTGAGAGAGATTGGGTGTGTGAGAGAGAGACACTGGGAGTGAGAGAGAGAGAGAGATTGGGAGTGTGAGAGAGAGAGACTGGGAGTGTGTGAGAGAGAGATTGGGAGTGTGAGAGAGAGAGAGATTGGGACTGTGAGAGAGAGAGTTTGGGAGTGTGAGAGAGAGATTTTGGGCGTGTGAGAGAGAGAGAGATCGGGAGTGTGAGAGAGAGAGATTGGGAGTGTGAGAGAGAGAGACTGGAAGTGAGAGAGACAGAGAGAGGTTGGGAGTGTGAGAGAGATTGGGAGTGTGAGAGAGAGACAGTTTGGGAGTGTGAGAGAGAGACTGGGAGTGAGAGAGAGATTGGGAGTATGAGAGAGAGAGAGATTTGGAGTGTGAGAGTGAGAGAGAGACTGGGAGTGTGAGAGAGAGAGAGCCTGGGAGTGAGAGAGAGAGAGATTGGGAGTGTGAGGGAGAGAGAGATTGGGAGTGTGAGAGAGAGAGATTGGGAGTGTGAGAGAAAGAGAGATTGGGAGTGTGAGAGAGAGAGACTGGGAGTGAGAGAGAGAGAGTTTGTGAGTGTGAGAGAGAGAGAGACTGGGAGTGTGAGAGAGAGAGAGCCTGGGAGTGAGTGGGTGAGAGATTGGGAGTGTGATTGAGAGAGAGACTGGGAGTGGGAGAGAGAGAGATTGGGAGTGTAAGAGAGAGGGAGATTGGGAGTGTGAGAGAGAGAGAGATTGGGAGTGTGAGAGAGACAGGGAGTGAGAGAGAGAGAGAGATTGGGAGTGTGAGAGAGAGAGAGATTTGGAGTGTGAGAGAGAGAGAGATTGGGAGTGTGAGAGAGAGAGAGATTGGGAGTGTGAGAGAGAGAGAGATTGGGAGTGTGAGAGAGCGAAATTCAGAGTGTGAGAGAGAGAGAGATTGGGAGTGTGGGAGAGAGAGAGATTGGGAGTGTGAGAGAGAGAGAGATTGGGAGTGTGAGAGAGCGAGATTCAGAGTGTGAGTGAGAGAGAGATTGGGAGTGTGAGAGATAGAGAGATTGGGAGTGTGAGAGACAGAGATTGGGAGTGTGAGAGAGAGAGATTGGGAGTGCGAGAGAGAGAGACTGGGAGTGTGAGAGAGAGAGAGACTGGGAGTGTGTGAGAGAGAGAGACTGGGAGTGTGAGAGAGAGAGAGATTGGGAGTGTATGAGAGAAAGATTGGGAATGTGAGAGAGAGAAAGATTGGGAGTGTCAGAGAGAGAAAGATTGGGAGTGTGAGACAGAGAGATTGGGAGTGTGAGAGAGAGAGATTGGGAATGTGAGAGAGAGAGACTGGGAGTGTGTGAGAGAGAAAGACTTGGAGTGCGAGAGAGGGATTGGGAGTGTGAGAGAGAGAGAGATTGGGAGTGTGAGAGAGAGAGAGATTGGGAGTGTGAGAGAGAGAGAGACTGGGAGTGAGAGAGAGAGAGATTGGGAGTGTGAGAGAGAGAGAGACTGGGAGTGTGAGAGAGAGAGAGCCTGGGAGTGAGAGAGAGAGAGATTGGGAGTGTGAGGGAGAGAGAGATTGGGAGTATGAGAGGGAGAGATTGGGAGTGTGAGAGAAAGAAAGATTGGGAGTGTGAGAAAGAGAGACTGGGAGTGAGAGAGAGAGAGTTTGTGAGTGTGAGAGAGAGAGAGACTGGGAGTGTGAGAGAGAGAGAGCCTGGGAGTGAGAGAGAGAGAGATTGGGAGTGTGAGAGAGAGAGAGATTGGGAGTGTGAGAGAGAGAGATTGGGAGTGTGAGAGAAAGAGAGATTGGGAGTGTGAGAGAGAGAGACTGGGAGTGAGAGAGAGAGAGATTGGGAGTGTGAGAGAGAGAGAGACTGGGAGTGTGAGCCAGAGAGAGACTGGGTGTGAGAGAGAGAGAGATTGGGAGTGTGAGAGAGAGAGAGACTGGGAGTGAGAGTGAGAGAGATTGGGAGTGTGAGAGAGAGAGACTGCGAGTGTGAGAGAGAGAGATTTGGAGTGTCAGAGAGAGAGAGATTGGGAGTGTGAGAGAGAGAGACTGGGAGTGTGAGAGAGAGAGATTTGGAGTGTCAGAGAGAGAGAGATTGGGAGTGTGAGAGAGAGAGAGATTTGGAGCATGAGAGAGAGAGATTGGGAGTGTGAGAGAGAGAGAGATTTGGAGTGTGAGAGAGAGAGAGATTGGGAGTATGAGAGAGAGAGAGATTGGGAGTGTGAGAGAGAGAGAGAGATTGGGAGTGTGAGAGAGCGAGATTCAGACTGTGAGAGAGAGAGAGATTGGGAGTGTGAGAGAGAGAGAGATTGGGAGTGTGAGAGAGAGAGAGATTGGGAGCATGAGAGGGAGAGATTCAGAGTGTGAGAGAGAGAGAGATTGGGAGTGTGAGAGAGAGAGAGACTGGGAGTGTGAGAGAGAGAGAGGTTGGGAGAGTGAGAGACAGAGATTGGGAGTGTGAGAGAGAGAGATTGGGAGTGCGAGAGAGAGAGACTGGGAGTGTGGGAGAGAGAGAGACTGAGAGTGTGTGAGAGAGAGAGACTGGGAGTGTGAGAGAGAGAGAGATTGGGAGTGTGAGAAAGAGAGAGATTGGAAGTGTATGAGAGAGAGATTGGGAGTGTGAGAGAGAGAGAGATTGGGAGTGTGAGAGAGAGAGAGATTGGGAGTGTGAGAGAGAGCGATTGGGAGTGTGAGAGAAAGAGAGATTGGGAGTGTGAGAGAGAGAGACTGAGAGTGAGAGAGAGAGAGATTGGGAGTGTGAGAGAGACAGAGATTGGGAGTGTGAGAGAGAGAGAGACTGGGACTGTGAGAGAGAGAAAGATTGTGAGTGTGAGAGTGGGAGAGATTGGGAGTGTGACAGAAAGATTGGGAGTGTGAGAGAGAGAGAGACTGGGAGTATGAGAGAGAGAGAGATTGAGAGTGTGAGAGAGAGAGAGATTGGGAGTGTGAGAGAGCGAGATTGGGAGTGTGAGAGAGAGAGATTGGGAGTGTGTGAGAGAGAGAGATTGGGAGTGTGAGTGAGAGACTGGGAGTGTGTGAGAGAGAGATTGGGAGTGTGAGAGAGAGAGACTGGGAGTGAGAGAAAGAGAGAGATTGGGAGTGTGAGAGAGAGAGAGATTGGAAGTGTGATTGAGAGAGAGACTGGGAGTGAGAGAGAGAGAGATTGGGAGTGTGAGAGAGAGAGAGACTGGGAGTGAGAGAGAGAGACTGGGAGTATGAGAGAGAGAGAGATTGGGAGTGTGAGAGAGAGAGACTGAGAGTGTGTGAGAGGGAAAGACTGGGAGTGTGAGAGAGAGATTGGGAGTGTGAGAGAGAGAGATTGGGAGTGTGTGAGAGAGAGAGATTGGGAGTGTGAGTGAGAGACTGGGAGTGTGTGAGAGAAAGATTGGGAGTGTGAGAGAGAGAGAGAGAGGGAGTGTCAGAGAGAGAAAGATTGGGAGTGTGAGACAGAGAGATTGGGAGTGTGTGAGAGAGAGAGATTGGGAGTGTGAGTGAGAGACTGGGAGTGTGTGAGAGAGAGATTGGGAGTGTGAGAGAGAGAGACTGGGAGTGAGAGAAAGAGAGAGATTGGGAGTGTGAGAGAGAGAGAGATTGGAAGTGTGATTGAGAGAGAGACTGGGAGTGAGAGAGAGAGAGATTGGGAGTGTGAGAGAGAGAGAGACTGGGAGTGAGAGAGAGAGACTGGGAGTATGAGAGAGAGAGAGATTGGGAGTGTGAGAGAGAGAGACTGAGAGTGTGTGAGAGGGAAAGACTGGGAGTGTGAGAGAGAGATTGGGAGTGTGAGAGAGAGAGATTGGGAGTGTGTGAGAGAGAGAGATTGGGAGTGTGAGTGAGAGACTGGGAGTGTGTGAGAGAAAGATTGGGAGTGTGAGAGAGAGAGAGAGAGGGAGTGTCAGAGAGAGAAAGATTGGGAGTGTGAGACAGAGAGATTGGGAGTGTGAGAATGAGAGATTGGGAGTGTGAGAGAGAGAAACTGGGAGTGTGTGAGAGAGAAAGACTGGGAGTGCGAGAGAGAGATTGGGAGTGTGAGAGAGAGAGAGATTGGGAGTGTGAGAGAGAGAGAGATTGGGAGTGTGGGAGAGAGAGAGAGACTGGGAGTGTGAGAGAGAGAGAGACTGGGAGTGAGAGAGAGAGAGCTTGGGAGTGTGAGAGAGAGAGAGATTGGGAGTGTGAGAGAGAGAGATTGGGAGTCTGAGAGAAAGAGAGATTGGGAGTGTCAGAGAGAGAGACTGGGAGTGAGAGAGAGAGAGATTGGGAGTGTGAGAGAGACAGAGATTGGGAGTGTGAGAGAGAGAGAGACTGGGAGTGTGAGAGAGAGAAAGATTGGGAGTGTGAGAGTGGGAGAGATTGGGAGTGTGACAGAAAGATTGGGAGTGTGAGAGAGAGAGAGACTGGGAGTATGAGAGAGAGAGAGATTGAGAGTGTGAGAGAGAGAGAGATTGGGAGTGTGAGAGAGCGAGATTGGGAGTGTGAGAGAGAGAGATTGGGAGTGTGTGAGAGAGAGATTGGGAGTGTGAGAGAGAGAGACTGGGAGTGAGAGAGAGAGAGAGATTGGGAGTGTGAGAGAGAGAGAGATTGGAAGTGTGATTGAGAGAGAGACTGGGAGTGAGAGAGAGAGAGATTGGGAGTGTGAGAGAGAGGGAGATTGGGAGTGTGAGAGAGAGAGAGATTGGGAGAGTGAGAGTGAGAGATTGGGAGTGTGAGAGAAAGAGAGATTGGGAGTGTGAGAGAGAGAGACTGGGTGTAGAGAGAGAGAGATTGTCTAAAAGAAAAAGCACGAAGAGCCCTATATGCAATAAAAAGAAAATTCTACAACATCCAAATCCCAATCAAAATCTGGCTCAAAATATTTGACAGCATAATCCTGCCCATTGCACTGTACGGTAGTGAAGTATGGGGCCCGCTAAATCACCAAAGCTACACTAAATGGGAAAAACACACAATAGAAGCCCTACATGCAGAATTCTGCCGAAGCATCCTTCGCACCCAAAGAAAAACGCCAACAAATGCATGCAGAGCCGAACTAGGCAGATACCCACTGATAATAAACATCCAAAAACGAGCACTAAACTTCCTAAATCACCTCAAATCTAGCTCCCCAGACACCCTTCATTTCAAAGCCTTTCAGACCCAAGAGCTAAACCCAGAAAAGAGTCCCCTGAGTCAGCTGCTACTGAAACTAAGTACTCAGCCGGACCCTGACCAGCCCCAGACCAACACAGCCGTCCAAACACCAATCCGAGTGAACCAAATCATTAAAAAATGCAAAGAAACCTACCTGGAACATTGGAACAAAATAACTGAAAGCCAAAGCAGATTAGAATGTTACCGGGCCCTAAAAAGAGAATATAAACTGGCAGACTACCTCACGACCATCAGAGACACAAAACAGAGACAGACCCTCACCAGGTACAGACTAAGCGATCACCAACTGGAAATTGAAAAAGGCAGATACAAGAAATCCTGGCAGCCTAGAGAGAATAGAATATGCGATCAATGTCTGGCCGGCGAGGTTGAAACAGAGATGCATTTCCTCCTAAAATGCGAAAAATTCAACACATCAAGAAACATATTATTCAACAAGCTAAGCCAAACAACCCCAGATTTCAAGGAATTGGATGACCTGTCAAAATTGAGATTAGTCCTAGGAGAAGGAGACAGACCATACCTTGGGGCCAAATATGTAACAACATGTCACAACCTGAGGACTGTTTAAAATTAAGACTGTTTAAAATTAATATTGAACATACCAAATGAAGTACAAAGACTGTTTAAAATTAATATTGTTTAAAAGTAATATTGTATGTAACCAACAAATGTCAAATCGATTGACACCTACAGAATGTTGGAAAACTGTACCTTTTTGCAATGTAAGCTTTGGCAATATGGTTCTCTGTAAACTTTCATGCCAATAAAGCATTTGAATTGAATTGAATTGAATTGAATTGAGAGAGAGATTGGGAGTGTGAGAGAGAGAGAGAGACTGGGAGTGTGAGAGAGAGAGAGACTGGGAGTGAGAGAGAGAGAGATTGGGAGTGTGAGAGAGAGAGATTGGGAGTGTGAGAGAGAGAGACAGGGAGTGTGAGAGAGAGAGAGACTGGGAGTGAGAGGGTGAGAGATTGGGAGTGTGATTGAGAGAGAGACTGGGAGTGAGAGAGGGAGAGTTTGGGAGTGTGAGAGAGAGGGAGATTGGGAGTGTGAGAGAGAGAGGGATTGGGAGTATGAGAGAGACTGGGAGTGAGAGAGAGAAAGAGATTGGGAGTGTGAGAGAGAGAGATTGGGAGAGTGAGAGAGAGAGACTGGGAGTGTGTGAGAGAGATTGGGTGTGTGAGAGAGAGACACTGGGAGTGAGAGAGAGAGAGAGATTGGGAGTGTGAGAGAGAGAGACTGGGAGTGTGTGAGAGAGAGATTGGGAGTGTGAGAGAGAGAGAGATTGGGACTTTGAGAGAGAGAGTTTGGGAGTGTGAGAGAGAGATTTTGGGCGTGTGAGAGAGAGAGAGATCGGGAGTGTGAGAGAGAGAGATTGGGAGTGTGAGAGAGAGAGACTGGAAGTGAGAGAGACAGAGAGAGGTTGGGAGTGTGAGAGAGATTGGGAGGGTGAGAGAGAGACAGTTTGGGAGTGTGAGAGAGAGACTGGGAGTGAGAGAGAGATTGGGAGTATGAGAGAGAGAGAGATTTGGAGTGTGAGAGTGAGAGAGAGACTGGGAGTGTGAGAGAGAGAGAGCCTGGGAGTGAGAGAGAGAGAGATTGGGAGTGTGAGGGAGAGAGAGATTGGGAGTGTGAGAGAGAGAGATTGGGAGTGTGAGAGAAAGAGAGATTGGGAGTGTGTGAGAGAGAGACTGGGAGTGAGAGAGAGAGAATTTGTGAGTGTGAGAGAGAGAGAGACTGGGAGTGTGAGAGAGAGAGAGCCTGGGAGTGAGTGGGTGAGAGATTGGGAGTGTGATTGAGAGAGAGACTGGGAGTCGGAGAGAGAGAGATTGGGAGTGTAAGAGAGAGGGAGATTGGGAGTGTGAGAGAGAGAGAGATTGGGAGTGTGAGAGAGACAGGGAGTGAGAGAGAGAGAGAGATTGGGAGTGTGAGAGAGAGAGAGATTTGGAGTGTGAGAGAGAGAGAGATTGGGAGTGTGAGAGAGAGAGAGATTGGGAGTGTGAGAGAGAGAGAGATTGGGAGTGTGAGAGAGCGAAATTCAGAGTGTGAGAGAGAGAGAGATTGGGAGTGTGGGAGAGAGAGAGATTGGGAGTGTGAGAGAGAGAGAGATTGGGAGTGTGAGAGAGCGAGATTCAGAGTGTGAGAGAGAGAGAGATTGGGAGTGTGAGAGATAGAGAGATTGGGAGTGTGAGAGACAGAGATTGGGAGTGTGAGAGAGAGAGATTGGGAGTGCGAGAGAGTGAGACTGGGAGTGTGAGAGAGAGAGAGACTGGGAGTGTGTGAGAGAGAGAGACTGGGAGTGTGAGAGAGAGAGAGAGAGATTGGGAGTGTGAGAGAGAGAGAGATTGGGAGTGTATGAGAGAAAGATTGGGAATGTGAGAGAGAGAAAGATTGGGAGTGTCAGAGAGAGAAAGATTGGGAGTGTGAGACAGAGAGATTGGGAGTGTGAGAGAGAGAGATTGGGAATGTGAGAGAGAGAGACTGGGAGTGTGTGAGAGAGAAAGACTTGGAGTGCGAGAGAGGGATTGGGAGTGTGAGAGAGAGAGAGATTGGGAGTGTGAGAGAGAGAGAGATTGGGAGTGTGAGAGAGAGAGAGACTGGGAGTGAGAGAGAGAGAGATTGGGAGTGTGAGAGAGAGAGAGACTGGGAGTGTGAGAGAGAGAGAGCCTGGGAGTGAGAGAGAGAGAGATTGGGAGTGTGAGGGAGAGAGAGATTGGGAGTATGAGAGAGAGAGATTGGGAGTGTGAGAGAAAGAGAGATTGGGAGTGTGAGAAAGAGAGACTGGGAGTGAGAGAGAGAGAGTTTGTGAGTGTGAGAGAGAGAGAGACTGGGAGTGTGAGAGAGAGAGAGCCTGGGAGTGAGAGAGAGAGAGATTGGGAGTGTGAGAGAGAGAGAGATTGGGAGTGTGAGAGAGAGAGATTGGGAGTGTGAGAGAAAGAGAGATTGGGAGTGTGAGAGAGAGAGACTGGGAGTGAGAGAGAGAGAGATTGGGAGTGTGAGAGAGAGAGAGACTGGGAGTGTGAGCCAGAGAGAGGCTGGGTGTGAGAGAGAGAGAGATTGGGAGTGTCAGAGAGAGAGAGATTGGGAGTGTGAGAGAGAGAGAGACTGGGAGTGAGAGTGAGAGAGATTGGGAGTGTGAGAGAGAGAGACTGCGAGTGTGAGAGAGAGAGATTTGGAGTGTCAGAGAGAGAGAGATTGGCAGTGTGAGAGAGAGAGACTGGGAGTGTGAGAGAGAGAGATTTGGAGTGTCAGAGAGAGAGAGATTGGGAGTGTGAGAGAGAGAGAGATTGGGAGCATGAGAGAGAGAGATTGGGAGTGTGAGAGAGAGAGAGATTTGGAGTGTGAGAGAGAGAGAGATTGGGAGTATGAGAGAGAGAGAGATTGGGAGTGTGAGAGAGAGAGAGAGATTGGGAGTGTGAGAGAGCGAGATTCAGACTGTGAGAGAGAGAGAGATTGGGAGTGTGAGAGAGAGAGAGATTGGGAGTGTGAGAGAGAGAGAGATTGGGAGCATGAGAGGGAGAGATTCAGAGTGTGAGAGAGAGAGAGATTGGGAGTGTGAGAGAGAGAGAGACTGGGAGTGTGAGAGAGAGAGAGGTTGGGAGAGTGAGAGACAGAGATTGGGAGTGTGAGAGAGAGAGATTGGGAGTGCGAGAGAGAGAGACTGGGAGTGTGGGAGAGAGAGAGACTGAGAGTGTGTGAGAGAGAGAGACTGGGAGTGTGAGAGAGAGAGAGATTGGGAGTGTGAGAAAGAGAGAGATTGGGAGTGTATGAGAGAGAGATTGGGAGTGTGAGAGAGAGAGAGATTGGGAGTGTGAGAGAGAGAGAGATTGGGAGTGTGAGAGAGAGCGATTGGGAGTGTGAGAGAAAGAGAGATTGGGAGTGTGAGAGAGAGAGACTGGGAGTGAGAGAGAGAGAGATTGGGAGTGTGAGAGAGACAGAGATTGGGAGTGTGAGAGAGAGAGAGACTGGGACTGTGAGAGAGAGAAAGATTGTGAGTGTGAGAGTGGGAGAGATTGGGAGTGTGACAGAAAGATTGGGAGTGTGAGAGAGAGAGAGACTGGGAGTATGAGAGAGAGAGAGATTGAGAGTGTGAGAGAGAGAGAGATTGGGAGTGTGAGAGAGCGAGATTGGGAGTGTGAGAGAGAGAGATTGGGAGTGTGTGAGTGAGAGAGATTGGGAGTGTGAGTGAGAGACTGGGAGTGTGTGAGAGAGAGATTGGGAGTGTGAGAGAGAGAGACTGGGAGTGAGAGAAAGAGAGAGATTGGGAGTGTGAGAGAGAGAGAGATTGGAAGTGTGATTGAGAGAGAGACTGGGAGTGAGAGAGAGAGAGATTGGGAGTGTGAGAGAGAGAGAGACTGGGAGTGAGAGAGAGAGACTGGGAGTATGAGAGAGAGAGAGATTGGGAGTGTGAGAGAGAGAGACTGAGAGTGTGTGAGAGGGAAAGACTGGGAGTGTGAGAGAGAAATTGGGAGTGTGAGAGAGAGAGATTGGGAGTGTGTGAGAGAGAGAGATTGGGAGTGTGAGTGAGAGACTGGGAGTGTGTGAGAGAAAGATTGGGAGTGTGAGAGAGAGAGAGAGAGGGAGTGTCAGAGAGAGAAAGATTGGGAGTGTGAGACAGAGAGATTGGGAGTGTGAGAATGAGAGATTGGGAGTGTGAGAGAGAGAAACTGGGAGTGTGTGAGAGAGATAGACTGGGAGTGCGAGAGAGAGATTGGGAGTGTGAGAGAGAGAGAGATTGGGAGTGTGAGAGAGAGAGAGATTGGGAGTGTGGGAGAGAGAGAGAGACTGGGAGTGTGAGAGAGAGAGAGACTGGGAGTGAGAGAGAGAGAGCTTGGGAGTGTGAGAGAGAGAGAGATTGGGAGTGTGAGAGAGAGAGATTGGGAGTCTGAGAGAAAGAGAGATTGGGAGTGTCAGAGAGAGAGACTGGGAGTGAGAGAGAGAGTGATTGGGAGTGTGACAGAGACAGAGATTGGGAGTGTGAGAGAGAGAGAGACTGGGAGTGTGAGAGAGAGAAAGATTGGGAGTGTGAGAGTGGGAGAGATTGGGAGTGTGACAGAAAGATTGGGAGTGTGAGAGAGAGAGAGACTGGGAGTATGAGAGAGAGAGAGATTGAGAGTGTGAGAGAGAGAGAGATTGGGAGTGTGAGAGAGCGAGATTGGGAGTGTGAGAGAGAGAGATTGGGAGTGTGTGAGAGAGAGATTGGGAGTGTGAGAGAGAGAGACTGGGAGTGAGAGAGAGAGAGAGATTGGGAGTGTGAGAGAGAGAGAGATTGGAAGTGTGATTGAGAGAGAGACTGGGAGTGAGAGAGAGAGAGATTGGGAGTGTGAGAGAGAGGGAGATTGGGAGTGTGAGAGAGAGAGAGATTGGGAGAGTGAGAGAGAGAGATTGGGAGTGTGAGAGAAAGAGAGATTGGGAGTGTGAGAGAGAGAGACTGGGAGTGAGAGAGAGAGAGTTTGTGAGTGTGAGAGAGAGAGAGACTGGGAGTGTGAGAGAGAGAGAGCCTGGGAGTGAGTGGGTGAGAGATTGGGAGTGTGATTGAGAGAGAGACTGGGAGTGGGAGAGAGAGAGATTGGGAGTGTAAGAGAGAGGGAGATTGGGAGTGTGAGAGAGAGAGAGATTGGGAGTGTGAGAGAGACAGGGAGTGAGAGAGAGAGAGAGATTGGGAGTGTGAGAGAGAGAGAGATTTGGAGTGTGAGAGAGAGAGAGATTGGGAGTGTGAGAGAGAGAGAGATTGGGCGTGTGAGAGAGAGAGAGATTGGGAGTGTGAGAGAGCGAAATTCAGAGTGTGAGAGAGAGAGAGATTGGGAGTGTGGGAGAGAGAGAGATTGGGAGTGTGAGAGATAGAGAGATTGGGAGTGTGAGAGACAGAGATTGGGAGTGTGAGAGAGAGAGATTGGGAGTGCGAGAGAGAGAGACTGGGAGTGTGAGAGAGAGAGAGACTGGGAGTGTGTGAGAGAGAGAGACTGGGAGTGTGAGAGAGAGAGAGATTGGGAGTGTGAGAGAGAGAGAGATTGGGAGTGTATGAGAGAAAGATTGGGAATGTGAGAGAGAGAAAGATTGGGAGTGTCAGAGAGAGAAAGATTGGGAGTGTGAGACAGAGAGATTGGGAGTGTGAGAGAGAGAGATTGGGAATGTGAGAGAGAGAGACTGGGAGTGTGTGAGAGAGAAAGACTTGGAGTGCGAGAGAGGGATTGGGAGTGTGAGAGAGAGAGAGATTGGGAGTGTGAGAGAGAGAGAGATTGGGAGTGTGAGAGAGAGAGAGACTGGGAGTGAGAGAGAGAGAGATTGGGAGTGTGAGAGAGAGAGAGACTGGGAGTGTGAGAGAGAGAGAGCCTGGGAGTGAGAGAGAGAGAGATTGGGAGTGTGAGGGAGAGAGAGATTGGGAGTATGAGAGAGAGAGATTGGGAGTGTGAGAGAAAGAGAGATTGGGAGTGTGAGAAAGAGAGACTGGGAGTGAGAGAGAGAGAGTTTGTGAGTGTGAGAGAGAGAGAGACTGGGAGTGTGAGAGAGAGAGAGCCTGGGAGTGAGAGAGAGAGAGATTGGGAGTGTGAGAGAGAGAGAGATTGGGAGTGTGAGAGAGAGAGATTGGGAGTGTGAGAGAAAGAGAGATTGGGAGTGTGAGAGAGAGAGACTGGGAGTGAGAGAGAGAGAGATTGGGAGTGTGAGAGAGAGAGACTGCGAGTGTGAGAGAGAGAGATTTGGAGTGTCAGAGAGAGAGAGATTGGGAGTGTGAGAGAGAGAGACTGGGAGTGTGAGAGAGAGAGATTTGGAGTGTCAGAGAGAGAGAGATTGGGAGTGTGAGAGAGAGAGAGATTGGGAGCATGAGAGAGAGAGATTGGGAGTGTGAGAGAGAGAGAGATTTGGAGTGTGAGAGAGAGAGAGATTGAGAGTATGAGAGAGAGAGAGATTGGGAGTGTGAGAGAGAGAGAGAGATTGGGAGTGTGAGAGAGCGAGATTCAGACTGTGAGAGAGAGAGAGATTGGGAGTGTGAGAGAGAGAGAGACTGGGAGTGTGAGAGAGAGAGAGGTTGGGAGAGTGAGAGACAGAGATTGGGAGTGTGAGAGAGAGAGATTGGGAGTGCGAGAGAGAGAGACTGGGAGTGTGGGAGAGAGAGAGACTGAGAGTGTGTGAGAGAGAGAGACTGGGAGTGTGAGAGAGAGACAGATTGGGAGTGTGAGAAAGAGAGAGATTGGGAGTGTATGAGAGAGAGATTGGGAGTGTGACAGAGAGAGAGATTGGGAGTGTGAGAGAGAGAGAGATTGGGAGTGTGAGAGAGAGCGATTGGGAGTGTGAGAGAAAGAGAGATTGGGAGTGTGAGAGAGAGAGACTGGGAGTGAGAGAGAGAGAGATTGGGAGTGTGAGAGAGACAGAGATTGGGAGTGTGAGAGAGAGAGAGACTGGGACTGTGAGAGAGAGAAAGATTGTGAGTGTGAGAGTGGGAGAGATTGGGAGTGTGACAGAAAGATTGGGAGTGTGAGAGAGAGAGAGACTGGGAGTATGAGAGAGAGAGAGATTGAGAGTGTGAGAGAGAGAGAGATTGGGAGTGTGAGAGAGCGAGATTGGGAGTGTGAGAGAGAGAGATTGGGAGTGTGTGAGAGAGAGAGATTGGGAGTGTGAGTGAGAGACTGGGAGTGTGTGAGAGAGAGATTGGGAGTGTGAGAGAGAGAGACTGGGAGTGAGAGAAAGAGAGAGATTGGGAGTGTGAGAGAGAGAGAGATTGGAAGTGTGATTGAGAGAGAGACTGGGAGTGAGAGAGAGAGAGATTGGGAGTGTGAGAGAGAGAGAGACTGGGAGTGAGAGAGAGAGACTGGGAGTATGAGAGAGAGAGAGATTGGGAGTGTGAGAGAGAGAGACTGAGAGTGTGTGAGAGGGAAAGACTGGGAGTGTGAGAGAGAGATTGGGAGTGTGAGAGAGAGAGATTGGGAGTGTGTGAGAGAGAGAGATTGGGAGTGTGAGTGAGAGACTGGGAGTGTGTGAGAGAAAGATTGGGAGTGTGAGAGAGAGAGAGAGAGGGAGTGTCAGAGAGAGAAAGATTGGGAGTGTGAGACAGAGAGATTGGGAGTGTGAGAATGAGAGATTGGGAGTGTGAGAGAGAGAGAGATTGGGAGTGTGAGAGAGAGAGAGATTGGGAGTGTGGGAGAGAGAGAGAGACTGGGAGTGTGAGAGAGAGAGAGACTCTCTCTGCATGCAGAGCCGAACTAGGCAGATACCCACTGATAATAAACATCCAAAAACGAGCACTAAACTTCCTAAATCACCTCAAATCTAGCTCCCCAGACACCCTTCATTTCAAAGCCTTTCAGACCCAAGAGCTAAACCCAGAAAAGAGTCCCCTGAGTCAGCTGCTACTGAAATTAAGTACTCAGCCGGACCCTGACCAGCCCCAGACCAACACAGCCGTCCAAACACCAATCCGAGTGAACCAAATCATTAAAAAATGCAAAGAAACCTACCTGGAACATTGGAACAAAATAACCGAAAGCCAAAGCAGATTAGAATGTTACCGGGCCCTAAAAAGAGAATATAAACTGGCAGACTACCTCACGACCATCAGAGACACAAAACAGAGACAGACCCTCACCAGGTACAGACTAAGCGACCACCAACTGGAAATTGAAAAAGGCAGATACAAGAAATCCTGGCAGCCTAGAGAGAATAGAATATGCGATCAATGTCTGGCTGGCGAGGTTGAAACAGAAATGCATTTCCTCCTAAAATGCGAAAAATTCAACACATCAAGAAACATATTATTCAACAAGCTAAGCCAAACAACCCCAGATTTCAAGGAATTGGATGATCTGTCAAAATTGAGATTAGTCCTAGGAGAAGGAGACAGACCATACCTTGGGGCTAAATATGTAACAACATGTCACAACCTGAGGACTGTTTAAAAGTAAGACTGTTTAAAATTAATATTGAACGTACCAAATGAAGTAGAAAGACTGTTTAAAATTAATATTGTTTAAAAGTAATATTGTATATACCCAACAAATGTCAAATCGATTGACACCTACAGAATGTTGGAAAACTGTACCTTTTTGCAATGTAAGCTTTGGCAATATGGTTCTCTGTAAACTTTCATGCCAATAAAGCATTTGAACTGAACTGAACTGAACTGAGACTGGGAGTGAGAGAGAGAGAGCTTGGGAGTGTGAGAGAGAGAGAGATTGGGAGTGTGAGAGAGAGAGATTGGGAGTCTGAGAGAAAGAGAGATTGGGAGTGTCAGAGAGAGAGACTGGGAGTGAGAGAGAGAGAGATTGGGAGTGTGAGAGAGACAGAGATTGGGAGTGTGAGAGAGAGAGAGACTGGGAGTGTGAGAGAGAGAAAGATTGGGAGTGTGAGAGTGGGAGCGATTGGGAGTGTGACAGAAAGATTGGGAGTGTGAGAGAGAGAGAGACTGGGAGTATGAGAGAGAGAGAGATTGAGAGTGTGAGAGAGAGAGAGATTGGGAGTGTGAGAGAGCGAGATTGGGAGTGTGAGAGAGAGAGATTGGGAGTGTGTGAGAGAGAGATTGGGAGTGTGAGAGAGAGAGACTGGGAGTGAGAGAGAGAGAGAGATTGGGAGTGTGAGAGAGAGAGAGATTGGAAGTGTGATTGAGAGAGAGACTGGGAGTGAGAGAGAGAGAGATTGGGAGTGTGAGAGAGAGGGAGATTGGGAGTGTGAGAGAGAGAGAGATTGGGAGAGTGAGAGAGAGAGATTGGGAGTGTGAGAGAAAGAGAGATTGGGAGTGTGAGAGAGAGAGACTGGGAGTAGAGAGAGAGAGATTGTCTAAAAGAAAAAGCACGAAGAGCCCTATATGCAATAAAAAGAAAATTCTACAACATCCAAATCCCAATCAAAATCTGGCTCAAAATATTTGACAGCATAATCCTGCCCATTGCACTGTACGGTAGTGAAGTATGGGGCCCGCAAAATCACCAAAGCTACACTAAATGGGAAAAACACACAATAGAAGCCCTACATGCAGAATTCTGCCGAAGCATCCTTCGCACCCAAAGAAAAACTCCAACAAATACATGCAGAGCCGAACTAGGCAGATACCCACTGATAATAAACATCCAAAAACGAGCACTAAACTTCCTAAATCACCTCAAATCTAGCTCCCCAGACACCCTTCATTTCAAAGCCTTTCAGACCCAAGAGCTAAACCCAGAAAAGAGTCCCCTGAGTCAGCTGCTACTGAAACTAAGTACTCAGCCGGACCCTGACCAGCCCCAGACCAACACAGCCGTCCAAACACCAATCCGAGTGAACCAAATCATTAAAAAATGCAAAGAAACCTACCTGGAACATTGGAACAAAATAACTGAAAGCCAAAGCAGATTAGAATGTTACCGGGCCCTAAAAAGAGAATATAAACTGGCAGACTACCTCACGACCATCAGAGACACAAAACAGAGACAGACCCTCACCAGGTACAGACTAAGCGACCACCAACTGGAAATTGAAAAAGGCAGATACAAGAAATCCTGGCAGCCTAGAGAGAATAGAATATGCGATCAATGTCTGGCCGGCGAGGTTGAAACAGAGATGCATTTCCTCCTAAAATGCGAAAAATTCAACACATCAAGAAACATATTATTCAACAAGCTAAGCCAAACAACCCCAGATTTCAAGGAATTGGATGACCTGTCAAAATTGAGATTAGTCCTGGGAGAAGGAGACAGACCATACCTTGGGGCCAAATATGTAACAACATGTCACAACCTGAGGACTGTTTAAAATTAAGACTGTTTAAAATTAATATTGAACATACCAAATGAAGTACAAAGACTGTTTAAAATTAATATTGTTTAAAAGTAATATTGTATGTAACCAACAAATGTCAAACCGATTGACACCTACAGAATGTTGGAAAACTGTACCTTTTTGCTATGTAAGCTTTGGCAATATGGTTCTCTGTAAACTTTCATGCCAATAAAGCATTTGAATTGAATTGAATTGAATTGAATTGAGAGAGAGATTGGGAGTGTGAGAGAGAGAGAGAGACTGGGAGTGTGAGAGAGAGAGAGACTGGGAGTGAGAGAGAGAGAGATTGGGAGTGTGAGAGAGAGAGATTGGGAGTGTGAGAGAGAGAGACAGGGAGTGTGAGAGAGAGAGAGACTGGGAGTGAGAGGGTGATAGATTGGGAGTATGATTGAGAGAGAGACTGGGAGTGAGAGAGGGAGAGTTTGGGAGTGTGAGAGAGAGGGAGATTGGGAGTGTGAGAGAGAGAGGGATTGGGAGTGTGAGAGAGACTGGGAGTGAGAGAGAGAGAGAGATTGGGAGTGTGAGAGAGAGAGACAGGGAGTGTGAGAGAGAGAGAGTTTGGGAGTGTGAGAGAGAGGGAGATTGGGAGTGTGAGAGAGAGAGGGATTGGGAGTGTGAGAGAGACTGGGAGTGAGAGAGAGAGAGAGGTTGGGAGTGTGAGAGAGAGAGATTGGGAGAGTGAGAGAGAGAGACTGGGAGTGTGTGAGAGAGATTGGGTGTGTGAGAGAGAGACACTGGGAGTGAGAGAGAGAGAGAGATTGGGAGTGTGAGAGAGAGAGACTGGGAGTGTGTGAGAGAGAGATTGGGAGTGTGAGAGAGAGAGAGATTGGGACTATGAGAGAGAGAGTTTGGGAGTGTGAGAGAGAGATTTTGGGCGTGTGAGAGAGAGAGAGATCGGGAGTGTGAGAGAGAGAGATTGGGAGTGTGAGAGAGAGAGACTGGAAGTGAGAGAGACAGAGAGAGGTTGGGAGTGTGAGAGAGATTGGGAGTGTGAGAGAGAGACAGTTTGGGAGTGTGAGAGAGAGACTGGGAGTGAGAGAGAGATTGGGAGTATGAGAGAGAGAGAGATTTGGAGTGTGAGAGAGAGAGAGGCTGGGAGTGTGTGAGAGAGAGAGACTGGGAGTGTGAGAGAGAGAGAGATTGGGAGTGTGAGAGAGAGAGAGATTGGGAGTGTATGAGAGAGTGATTGGGAGTGTGAGAGAGAGAGATTGGGAGTGTGAGAGAGAGAAAGATTGCGAGTGTGAGACAGAGAGATTCGGAGTGTGAGAGAGAGAGATTGGGAGTGTGAGAGAGAGAGACTGGGAGTGTGTGAGAGAGAAAGATTGGGAGTGTGAGAGAGTGAGAGATTGGGAGTGTATGAGAGAGAGATTGGGAGTGTGAGAGAGAGAGAGATTGGGAGTGTGAGAGAGAGAAAGATTGGGAGTGTGAGACAGAGAGATTCGGAATGTGAGAGAGAAGAGAGATTGGGAGTGTGAGAGAGAGAGAGAGACTGGGAGTGTGAGAGAGAGAGAGACTGGGAGTGAGAGAGAGAGATATTGGGAGTGTGACAGAGAGAGAGATTGGGAGTGTGAGAGAGAGAGATTGGGAGTGTGAGAGGGAATTCCCCGAGGCGCGGATCGTGATCTCCACACTACTGCCCAGAAAGGACACCCCAGCCTATATAATCCACAACACCAACAGGGAGATCGACACGAGATGTTCTGTCCTCCCCAACGTCTCCCTGGCCCATCATCCAAACATCAACACAAGGGACCTCTATGACGAAATACATCTACTCAAACAGCGGATGTGGGTCTTCGCAAGAAACCTCATAAACACTGCCAAAAGACGCAGCCCTCCCACCCCCTCTACCATTGGGAGCCCAAACAGGACCACCAATGTCCCCCACCCCCCTTTACAAAACCAACAAGAGAACCGTGCTTTTATACCTGACCCAAGACCCCCCTCTAGACCACAGACTGTAGACCAAGAACTGAGAAAGATCATGACGATGCTGAACAGCCTGATAGAAAGCCAGAGAAATTATTAATATTGTTATTTATCATTATCATTATTGTTATTTTATCAGTATTATTACTATTATTAGATAGATATATGTGCATGCCTCATGAAATTTATACTAAATCATCATTTAGCATTATAGAAAATAGTGTTTCCACACTCACCCCACAAAATAGGTCCATTTTATTTCGTTTTACTGAACTATATAAATGCGTTCTTTCCACATAAGCTGCTGGAATATCCAGGGCCTCCGCTCCTCAACTTTTGGGATGAAGAGTACAGACCCTGAATTCCTAAAAGCTATAAAAGACATTGATATAATTGTGTTAACAGAAACATGGTGCCAAAAGGACATGCCGACCCACTGTCCTCCAATGTACCATGAAATCATTGTGCCCTCAGTAAAGAACACTAAAACACGCAAGGGCAGAACCTCCGGGGGAATATTGGTGTGGTATAAGGGAGAACTGGACAAACACATCTCACCGGTAAAACAGGGAAAATCACACGTATGGCTAAAACTAGATAAAAATATAGGAATAGCAAAAAAAGATGTTTACTTATGTGCGATCTACATACCTCCAATAGAATCGCCATATTTCGAAGAGGAGTTATTTGATACTCTCCACATGGAAATCAGCCATTTCCAGGCCCAAGGAAAGGTGATAATATGTGGGGACCTAAATGCAAGGACCGGTTGTGAACCTGACTTCATAGACCCACAGGGAAACAACCATGTGTTTGGCCAGACCCCTTTAGATGTCACACCAGCCATCGCAAATCGGAACAACCTTGATCGTGAAATAAATAAAAGCGGTAGGGAGGTAGTGCAACTCTGCCGAGCCTTAGGCCTGTACATAGTTAACGGTAGGTTCAGAGGGGACTCCCTAGGGAGACTCACATACTCCTCAACTCTTGGATCTAGTGTGGTGGACTATACAATCACTGACCTGGACCCCTGCGATATCAACTCATTCACTGTCAGGCAGCAATCCCCCCTCTCAGAACATAACCAAATAAATATGTACCTTAAACTTTCTGCCCAAACTACAGACACAAAAAAGGAACCCAGTAAGCTCCATAAAATAAATCAGACATACAGATGGGCCCCAGACAGTGGAGAAAAATTCATCACAGCACTAAAGTCACCTGATCTCACAAGTAAAATATCAAAATTTAAAGAAAACCCATACGAGATCACCAGAGATGGTGTAAACATGGCCATAGAGGATATAAATATGATCTTCCATGAGGCAGCTGTAAAAGCCGACCTCGTGAAACAGAAGAGGAAGCGTCACAAAAGACAAAATAAAAATAAGAAATGGTTTGACCACGAATGCAAAAATGCCAGAAAAGACCTGAGAAAAATATCAAACCAAAAGCATCACCAACCAAACAATCCGGACCTACGTACTAGATACAATGAAACCCTCAAAAGATATAAACACACCATTAGGAACAAAACACAAAACTATACCCACAAAATACTCGAAGAAATTGAAAACTCCACCAATCTAAAACAATTCTGGGAAATGTGGAATAACCTGAGTACAACACAATTGCAAGCATTACCAATCCAAGATGGCGACATCTGGAGAACACATTTTGAAAACCTCTACAAAGACATCCCAATAAACAAAACAAACCCAAGTCAACATCAGGTCACAGAAAAACTCCACACATTAGAAGCAACAATTAAAGACAACCAAAACCCTCTAGACTCCCCAATCACATGGAAAGAACTGGCCACAAAAACAAAATCTCTCCACCTAAAGAAAGCCTGTGGCCCAGACAACATCAAAAATGAAATGCTCAAGTTCAGCAATATGGAGATGCAGGGTGCGGTACTCAAATTATTCAACATCATATTACGTTCAGGCTGTTTTCCCGATATCTGGTGCCAAGGACTAATCTCCCCCATATATAAAAGTGGAAACAAATCAGACCCAAATAACTACCGCGGCATCTGTGTCAACAGTTGTCTAGGGAAGTTATTCTGCAGTATTCTAAATAGTAGATTACTTGATTTTCTTAACAAACATAATATCCTCAGAAAAAACCAAATAGGCTTTCTTCCAAAACACCGCACAGCCGACCATATCTATACCCTTCACACCCTCATTGGAAAACATATACACCAAACAAAAAATGGGAAAATATTCGCCTGTTTCATCGACTTCAAGAAAGCCTTTGACTCTATATGGCACGAAGGGCTCTATTATAAACTTCTTCAGTGTGGAATAGGGGGCAAAGTCTATGACCTTATTAAATCAATGTATCTGAAAAACAAATGCGGGGTCAAAATTGGAGACAAACGCACCGATTTCTTCACCCAGAGAAGAGGCGTCCGGCAGGGCTGCAATTTGAGCCCGACCCTGTTCAACATATACATAAATGATTTAGCAGACATGCTGGAGCAAAGCGAGTCACCAGGTCTCCGTCTCCTGGATGGAGAAGTGAAATCCCTGTTCTATGCGGACGACCTGGTTCTGCTGTCTCCCACAGAACAGGGATTACAGCAACAACTAGACCTACTCGACAAATACTGCCGAAATTGGGCTCTAACAGTAAATCTAAAGAAAACCAACATCATGATTTTTCAAAAAAGGCCCAGATGTCAGGAAAACAAATACCAGTTTACCCTCAGTGATACCACTATAGGACACACTATGAGCTACACCTACCTTGGTCTAACTATTACAGCATCAGGAGCTTCAGCATAGCAGTGAATGCACTAAAAGAAAAAGCCCGAAGAGCCCTATATGCAATAAAAAGAAAATTCTACAACATCCAAATCCCAATCAAAATCTGGCTCAAAATATTTGACAGCATAATCCTGCCCATTGCACTGTACGGTAGTGAAGTATGGGGCCCGCTAAATCACCAAAGCTACACTAAATGGGAAAAACACACAATAGAAGCCCTACATGCAGAATTCTGCCGAAGCATCCTTCGCACCCAAAGAAAAATGCCAACAAATGCATGCAGAGCCGAACTAGGCAGATACCCACTGATAATAAACATCCAAAAACGAGCACTAAACTTCCTAAATCACCTCAAATCTAGCTCCCCAGACACCCTTCATTTCAAAGCCTTTCAGACCCAAGAGCTAAACCCAGAAAAGAGTCCCCTGAGTCAGCTGCTACTGAAACTAAGTACTCAGCCGGACCCTGACCAGCCCCAGACCAACACAGCCATCCAAACACCAATCCGAGTGAACCAAATCATTAAAAAATGCAAAGAAACCTACCTGGAACATTGGAACAAAATAACCGAAAGCCAAAGCAGATTAGAATGTTACCGGGCCCTAAAAAGAGAATATAAACTGGCAGACTACCTCACGACCATCAGAGACACAAAACAGAGACAGACCCTCACCAGGTACAGACTAAGCGACCACCAACTGGAAATTGAAAAAGGCAGATACAAGAAATCCTGGCAGCCTAGAGAGGATAGAATATGCGATCAATGTCTGGCTGGCGAGGTTGAAACAGAAATGCATTTCCTCCTAAAATGCGAAAAATTCAACACATCAAGAAACATATTATTCAACAAGCTAAGCCAAACAACCCCAGATTTCAAGGAATTGGATGATCTGTCAAAATTGAGATTAGTCCTAGGAGAAGGAGACAGACCATACCTTGGGGCCAAATATGTAACAACATGTCACAACCTGAGGACTGTTTAAAATTAAGACTGTTTAAAATTAATATTGAACGTACCAAATGAAGTACAAAGACAGTTTAAAATTAATATTGTTTAAAAGTAAGATTGTATGTACCCAACAAATGTCAAATCGATTGACACCTACAGAATGTTAGAAAACTGTACCTTTTTGCAATGTAAGCTTTCGCAATATGGTTCTCTGTAAACTTTCATGCCAATAAAGCATTTGAATTGAATTGAATTGAATTGAATTGAATTGAATTGAATTGATTGGGAGTGTATGAGAGAGAGATTGGGAGTGTGAGAGAGAGAGAGATTGGGAGTGTGAGAGAGAGAAAGATTGGGAGTGTGAGTCAGAGAGATTCGGAGTGTGAGAGAGAGAGATTGGGAGTGTGAGAGAGAGAGACTGGGAGTGTGTGAGAGAGAAAGACTGGGAGTGTGAGAGAGAGATTGGGAGTGTGAGAGAGAGAGATTGGGAGTGTGAGAGAGAGAGAGATTGGGAGTGTGAGAGAGAGAGAGAGACTGGGAGTGTGAGAGAGAGAGACTGGGAGTGTGTGAGAAAGAGATTGGGAATGTGAGAGAGAGAGACTCGGAGTGAGAGAGAGAGATTGGGAGTGTGAGAGAGAGAGAGATTGGGAGAGTGCGAGAGAGAGAGATTGGGAGTGAGAGAGAGAGAGAGAGATTGGGAGTGTGAGAGATTGGGAGTGTGAGAGAGAGAGAGATTGGGAGTGAGAGAGAGAGAGATTGGGAGTGTGAGAGAAAGAGAGTTCGGGAGTGTGAGTGAGAGACAGTGGGAGTGTGAGAGAGAGAGACTGGGAGTGAGAGAGAGAGAGAGAGATTGCGATTGTGAGAGAGATTGGGAGTGTGAGAGGGAGAGAGATTGGAAGTGTGAGAGTGAGAGAGAGATTGGGAGTGTGAGAGAGAGAGAGATTGGGAGTGTGAGAGAGAGAGATATTGGTAGTGTGCAAGTGAGAGAGAGGTTGGGAGTGTGAGAGAGAGAGAGATTGGGAGTGTGAGAGAGAGAGATTGGGAGTGTGAGAGTGAGAGAGAGATTGGGAGTGTGAGAGAGAGAGAGATTGGGATTGTGAGAGAGAGAGAGATTGGGAGTGAGAGAGAGAGAGAGAGAGATTGGGAGTCTGAGTGAGAGACTGGGAGTGTGTGAGAGAGAGATTGGGAGTGTGAGAGAGAGAGACTGGGAGTGAGAGAGAGAGAGAGACTGGGAGTGAGAGAGAGAGAGAGAGATTGGGAGTGTAAGAGAGAGAGAGATTGGGAGTGTGAGAGTGGGAGAGAGTGGGAGTGTGACAGAGAGATTGGGAGTGTGAGAGAGAGAGAGACTGGGAGAATGAGAGAGGGAGTGATTGGGAGTGTGAGAGAGAGAGACTGGGAGTGTGTGAGAGAGAAAGACTGGGAGTGTGAGAGAGAGATTGGGAGTGTGAGAGAGAGAGATTGGGAGTGTGAGAGAGAGAGAGATTGGGAGTGTGTGAGAGAGAGAGAGACTGGGAGTGTGAGAGAGAGACAGACTGGGAATGAGAGAGAGAGAGATTGGGAGTGTGAGAGAGAGAGAGATTGGGAGTGTGAGAGAGAGAGATTGGGAGTGTGAGAGAAAGAGAGATTGGGAGTGTGAGAGAGAGAGACTGGGAGTGAGAGAGAGAGAGATTGGGAGTGTGAGAGAGAGAGAGTCTGGGAGTGTGAGAGAGAGAGAGACTGGGAGTGAGAGGGTGAGAGATTTGGAGTGTGAGAGAGAGAGAGATTGGGAGTGTGATTGAGAGAGAGACTGGGAGTGAGAGAGAGGGAGATTGGGAGTGTGAGAGAGAGGGACATTGGGAGTGTGAGAGAGAGAGAGATTGGGAGTGTGAGAGAGAGAGATTGGGACTGTGAGAGAGAGAGACTGGGAGTGAGAGAGAGAGAGATTGGGAGTGTGAGAGAGAGAGAGACTGGGAGTGTGAGAGAGAGAGAGACTGGGAGTGAGAGGGTGAGAGATTGGAAGTGTGAGAGAGAGAGAGATTGGGAGTGTGTTTGAGAGAGAGACTGGGAGTGTGAGAGAGAGACAGGGAGTGAGAGAGAGAGAGAGATTGGGAGTGTGAGAGAGAGAGAGATTGGGAGTGTGAGAGAAAGAGAGATTGGGAGTGTGAGAGAGAGAGACTGAGAGTGAGAGAGAGAGAGATTCGGAGTGTGAGAGAGAGGGAGATTGGGAGTGTGAGAGAGAGAGAGATTGGGAGTGTGAGAGAGAGACTGGGAGTGAGAGAGAGAGAGAGATTGGGAGTGTGAGAGAGAGAGAGATTGGGAGAGTGAGAGAGACAGACTGGGCGTGTGTGAGACAAAGATTGGGAGTGTGAGAGAGAGAGACTGGGAGTGAGAGAGAGAGAGAGATTGGGAGTGTGAGAGAGAGAGACTGGGAGTGTGTGAGAGAGAGATTGGGAGTGTGAGAGAGAGAGACTGGGAGTGAGAGAGAGAGATTGGGAGTGTGAGAGAGAGAGAGATTGGGAGAGTGAGAGAGAGAGAGATTGGGAGTGAGAGAGAGAGAGAGATTGGGAGTGTGAGAGATTGGGAGTGTGAGAGAGAGTGAGATTGGGAGTGAGAGAGAGAGAGTTGGAATACAGCAACAACTAGACCTACTCGACAAATACTGCCAAAATTGGGCTCTAACAGTAAATCTAAAGAAAACCAACATCATGATTTTTCAAAAAAGACCCAGATGTCAGGAAAACAAATACCAGTTTACCCTCAGTGATACCACTATAGGACACACTATGAGCTACACCTACCTTGGTCTAAATATTACAGCATCAGGGAGCTTCAGCATAGCAGTGAATGCACTAAAAGAAAAAGCCCGAAGAGCCCTATATGCAATAAAAAGAAAATTCGACAACATCCAAATCCCAATCAAAATCTGGCTCAAAATATTTGACAGCATAATCCTGCCCATTGCACTGTACGGTAGTGAAGTATGGGGCCCGCTAAATCACTAAAGCTACACTAAATGGGAAAAACACACAATAGAAGCCCTACATGCAGAATTCTGCCGAAGCATCCTTCGCACCCAAAGAAAAACGCCAACAAATGCATGCAGAGCCGAACTAGGCAGATACCCACTGATAATAAACATCCAAAAACGAGCACTAAACTTCCTAAATCACCTCAAATCTAGCTCCCCAGACACCCTTCATTTCAAAGCCTTTCAGACCCAAGAGCTAAACCCAGAAAAGAGTCCCCTGAGTCAGCTGCTACTGAAACTAAGTACTCAGCCGGACCCTGACCAGCCCCAGACCAACACAGCCGTCCAAACACCAATCCGAGTGAACCAAATCATTAAAAAATGCAAAGAAACCTACCTGGAACATTGGAACAAAATAACCGAAAGCCAAAGCAGATTAGAATGTTACCGAGCCCTAAAAAGAGAATATAAACTGGCAGACTACCTCACGACCATCAGAGACACAAAACAGAGACAGACCCTCACCAGGTACAGACTAAGCGACCACCAACTGGAAATTGAAAAAGGCAGATACAAGAAATCCTGGCAGCCAAGAGAGAATAGAATATGCGGTCAATGTCTGGCTGGCGAGGTTGAAACAGAAATGCATTTCCTCCTAAAATGCGAAAAATTCAACACATCAAGAAACATATTATTCAACAAGCTAAGCCAAACAACCCCAGATTTCAAGGAATTGGATGATCTGTCAAAATTGAGATTAGTCCTAGGAGAAGGAGACAGACCATACCTTGGGGCCAAATATGTAACAACATGTCACAACCTGAGGACTGTTTAAAAGTAAGACTGTTTAAAATTAATATTGAACGTACCAAATGAAGTAGAAAGACTGTTTAAAATTAATATTGTTAAAAGTAATATTGTATGTACCCAACAAATGTCAAATCGATTGACACCTACAGAATGTTGGAAAACTGTACCTTTTTGCGATGTAAGCTTTGGCAATATGGTTCTCTGTAAACTTTCATGCCAATAAAGCATTTGAATTGAATTGAATTGAATTGAATTGAATTGATTGGGAGTGTGAGAGAGAGAGAGTTCGGGAGTGTGAGTGAGAGAGAGTGGGAGTGTGGGAGAGAGAGACTGGGAATGAGAGAGGCAGAGAGAGATTGCGATTGTGAGAGAGATTGGGAGTGTGAGAGGGAGAGAGATTGGGAGTGTGAGAGTGAGAGAGAGATTGGGAGTGTGAGAGACAGAGAGATTGGGAGCGTGAGAGAGAGAGATATTGGTAGTGTGCGAGTGAGAGACAGGTTGGGAGTGTGAGAGAGAGAGAGATAGGGAGTGTGAGCGAGAGAGAGATTGCGAGTGTGAGAGTGAGAGAGAGATTGGGAGTGTGAGAGAGAGAGAGATTGGGAGTGTGAGAGAGAGAGAGATTGGGAGTGTGAGAGAGAGAGATTGACAGTGTGAGAGAGAGAGAGATTGGGAGTGTGAGAGAGAGAGAGATTGGGAGTGCGAGAGAGAGATAGATTGGGAGTGTGTGAGAGAGAGAGATTGGGAGTGTGAGAGAGATTGGGAGTGTGAGAGAGAGAGACTGGGAGTGAGAGAGAGAGATATTGGGAGTGTGAGAGAGAGAGAGATTGGTAGTGCGAGAGAGAGAGATTGGGAGTGTGAGAGAGAGATTGAGAGTGTGAGAGAAAGAGAGATTGGGAGTGTGAGAGAGAGAGATTGGGAGTGTGAGAGAGAGAGAGACTGGGAGTGTGAGAGAGAGAGAGATTGGGAGTGTGAGAGAGAGAGAGTTCGGGAGTGTGAGTGAGAGAGAGTGGGAGTGTGAGAGAGAGAGACTGGGAGTGAGAGAGAGAGAGAGAGATTGCGATTGTGAGAGAGATTGGGAGTGTGAGAGGGAGAGAGATTGGGAGTGTGAGAGTGAGAGAGAGATTGGGAGTGTGAGAGAGAGAGAGATTGGGAGTGTGAGAGAGAGAGATATTGGCAGTGTGCGAGTGAGAGAGAGGTTGGGAGTGTGAGAGAGAGAGAGATTGGGAGTGTGAGAGAGAGAGAGATTGGGAGTGTGAGAGTGAGAGAGAGATTGGGAGTGTGAGAGAGAGAGAGATTGGGAGTGTGAGAGAGAGAGAGATTGGGAGTGTGTGAGAGAGAGATTGGGATTGTGAGTGAGAGAGAGATTGGGAGTGTCAGAGAGAGAGATTGAGAGTGTGAGAGAGAGAGAGATTGGGAGTGTGAGAGAGAGAGAGATTGGGAGTGTGAGAGAGAGATATATTGGGAGTGTGTGAGAGAGAGAGATTGGGAGTGTGAGAGAGATTGGGAGTGTGAGAGAGAGAGACTGGGAGTGAGAGAGAGAGATATTGGGAGTGTGAGAGAGAGAGAGATTGGGAGTGTGAGAGAGAGAGATTGGGAGTGTGAGAGAGAGATTGAGAGTGTGAGAGAAATAGAGATTGGGAGTGTGAGAGAGAGAGATTGGGAGTGTGTGAGAGAGAGAGACTGGGAGTGTGAGAGAGAGAGAGATTGGGAGTGTGAGAGAGAGAGAGACTGGGAGTGAGAGGGAGAGAGATTGGGAGTGTGAGAGAGAGAGAGATTGGGAGTGTGAGAGAGAGAGATTGGGAGTGTGAGAGAGAGATTTTGGGAGTGTGAGAGAGAGAGAGATCGGGAGTGTGAGAGAGAGAGATTGGGAGTGTGAGAGAGAGAGACTGGGAGTGAGAGAGAGAGAGAGATTGGGAGTGTGAGAGAGATTGGGAGTGTGAGAGAGAGAGAGTTTGGGAGTGTGAGAGAGAGAGACTGGGAGTGAGAGAGAGATTGGCAGGATGAGAGAGAGAGAGACTGGGAGTGTGAGAGAGAGAGAGATTGGGAGTGTGAGAGAGAGAGAGATTGGGAGTGTATAAGAGAGAGATTGGGAGTGTGAGAGAGAGAGAGATTGGGAGTGTGAGAGAGAGAGAGATTGGGAGTGTGAGACAGAGAGATTCGGAGTGTGAGAGAGAGAGATTGGGAGTGTGAGAGAGAGAGACTGGGAGTGTGTGAGAGAGAAAGACTGGGAGTGTGAGAGAGAGATTGGGAGTGTGAGAGAGGGAGATTGGGAGTGTGAGAGAGAGAGAGATTGGGAGTGTGAGAGAGAGAGAGAGACTGGGAGTGTGAGAGAGAGACAGACTGGGAGTGAGAGAGAGAGAGATTGGGAGTGTGAGAGAGAGAGAGATTGGGAGTGTGAGAGAGAGAGATTGGAAGTGTGAGAGAAAGAGAGATTGGGAGTGTGAGAGAGAGAGATTGGAAGTGAGAGAGAGCTAGATTGGGAGTGTGAGAGAGAGAGACTGGGAGTGAGAGGGAGAGAGAGATTGGGAGTGTGAGAGAGAGAGACTGGGAGTGTGTGAGAAAGAGATTGGGAGTGTGAGAGAGAGAGACTGGGAGTGAGAGAGAGAGATTGGGAGTGTGAGAGAGAGAGAGATTGGGAGAGTGAGAGAGAGAGAGATTGGGAGTGAGACAGAGAGAGAGGGATTGGGAGTGTGAGAGATTGGGAGTGTGAGAGAGAGAGAGATTGGGAGTGAGAGAGAGAGAGATTGGGAGTGTGAGAGAGAGAGAGTTCGGGAATGTGAGTGAGAGAGAGTGGGAGTGTGAGAGAGAGAGACTGGGAGTGAGAGAGAGAGAGAGAGATTGCGATTGTGAGAGAGATTGACAGTGTGACAGGGAGAGAGATTGGGCGTGTGAGAGTGAGAGAGAGATTGGGAGTGTGAGAGAGAGAGAGATTGGGAGTGTGAGAGCGAGAGATATTGGTCGTGTGCGAGTGAGAGAGAGGTTGGGAGTGTGAGAGAGAGAGAGATTGGGAGTGTGAGAGAGAGAGAGATTGGGAGTGTGTGAGTGAGAGAGAGATTGGGAGTGTGAGAGAGAGAGAGATTGGGATTGTGAGAGAGAGAGAGATTGGGAGTGAGAGAGAGAGAGAGAGATTGGGAGTCTGAGTGAGAGACTGGGAGTGTGTGAGAGAGAGACTGGGAGTGAGAGAGAGAGAGAGACTGGGAGTGAGAGAGAGAGAGAGAGATTGGGAGTGTGAGAGAGAGAGAAACTGGGAGTGAGAGAGACAGACTGGGAGTGTGAGAGAGAGAGAGATTGGGAGTGTGAGAGAGAGAGAGATTGGGAGTGTGACAGAGAGATTGGGAGTGTGAGAGAGAGAGAGATTGGGAGTGAGAGAGAGAAATATAGGGAGTGTGAGACAGAGAGATTCGGAGTGTGAGAGAGAGAGATTGGGAGTGTGAGAGAGAGAGACTGGGAGTGTGTGAGAGAGAAAGACTGGGAGTGTGAGAGAGAGATTGGGAGTGTGAGAGAGAGAGATTGGGAGTGTGAGAGAGAGAGATTGGGAGTGTGAGAGAGAGAGAGAGACTGGGAGTGTGAGAGAGAGAGAGACTGGGAGTGAGCGAGAGAGAGATTGAGAGTGTGAGAGAGAGAGAGATTGGGAGTGTGAGAGAGAGAGATTGGGAGTGTGAGAGAAAGAGAGATTGGGAGTGTGAGAGAGAGAGACTGGGAGTGAGAGAGAGAGAGATTGGGAGTGTGAGAGAGAGAGAGATTGGGAGTGTGAGAGAGAGAGAGACTGGGAGTGTGAGAGAGAGAGACTGGGAGTGAGAGTGAGAGAGATTGGGAGTGTGAGAGAGAGAGACTGGGAGTGAGAGAGAGAGAGATTGGGAGTGTGGAAGAGAGGGAGATTGGGAGTGTGAGAGAGAGAGAGATTGGGAGTGTGAGAGAGAGAGTGGGAGTGAGAGAGAGAGAGATTGGGAGTGTGAGAGAGAGAGAGATTGGGAGAGTGAGAGAGAGAGACTGGGAGTGTGTGAGAGAGAGATTGGGAGTGTGAGAGAGAGAGACTGGGAGTGAGAGAGAGAGAGAGATTGGGAATGTGAGAGAGAGAGACTGGGAGTGTGTGAGAAAGAGATTGGGAGTGTGAGAGGGACAGACTGGGATTGAGAGCGAGAGATTGGGAGGGTGAGAGAGGGAGAGATTGGGAGAGTGCGAGAGAGAGAGATTGGGAGTGAGAGAGACACAGAGAGATTGGGAGTGTGAGAGATTGGGAGTGTGAGAGAGAGAGAGATTGGGAGTGAGAGAGAGAGAGATTGGGAGTGTGAGAGAGAGAGAGTTCGGGAGTGGGAGTGAGAGACAGTGGGAGTGTGAGAGAGAGAGACTGGGAGTGAGAGAGAGAGAGAGAGATTGCCATTGTGAGAGAGATTGGGAGTGTGAGAGGGAGAGAGATTGGGAGTGTGAGAGTGAGAGAGAGATTGGGAGTGTGAGAGAGAGAGAGATTGGGAGTGTGAGAGAGAGAGATATTGGTAGTGTGCGAGTGAGAGAGAGGTTGGGAGTGTGAGAGAGAGAGAGATTGGGAGTGTGAGAGAGAGAGAGATTGGGAGTGTGAGAGTGAGAGAGAGATTGGGAGTGTGAGAGAGAGAGAGATTGGGATTGTGAGAGAGAGAGAGATTGGGAGTGAGAGAGAGAGAGAGAGATTGGGAGCTTGAGTGAGAGACTAGGAGTGTGTGAGAGAGAGATTGGGAGTGTGAGAGAGAGAGACTGGGAGTGAGAGAGAGAGAGAGACTGGGAGTGAGAGAGAGAGAGAGAGATTGGGAGTGTGAGAGAGAGAGAGACTGGGAGTGAGAGAGAGAGTCTGGGAGTGTGAGAGAGAGAAAGTTTGGGAGTGTGAGAGTGGGAGAGAGTGGGAGTGTGACAGAGAGATTGGGAGTGTGAGAGAGAGAGAGACTGGGAGTATGAGAGAGAGAGAGATTGGGAGTGTGAGAGAGAGAGATTGGGAGTGTGAGAGAGAGAGAGATTGGGAGTGTGAGAGAGAGAGAGAGACTGGGAGTGTGAGAGAGAGAGAGACTGGGAGTGAGAGAGAGAGAGATTGGGAGTGTGATAGAGAGAGAGATTGGGAGTGTGAGAGAGAGAGATTGGGAGTGTGAGAGAAAGAGAGATTGGGAGTGTGAGAGAGAGAGACTGGGAGTGAGAGAGAGAGAGATTGGGAGTGTGAGAGAGAGAGAGTCTGGGAGTGTGAGAGAGAGAGAGACTGGGAGTATGAGAGAGAGGGAGATTGGGAGTGTGAGAGAGAGAGAGATTGGGAGTGTGAGAGAGAGAGATTGGGAGTGTGAGAGAAAGAGAGATTGGGAGTGTGAGAGAGAGAGACTGGGAGTGAGAGAGAGAGAGATTGGGAGTGTGAGAGAGAGAGAGACTGGGAGTGTGAGAGAGAGAGAGACTGGGAGTGAGAGGGTGAGAGATTGGGAGTGTGAGAGAGAGAGAGATTGGGAGTGTGATTGAGAGAGGGACTGGGAGTGTGAGAGAGAGACAGGGAGTGAGAGAGAGGGACGGTTGGGAGTGTGAGAGAGAGAGAGATTGGGAGAGTGAGAGAGACAGGCTGGGCGTGTGTGTGACAAAGATTGGGAGTGTGAGAGAGAGAGGCTGGGAGTGAGAGAGAGAGAGAGATTGGGAGTGTGAGAGAGAGAGACTGGGAGTGTGTGAGAGAGAGATTGGGAGTGTGAGAGAGAGAGACTGGGAGTGAGAGAGAGAGATTGGGAGTGTGAGAGAGAGAGAGATTGGGAGAGTGAGAGAGAGAGAGATTGGGAGTGAGAGAGAGAGAGAGATTGGGAGTGTGAGAGATTGGGAGTGTGAGAGAGAGAGAGATTGGGAGTGAGAGAGAGAGAGATTGGGAGTGTGAGAGAGAGAGAGTTCGGGAGTGTGAGTGAGAGAGAGTGGGAGTGTGAGAGAGAGAGACTGAGAGTGAGAGAGGCAGAGAGAGATTGCGATTGTGAGAGAGATTGGGAGTGTGAGAGGGCGAGAGATTGGGAGTGTGAGAGTGAGAGAGAGATTGGGAGTGTGAGAGAGAGAGAGATTGGGAGTGTGAGAGAGAGAGATATTGGTAATCTGCGAGTGAGAGAGAGGTTGGGAGTGTGAGAGAGAGAGAGATTGGGAGTGTGAGAGAGAGAGAGATTGCGAGTGTGAGAGTGTGAGAGAGATTGGGAGTGTGAGAGAGAGAGAGATTGGGAGTGTGAGAGAGAGAGAGATTGGGAGTGTGTGAGAGAGAGATTGGGATTGTGAGTGAGAGAGAGATTGGGAGTGTGAAAGAGAGAGATTGAGAGTGTGAGAGAGAGAGAGATTGGGAGTGTGAGAGAGAGAGAGATTGGGAGAGCGAGAGAGAGATAGATTGGGAGTGTGTGAGAGAGAGAGATTGGGAGTGTGAGAGAGATTGGGAGTGTGAGAGAGAGAGACTGGGAGTGAGAGAGAGAGATATTGGGAGTGTGAGAGAGAGAGAGATTGGTAGTGTGAGAGAGAGAGATTGGGAGTGTGAGAGAGAGATTGAGAGTGTGAGAGAAAGAGAGATTGGGAGTGTGAGAGAGAGAGATTGGGAGTGTGAGAGAGAGAGAGAGACTGGGAGTGTGAGAGAGAGAGAGATTGGGAGTGTGAGAGAGAGAAAGACTGGGAGTGAGAGGGAGAGAGATTGGGAGTGAGAGGGTGAGAGATTGGGAGTGTGAGAGAGAGAGAGATTGGGAGTGTGATTGAGAGAGAGACTGGGAGTGTGAGAGAGAGAGAGTTGGGAGTGTGAGAGAAAGAGAGATTGGGACTGTGAGAGAGAGAGACTGGGAGTGAGAGAGAGAGAGATTGGGAGTGTGAGAGAGAGGGAGATTGGAAGTGTGAGAGAGAGAGAGATTGGGAGTGTGAGAGAGAGACTGGGAGTGAGAGAGAGAGAGAGATTGGGAGTGTGAGAGAGAGAGAGATTGGGAGAGTGAGAGAGAGAGACTGGGAGTGTGTGAGACAGAGATTGGGAGTGTGAGAGAGAGAGACTGGGAGTGAGAGAGAGAGAGAGATTGGGAGTGTGAGAGAGAGAGACTGGGAGTGTGTGAGAGAGAGATTGGGAGTGTGAGAGAGAGAGACTGGGAGAGAGACAGAGAGATTGGGAGTGTGAGAGAGAGAGAGATTGGGATAGTGAGAGAGAGAGAGATTGGGAGTGAGAGAGAGAGAGAGATTGGGAGTGTGAGAGATTGGGAGTGTCAGAGAGAGAGAGATTGGGAGTGAGAGAGAGAGAGATTGGGAGTGTGAGAGAGAGAGAGTTCGGCAGTGTGAGTGAGAGAGAGTGGGAGTGTGAGAGAGAGAGACTGGGAGTGAGAGAGAGAGAGAGAGATTGCGATTGTGAGAGAGATTGGGAGTGTGAGAGGGAGAGAGATTGGGAGTGTGAGAGTGAGAGAGAGATTGGGAGTGTGAGAGAGAGAGAGATTGGGAGTGTGAGAGAGAGAGATATTGTTAGTGTGCGAGTGAGAGAGAGGTTGGGAGTGTGAGAGAGAGAGAGATTGGGAGTGTGAGAGAGAGAGAGAATGGGAGTGTGAGAGTGAGAGAGAGATTGGGAGTGTGAGAGAGAGAGAGATTGGGAGTGTGAGAGAGAGAGAGGTTGGGAGTGTGTAAGAGAGAGATTGGGATTGTGAGTGAGAGAGAGATTGGGAGTGTCAGAGAGAGAGATTGAGAGTGTGAGAGAGAGAGAGATTGGGAGTGTGAGAGAGAGAGAGATTGGGAGTGTGAGAGAGAGATAGATTGCGAGTGTGTGAGAGAGAGAGATTGGGAGTGTGAGAGAGATTGGGAGTGTGAGAGAGAGAGACTGGGAGTGAGAGAGAGAGATATTGGGAGTTTGAGAGAGAGAGAGATTGGGAGTGTGAGAGAGAGAGATTGGGAGTGTGAGAGAGAGATTGAGAGTTTGAGAGAAAGAGAGATTGGGAGTGTGAGAGAGAGAGATTGGGAGTGTGAGAGAGAGAGAGACTGGGAGTGTGAGAGAGAGAGAGATTGGGAGTGTGAGAGAGAGAGATTGGGAGTGTGAGAGAGAGAGAGACTGGGAGTGTGAGAGAGAGAGAGATTGGGAGTGTGAGAGAGAGAGATTGTGAGTTTGAGAGAGAGATTTTGGGAGTGTGAGAGAGAGAGAGATCGGGAGTGTGAGAGAGAGACTACCTGCCAAGACTACCGCTACCCAGTCCTCACACACAGGGACACAGAACCCGTCAGATGCCCCCCCACACGAGGACACACCAAAAGCCTCAAACCCTGCTCCTGCCACACAACATATCCCAGAAACCCAGCCAACAACCAGCCATCAGTCGAGTCCTGCCCAGACTACTGCTACCCAGTCTGAAAAACCAGCCCCTCAGGCGGTCCTGCTGACCGACTCCAACGGAAAGTTTCTGGACCCCCAGAGGCTGTTCCCAGACCATCAAGTCCTGAAAAAATGGTGCAGCAACACACACCATGCAATGAAGATCCTGAACAAAGAATCCCTTGGAAGCCCCAAATGGCTTGTGATCCACACAGGCACAAACGACCTACGCACCCTACAGGAAGGCACTGCTAGGGCGGTGAGCAGGATGGCGGAAAAGGCCAGCAAGGAATTCCCCGAGGCGCGGATCGTGATCTCCACACTACTGCCCAGAAAGGACACCCCAGCGTATATAATCCACAACACCAACAGGGAGATCGACACGAGATGTTCTGTCTTCCCCAACGTCTACCTGGCCCATCATCCAAACATCAACACAAGGGACCTCTATGACAAAATACATCTACTCAAACAGCGGATGTGGGTCTTCGCAAGAAACCTCATAAACACTGCCAAAAGACGCAGCCCTCCCACCCCCTCTACCATTGGGAGCCGTAACCCAAACAGGACCACCAATGTCCCCCAACCCCCTATACAAAACCAACAACAGAACCGTGCTTTTATACCTGACCCAAGACCCCCCTCTAGACCACAGACTGTAGACCAAGAACTGAGAAAGATCATGACGATGATGAACAGCCTGATAGAAAGCCGGAGAGGAATGCACTAAATTATTAATATTGTTATTTATCATTATCATTATTGTTATCTTATCATTATTATTACTATTATTAGATAGCTATATGTGCATGCCTCATGAAATTTATACTAAATCATCATTTAGCATTATAGAAAATAGTGTTTCCACACTCATCCCACAAAATAGGTCCATTTTATTTCGTTTTTTTTTAACTATATAAATGCGTTCTTTCCACATAAGCTGCTGGAATATCCAGGGTCTCCGCTCCTCAACTTTTGGGATGAAGAGTACAGACCCTGAATTCCTAAAAGCTATAAAAGACATTGATATAATTGTGTTAACAGAAACATGGTGCCAAAAGGACATGCCGACCCACTGTCCTCCAATGTACCATGAAATCATTGTGCCCTCAGTAAACAACACTAAGACATGCAAGGGCAGAACCTCCGGGGGAATCCGGGTGTGGTATAAAGGAGAACTGAACAAACACATCTCACCGATAAAACAGGGAAAATCACACGTATGGCTAAAATTAGATAAAAATATAGGAATAGCAAAAAAACGATGTTTACTTATGTGCGATCTACATACCTCCAATAGAATCGCCATATTTTGAAGAGGAGATATTTGACACTCTCCACATGGAAATCAGCCATTTCCAGGCCCAAGGAAAGGTGCTACTATGTGGGGACCTAAATGCAAGGACCGGATGTGAACCTGACTTCATAGACCCACAGGGCAACAACCATGTGTTTGGCCAGACCCCTCTATATGTCACACCAGCCATCGCAAACCGGAACAACCTCGATTGTGAAATAAATAAAAGCGGTAGGGAGGTAGTGCAACTCTGCCGAGCCTTAGGCCTGTACATAGTTAACGGTAGGTTCAGAGGGGACTCCTTAGGGAGACTCACATATTCCTCAACTCTTGGGTCTAGTGTGGTGGATTATACAATCACTGACCTGGACCCCTGCGATATCAACGCATTCACTGTCAGGCAGCAATCCCCCCTCTCAGACCATAACCAAATAAATGTGTACCTTAAACTTTCTGCCCAAACTACAGACACAAAAAAGGAACCCAGTAAGCTACATAAAATAAACCAGACATACAGATGGGCCCCAGACAGTGGAGATAAATTCATCACAGCACTAAATTCACCTGATCTCACAAGTAAAATTTCAAAATTTAAAGAAAACCTATATGAGATCACCAGAGATGGTGTAAACATGGCCATAGAGGATATAAATATGATCTTCCATGAGGCAGCTGTAAAAGCCGACCTCGTGAAACAGAAGAGGAAGCGTCACAAAAGACAAAATAAAAATAAGAAATGGTTTGACCACGAATGCAAAAATGCCAGAAAAGACCTGAGAAAAATATCAAACCAAAAGCATCGGCAACCAAACAATCCGGACCTACGTACTAGATACAATGAAACCCTCAAAAGATATAAACACACCATTAGGAACAAAACACAAAACTATACCCACAAAATACTCGAAGAAATTGAAAACTCCACCAATCCAAAACAATTCTGGGAAATGTGGAATAACCTGAGTACAACACAATTGCAAGCATTACCAATCCAAGATGGCGACATCTGGAGAACACATTTTGAAAACCTCTACAAAGACATCCCAATAAACGAAACAAACCCAAGTCAACATCAGGTCACAGAAAAACTCCACACATTAGAAGCAACAATTAAAGACAACCAAAACCCTCTAGACTCCCCAATCACATGGAAAGAACTGGCCACAAAAACAAAATCTCTCCACCTAAAGAAAGCCTGTGGCCCAGAAAACATCAAAAATGAAATGCTCAAGTTCAGCAATATGGAGATGCAGGGTGCGGTACTCAAATTATTCAACATCATATTACGTTCAGGCTGTTTTCCCGATATCTGGTGCCAAGGACTAATCTCCCCCATATATAAAAGTGGAAACAAATCAGACCCAAATAACTACCGCGGCATCTGTGTCAACAGTTGTCTAGGGAAGTTATTCTGCAGTATTCTAAATAGTAGATTACTTGATTTCCTTAACAAACATAATATCCTCAGAAAAAACCAAATAGGCTTTCTTCCAAAACACCGCACCGCCGACCATATCTATACCCTTCACACCCTCATTGAAAAACATATACACCAAACAAAAAATGGGAAAATATTCGCCTGTTTCATCGACTTCAAGAAAGCCTTTGACTCTATATGGCACGAAGGGCTCTATTATAAACTTCTTCAGTGTGGAATAGGGGGCAAAGTCTATGACCTTATTAAATCAATGTATCTGAAAAACAAATGCGGGGTCAAAATTGGAGACAAATGCACCGATTTCTTCACCCAGAGAAGAGGCGTCCGGCAGGGCTGCAATTTGAGCCCGACCCTGTTCAACATATACATAAATGAATTAGCAGACATGCTGGAGCAAAGCGAGTCACCAGGTCTCCGTCTCCTGGATGGAGAAGTAAAATCCCTGTTCTATGCAGACGACCTGGTTCTGCTGTCCCCCACAGAACAGGGATTACAACAACAACTGGACCTTCTCGACAAATACTGCCAAAATTGGGCTCTAACAGTAAATCTAAAGAAAACCAACATCATGATTTTTCAAAAAAGGCCCAGATGTCAGGAAAACAAATAACAGTTTACCCTCAGTGATACCACTATAGGACACACTATGAGCTACACCTACCTTGGTCTAACTATTACAGCATCAGGGAGCTTCAGCATAGCAGTGAATGCACTAAAAGAAAAAGCCCGAAGAGCTCTATATGCAATAAAAAGAAAATTCTACAACATCCAAATCCCAATCAAAATCTGGCTCAAAATATTTGACAGCATAATCCTGCCCATTGCACTGTACGGTAGTGAAGCATGGGGCCCGCTAAATCACCAAAGCTACACTAAATGGGAAAAACACACAATAGAAGACCTACATGCAGAATTCTGCCGAAGCATCCTTCGCACCCAAAGAAAAACGCCAACAAATGCATGCAGAGCCGAACTAGGCAGATACCCACTGATAATAAACATCCAAAAACGAGCACTAAACTTCCTAAATCACCTCAAATCTAGCTCCCCAGACACCCTTCATTTCAAAGCCTTTCAGACCCAAGAGCTAAACCCAGAAAAGAGTCCCCTGAGTCAGCTGCTACTGAAACTAAGTACTCAGCTGGACCCTGACCAGCCCCAGACCAACACAGCAGTCCAAACACCAATCCGAGTGAACCAAATCATTAAACAATGCAAAGAAACCTACCTGGAACATTGGAACAAAATAACCGAAAGCCAAAGCAGATTAGAATGTTACCGGGCCCTAAAAAGAGAATATAAACTGGCAGACTACCTCACGACCATCAGAGACACAAAACAGAGACAGACCCTCACCAGGTACAGACTAAGCGACCACCAACTGGAAATTGAAAAAGGCAGATACAAGAAATCCTGGCAGCCTAGAGAGAATAGAATATGCGATCAATGTCTGGCCGGCGAGGTTGAAACAGAAATGCATTTCCTCCTAAAATGCGAAAAATTCAACACATCAAGAAACATATTATTCAACAAGCTAAGCCAAACAACCCCAGATTTCAAGGAATTGGATGACCTGTCAAAATTGAGATTAGTCCTGGGAGAAGGAGACAGACCATACCTTGGGGCCAAATATGTAACAACATGTCACAACCTGAGGACTGTTTAAAAGTAAGACTGTTTAAAATTAATATTGATCGTACCAAATGAAGTAGAAAGACTGTTTAAAATTAATATTGTTTAAAAGTAATATTGTATGTACCCAACAAATGTAAAATCGATTGACACCTACAGAATGTTGGAAAACTGTACCTTTTTGCTTTGTAAGCTTTGGCAATATGGTTCTCTGTAAACTTTCATGCCAATAAAGCATTTGAATTGGAATTGGAATTGGATTGGGAGTGTGAGAGAGAGAGACTGGGAGTGAGAGAGAGAGAGAGATTGGGAGTGTGAGAGAGATTGGGAGTGTGACAGAGAGAGAGTTTGGGAGCGTGAGAGAGAGAGACTGGGAGTGAGAGAGAGATTGGGAGGATGAGAGAGAGAGAGACTGGGAGTGTGAGAGAGAGAGAGATTGGGAGTGTGAGAGAGAGAGAGATTGGGAGTGTATGAGAGAGAGATTGGGAGTGTGAGAGAGAGAGAGATTGGGAGTTTGAGAGAGAGAAAGTTTGGGAGTGTGAGACAGAGAGATTCGGAGTGTGAGAGAGAGAGATTGGGAGTGTGAGAGAGAGAGACTGGGAGTGTGTAAGAGAGAAAGACTGGGAGTGTAAGAGAGAGATTGGGAGTGTGAGAGAGAGAGATTGGGAGTGTGAGAGAGAGAGAGATTGGGAGTGTGAGAGAGAGAGAGAGACTGGGAGTGTGAGAGAGAGAGAGACTGGGAGTGAGAGAGAGAGAGATTGGGAGTGTGAGAGAGAGAGAGATTGGGAGTGGGAGAGAGAGAGATTGGGAGTGTGAGAGAAAGAGAGATTGGGAGTGTGAGAGAGAGAGACTGGGAGTGAGAGAGAGAGAGATTGGGAGTGTGAGAGAGAGAGACTGGGAGTGAGAGAGAGAGAGAGATTGGGAGTGTGAGAGAGAGAGACTGGGAGTGTGTGAGAAAGAGATTGGGAGTGTGAGAGAGAGAGACTGGGAGTGAGAGAGAGAGATTGGGAGTGTGAGAGAGAGAGAGATTGGGAGAGTGAGAGAGAGAGAGATTGGGAGTGAGAGAGAGAGAGAGGGATTGGGAGTGTGAGAGATTGGGAGTGTGACAGAGAGAGAGATTGGGAGTGAGAGAGAGAGAGATTGGGAGTGTGAGAGAGAGAGAGTTCGGGAATGTGAGTGAGAGAGAGTGGGAGTGTGAGAGAGAGAGACTGGGAGTGAGAGAGAGAGAGATTGCGATTGTGAGAGAGATTGAGAGTGTGAGAGGGAGAGAGATTGTGAGTGTGAGAGTGAGAGAGAGATTGGGAGTGTGAGAGAGAGAGAGATTGGGAGTGTGAGAGAGAGAGATATTGGTCATGTGCGAGTGAGAGAGAGGTTGGGAGTGTCAGAGAGAGAGAGTATGGGAGTGTGAGAGAGAGAGAGATTGGGAGTGTGAGAGTGAGAGAGAGATTGGGAGTGTGAGAGAGAGAGAGATTGGGATTGTGAGAGAGAGAGAGATTGGGAGTGAGAGAGAGAGAGAGAGATTGGGAGTCTGAGTGAGAGACTGGGAGTGTGTGAGAGAGAGATTGGGAGTGTGAGAGAGAGAGAGACTGGGAGTGTGAGAGAGAGAGAGATTTGGAGTGTGAGAGAGAGAGACTGGGAGTGTGTGAGAGAGAAAGACTGGGAGTTTGAGAGAGAGATTGGGAGTGAGAGAGAGAGATTGGGAGTGTGAGAGAGAGAGAGATTGGGATTGTGAGAGAGAGAGAGAGACTGGGAGTGTGAGAGAGAGAGAGACTGGGAGTGAGAGAGAGAGAGATTGCGAGTGTGAGAGAGAGAGATTGGGAGTGTGAGAGAGAGAGATTGGGAGTGTGAGAGAAAGAGAGATTGGGAGTGTGAGAGAGAGAGACTGGGAGTGAGAGAGAGAGAGATTGGGAGTGTGAGGGAGAGAGAGTCTGGGAGTGTGGGATAGAGAGAGACTGGGAGTGAGAGGGTGAGAGATTGGGAGTGTGAGAGAGAGAGAGATTGGGAGTGTGATTGAGAGAGAGACTGGGAGTGAGAGAGAGAGATATTGGGAGTGTGAGAGAGAGGGAGATTGGGAGTTTGAGAGAGAGAGAGATTGGGAGTGTGAGAGAGAGAGATTGGGAGTGTGAGAGAAAGAGAGATTGGGAGTGTGAGAGAGAGAGACTGGGAGTGAGAGAGAGAGAGATTGGGAGTGTGAGGGAGAGAGAGACTGGGAGTGTGAGAGAGAGAGAGACTAGGAGTGAGAGGGTGAGAGATTGGGAGTGTGAGAGAGAGAGAGATTGGGAGTGTGATTGAGAGAGAGACTGGGAGTGTGAGAGAGAGACAGGGAGTGAGAGAGAGAGAGAGATTGGGAGTGTGAGAGAGAGAGAGATTGGGAGTGTGAGAGAAAGAGTGATTGGGAGTGTGAGAGAGAGACTGGGAGTGAGAGAGAGAGAGAGATTGGAAGTGTGAGAGAGAGAGATTGGGAGAGTGAGAGAGAGAGACTGGGAGTGTGTGAGACAGAGATTGGGAGTGTGAGAGAGAGAGACTGGGAGTGAGAGAGAGAGAGAGATTGGGAGTGTGAGAGAGAGAGACTGGGAGTGTGTGAGAGAGAGATTGGGAGTGTGAGAGAGAGAGACTGGGAGTGAGAGAGAGAGATTGGGAGTGTGAGAGAGAGAGAGATTGGGAGAGTGAGAGAGAGAGAGATTGGGAGTGAGAGAGAGAGAGAGATTGGGAGTGTGAGAGATTGGGAGTGTGAGAGAGAGAGAGATTGGGAGTGTGAGAGAGAGAGAGTTCGGGAGTGTGAGTGAGAGAGAGTGGGAGTGTGAGAGAGAGAGACTGGGAGTGAGAGAGAGAGAGAGAGATTGCGATTGTGAGAGAGATTGGGAGTGTGAGAGGGAGAGAGATTGGGAGTGTGAGAGTGAGAGAGAGATTGGGAGTGTGAGAGAGAGAGAGATTGGGAGTGTGAGAGAGAGAGATATTGGTAGTGTGCGAATGAGAGAGAGGTTGGGAGTGTGAGAGAGAGAGAGATTGGGAGTGTGAGAGAGAGAGAGATTGGGAGTGTGAGAGTGAGAGAGAGATTGGGAGTGTGAGAGAGAGAGAGATTGGGAGTGTGAGAGAGAGAGAGATTGGGAGTGTGTGAGAGAGAGATTGGGATTGTGAGTGAGAGAGAGATTGGGAGTGTGAGAGAGAGAGATTGAGAGTGTGAGAGAGAGAGAGTTTGGGAGTGTGAGAGAGAGAGAGATTGGGAGTGTGAGAGAGAGATAGATTGGGAGTGTGTGAGAGAGAGAGATTGGGAGTGTGAGAGAGATTGGGAGTGTGAGGCAGAGAGACTGGGAGTGAGAGAGAGAGATTGGGAGTGCGAGAGAGAGAGATTGGGAGTGTGAGAGAGAGAGAGATTGGGATTGTGAGAGAGAGAGAGAGACTGGGAGTGTGAGAGAGAGAGACTGGGAGTGAGAGAGAGAGAGATTGGGAGTGTGAGAGAGAGAGATTGGGAGTGTGAGAGAGAGAGATTGGGAGTGTGAGAGAAAGAGAGATTGGGAGTGTGAGAGAGAGAGACTGGGAGTGAGAGAGAGAGAGATTGGGAGTGTGAGAGAGAGAGAGTCTGGGAGTGTGGGAGAGAGAGAGACTGGGAGTGAGAGGGTGAGAGATTGAGAGTGTGAGAGAGAGAGAGATTGGGAGTGTGATTGAGAGAGAGACTGGGAGTGAGAGAGAGAGATATTGGGAGTGTGAGAGAGAGGGAGATTGGGAGTTTGAGAGAGAGAGAGATTGGGAGTGTGAGAGAGAGAGACTTGGAGTGTGTGAGAAAGAGATTGGGAGTGTGAGAGAGAGAGACTGGGAGTGAGAGAGAGAGATTGGGAGTGTGAGAGAGAGAGAGATTGGGAGAGTGAGAGAGAGAGAGATTGGGAGTGAGAGACAGAGAGAGGGATTGGGAGTGTGAGAGATTGGGAGTGTGACAGAGAGAGAGATTGGGAGTGAGAGAGAGAGAGATTGGGAGTGTGAGAGAGAGAGAGTTCAGGAATGTGAGTGAGAGAGAGTGGGAGTGTGAGAGAGAGAGACTGGGAGTGAGAGAGAGAGAGATTGCGATTGTGAGAGAGATTGAGAGTGTGAGAGGGAGAGAGATTGTGAGTGTGAGAGTGAGAGAGAGATTGGGAGTATGAGAGAGAGAGAGATTGGGAGTGTGAGAGAGAGAGATATTGGTCGTGTGCGAGTGAGAGAGAGGTTGGGAGTGTGAGAGAGAGAGAGATTGGGAGTGTGAGAGTGAGAGAGAGATTGGGAGTGTGAGAGAGAGAGAGATTGGGATTGTGAGAGAGAGAGAGATTGGGAGTGAGAGAGAGAGATTGGGAGTCTGAATGAGAGACTGGGAGTGTGTGAGAGAGAGATTGGGAGTGTGAGAGAGAAAGACTGGGAGTGAGAGAGAGAGAGAGACTGGGAGAGAGAGAGAGAGAGATTGGGTGTGTGAGAGAGAGAGAGGTTGGGATTGAGAGAGAGAGACTGGGAGTGTGAGAGAGAGAAAGTTTGGGAGTGTGAGAGTGGGAGAGAGTGGGAGTGTGACAGAGAGATTGGGAGTGTGAGAGAGAGAGAGGCTGGGAGTATGAGAGAGAGAGAGATTTGGAGTGTGAGAGAGAGAGACTGGGAGTGTGTGAGAGAGAAAGACTGGGAGTGTGAGAGAGAGATTGGGAGTGAGAGAGAGAGATTGGGAGTGTGAGAGAGAGAGAGATTGGGATTGTGAGAGAGAGAGAGAGACTGGGAGTGTGAGAGAGAGAGAGACTGGGAGTGAGAGAGAGAGAGATTGGGAGTGTGAGAGAGAGATTGGGAGTGTGAGAGAGAGAGATTGGGAGTGTGAGAGAAAGAGAGATTGGGAGTGTGAGAGAGAGAGATTGGGAGTGTGAGAGAAAGAGAGATTGGGAGTGTGAGAGAGAGAGACTGGGAGTGAGAGAGAGAGAGATTGGGAGTGTGAGAGAGAGAGAGACTGGGAGTCTGAGAGAGAGAGAGACTAGGAGTGAGAGGGTGAGAGATTGGGAGTGTGAGAGAGAGAGAGATTGGGAGTGTGATTGAGAGAGAGACTGGGAGTGTGAGAGAGAGACAGGGAGTGAGAGAGAGAGAGAGATTGGGAGTGTGAGAGAGAGAGAGATTGGGAGTGTGAGAGAAAGAGTGATTGGGAGTGTCAGAGAGAGAGACTGGGAGTGAGAGAGAGAGAGATTCGGAGTGTGAGAGAGAGGGAGATTGGGAGTGTGAGAGAGAGAGAGATTGGAAGTGTGAGAGAGAGACTGGGAGTGAGAGAGAGAGAGAGATTGGAAGTGTGAGAGAGAGAGATTGGGAGAGTGAGAGAGAGAGACTGGGAGTGTGTGAGACAGAGATTGGGAGTGTGAGAGAGAGAGACTGGGAGTGAGAGAGAGAGAGAGATTGGGAGTGTGAGAGAGAGAGACTGGGAGTGTGTGAGAGAGAGATTGGGAGTGTGAGAGAGAGAGACTGGGAGTGAGAGAGAGAGATTGGGAGTGTGAGAGAGAGAGAGATTGGGAGAGTGAGAGAGAGAGAGATTGGGAGTGAGAGAGAGAGAGAGATTGGGAGTGTGAGAGATTGGGAGTGTGAGAGAGAGAGAGATTGGGAGTGTGAGAGAGAGAGAGTTCGGGAGTGTGAGTGAGAGAGAGTGGGAGTGTGAGAGAGAGAGACTGGGAGTGAGAGAGAGAGAGAGAGATTGCGATTGTGAGAGAGATTGGGAGTGTGAGAGGGAGAGAGATTGGGAGTGTGAGAGTGAGAGAGAGATTGGGAGTGTGAGAGAGAGAGAGATTGGGAGTGTGAGAGAGAGAGAGATTGGGAGTGTGAGAGTGAGAGAGAGATTGGGAGTGTGAGAGAGAGAGAGATTGGGAGTGTGAGAGAGAGAGAGATTGGGCGTGTGTGAGAGAGAGATTGGGATTGTGAGTGAGAGAGAGATTGGGAGTGTGAGAGAGAGAGATTGAGAGTGTGAGAGAGAGAGAGTTTGGGAGTGTGAGAGAGAGAGAGATTGGGAGTGTGAGAGAGAGAGAGACTGGGAGTCTGAGAGAGAGAGAGACTAGGAGTGAGAGGGTGAGAGATTGGGAGTGTGAGAGAGAGAGAGATTGGGAGTGTGATTGAGAGAGAGACTGGGAGTGTGAGAGAGAGACAGGGAGTGAGAGAGAGAGAGAGATTGGGAGTGTGAGAGAGAGAGATTGGGAGTGTGAGAGAAAGAGTGATTGGGAGTGTCAGAGAGAGAGACTGGGAGTGAGAGAGAGAGAGATTCGGAGTGTGAGAGAGAGGGAGATTGGGAGTGTGAGAGAGAGAGAGATTGGAAGTGTGAGAGAGAGACTGGGAGTGAGAGAGAGAGAGAGATTGGAAGTGTGAGAGAGAGAGATTGGGAGAGTGAGAGAGAGAGACTGGGAGTGTGTGAGACAGAGATTGGGAGTGTGAGAGAGAGAGACTGGGAGTGAGAGAGAGAGAGAGATTGGGAGTGTGAGAGAGAGAGACTGGGAGTGTGTGAGAGAGAGATTGGGAGTGTGAGAGAAAGAGACTGGGAGTGAGAGAGAGAGATTGGGAGTGTGAGAGAGAGAGAGATTGGGAGAGTGAGAGAGAGAGAGATTGGGAGTGAGAGAGAGAGAGAGATTGGGAGTGTGAGAGATTGGGAGTGTGAGAGAGAGAGAGATTGGGAGTGTGAGAGAGAGAGAGTTCGGGAGTGTGAGTGAGAGAGAGTGGGAGTGTGAGAGAGAGAGACTGGGAGTGAGAGAGAGAGAGAGAGATTGCGATTGTGAGAGAGATTGGGAGTGTGAGAGGGAGAGAGATTGGGAGTGTGAGAGTGAGAGAGAGATTGGGAGTGTGAGAGAGAGAGAGATTGGGAGTGTGAGAGAGAGAGAGATTGGGAGTGTGAGAGTGAGAGAGAGATTGGGAGTGTGAGAGAGAGAGAGATTGGGAGTGTGAGAGAGAGAGAGATTGGGCGTGTGTGAGAGAGAGATTGGGATTGTGAGTGAGAGAGTGATTGGGAGTGTGAGAGAGAGAGATTGAGAGTGTGAGAGAGAGAGAGTTTGGGAGTGTGAGAGAGAGAGAGATTGGGAGTGTGAGAGAGAGATAGATTGGGAGTGTGTGAGAGAGAGAGATTGGGAGTGTGAGAGAGATTGGGAGTGTGAGGCAGAGAGACTGGGAGTGAGAGAGAGAGATTGGGAGTGCGAGAGAGAGAGATTGGGAGTGTGAGAGAGAGAGAGATTGGGATTGTGAGAGAGAGAGAGAGACTGGGAGTGTGAGAGAGAGAGACTGGGAGTGAGAGAGAGAGAGATTGGGAGTGTGAGAGAGAGAGATTGGGAGTGTGAGAGAGAGAGATTGGGAGTGTGAGAGAAAGAGAGATTGGGAGTGTGAGAGAGAGAGACTGGGAATGTGAGAGAGAGAGATTGGGAGTGTGAGAGAGAGAGAGTCTGGGAGTGTGAGAGAGAGAGAGATTGGGATTGTGAGAGAGAGAGAGAGACTGGGAGTGTGAGAGAGAGAGACTGGGAGTGTGATTGAGAGAGAGACTGGGAGTGAGAGAGAGAGATATTGGGAGTGTGAGAGAGAGGGAGATTGGGAGTTTGAGAGAGAGAGAGATTGGGAGTGTGAGAGAAAGTGAGATTGGGAGTCTGAGAGAGAGAGACTGGGAGTGAGAGAGAGAGAGATTGGGAGTGTGGGAGAGAGAGAGACTGGGAGTGTGAGAGAGAGAGAGACTAGGAGTGAGAGGGTGAGAGATTGGGAGTGTGAGAGAGAGAGAGATTGGGAGTGTGATTGAGAGAGAGACTGGAAGTGTGAGAGAGAGACAGGGAGTGAGAGAGAGAGAGAGATTGGGAGTGTGAGAGAGAGAGATTGGGAGTGTGAGAGAAAGAGTGATTGGGAGTGTGAGAGAGAGAGACTGGGAGTGAGAGGGAGAGAGATTCGGAGTGTGAGAGAGAGGGAGATTGGGAGTGTGAGAGAGAGAGAGATTGGGAGTGTGAGAGAGAGGCTGGGAGTGAGAGAGAGAGAGAGATTGGGAGTGTGAGAGAGAGAAAGATTTGGAGTGTGAGAGAGAGAGACTGGGAGTGTGTGAGAGAGAGATTGGGAGTGTGAGAGAGAGAGACTGGGAGTGAGAGAGAGAGATTGGGAGTGTGAGAGAGAGAGAGATTGGGAGAGTGAGAGAGAGAGAGATTGGGAGTGAGAGAGAGAGAGAGATTGGGAGTGTGAGAGATTGAGAGTGTGAGAGAGAGAGAGATTGGGAGTGAGAGAGAGAGAGATTGGGAGTGTGAGAGAGAGAGAGTTCGGGAGTGTGAGTGAGAGAGAGTGGGAGTGTGAGAGAGAGAGACTGGGAGTGAGAGAGAGAGAGAGATTGGGAGTGTGAGAGTGAGAGAGAGATTGGGAGTGTGAGAGAGAGAGAGATTGGGAGTGTGTGAGACCATATCTATACCCTTCACACCCTCATTGAAAAACATATACACCAAACAAAAGATGGGAAAATATTCGCCTGTTTCATCGACTTCAAGAAAGCCTTTGACTCTATATGGCACGAAGGGCTCTATTATAAACTTCTTCAGTGTGGAATAGGGGGCAAAGTCTGTGACTTTATTAAATCAATGTATCTGAAAAACAAATGCGGGGTCAAAATTGGAGACAAACGCACCGATTTCTTCACCCAGAGAAAAGGCGTCCGACAGGGCTGCAATTTGAGCCCGACCCTGTTCAACATATACATAAATGAATTAGCAGACATGCTGGAGCAAAGCGAGTCACCAGGTCTCCGTCTCCTTGATGGAGAAGTGAAATCCCTGTTCTATGCGGACGACCTGGTTCTGCTGTCTCCCACAGAACAGGGATTACAGCAACAACTAGACCTACTCTAGTCTAGTAAAAAGAGGGAGGAGGTCCTACAAGCTGAATTTAGGGAGTTAGGAGCTAAATTGAAAAGTAGGACCTCAAAGGTAGTAATCTCTGGATTGCTACCAGTGCCACGAGCTAATAAGTTTAGAGAGAGTAAGATAGATAAGCTAAATACGTGGCTTGAGCAGTGGTGCAAGGGAGAGGGATTTAAATTCTTGAGGCATTGGAACCAGTTCTTGGGGAGGAGTGACCTGTACCAAGGGGACGGTCTACACCTGAACTGTGAGGGAGCCGATGTCCTCGGGGTAATATTTTCTAGGGCGGTTCGGGAGGATTTAAACTAATTTGGCAGGGGGATGGGAACCTAGGTAGTGGAAAAGAGGGAAGTCATATGAAGTCAGAAATAGATGGTAGAAAGGTGAGAAGCAATAAGCAAAGGAGAGAAACACAAAGGGCCAAACTAATTCATAATGAGAGTGTGAAAAAAGCAAGCCTGAAGGCTTTGTATCTTAATGCTAGAAGCATTAGGAACAAGGTGGATGAATTAGTTGTGGAAATAGAGGTAAACAAGTATGATTTGATTGGGATTACAGAAACGTGGCTGCAGGGTGGGCAAGGCTGGGAACTTAACATCCAGGGATATACAATATTTAGGAAGGATCGGCAAAAAGGTAGGGGAGGTGGGGTAGCATTGCTGGTAAAGGAGGGGATTAATGCAATGGAAAGGAAGGATATTAACTCGGATGAAACGGAATCTGTATGGGTAGAAATGAGAAATAGCAAGGGGAGGAAAACGTTAGTGGGTGTGATATATAGGCCTCCAAATAGTAATATGGAGGTGAGGGAAGGCATAAAAAGGGAAATTAGAGAAGCGTGCGATAAGAGCACAGCTGTCATCATGGGTGACTTTAATTTACATATTGATTGGACTACCCAAATTAGTAAAAATTCTGAGGAGGAGGAATTCCTGGAATGTTTTCGGGACGGTTATCTGGACCAATATGTCGAGGAGCCGACTCGAGATCAGGCCATTTTAGACTGGGTATTGTGCAATGAGAAGGGACTTATCAGCAATCTTCTTGTACGAGGCCCCCTGGGTCAGAGCGATCATAATATGATCGAGCTCTCAGTCGAGATGGAGAGTGAGGAAATTGAATCAGAGACTAAGGTCCAGAACTTAAATAAAGGGAATTATGAGGGTATGAGACGGGAATTGGGTAAGATTGATTGGGTGGTGTTTCTGGGGGGATTGACAGTGGAGAGACAATGGCAAGCATTCAAAGATAGAATGGAAGAATTCCAGAACATGTTTATACCGGTTTGGCATAAAAATAAACCTAAAAAGGTGACTCAACCGTGGATAACGAGGGAAATTAGGGACAGCATAAAATCAAAAAAAAGGGCATATCAACTGGCAAAAAAAAGCACCAGACCGGAAGATTGGGGGCAGTACAAGATACAGCAAAAGAGGACAAAGGGATTAATCAGGAAGGGGAAAATAGAATACGAAAGTAAACTTGCAGCAAACATAAAGACAGACTGCAAAAGCTTTTATCGGTATATCAGGAGGAAAAGACTGGTAAAATCCCAAGTCGGTCCCTTGCAGTCCGATTCGGGAGAATATATAATGGAGAATAAGGAAATGGCAGACCAATTAAACTCATACTTTGGTTCTGTATTCACAAAGGAGGACACAAATAACCTCCCAGGAATATCGGCAAACATAGGGACTAATGAGAGGGAGGAGCTGACAGAAATTAGTATCTCTAGGGATATGGTGTTGGGTAAGTTGAGGGGACTGAAGGCCGACAAATCCCCGGGGCCTGATAAACTACATCCTAGGGTACTTAAGGAGGTGGCCCTGGAGATAGCAGATGCTCTAAGGATCATCTTCCGGAACTCCATTGACTCGGGAACAGTACCCGTGGATTGGAGGGTAGCTAATGTTACCCCAATATTTAAAAAGGGGGGTAGAGAGAAAGCAGGGAATTATAGACCAGTAAGCCTTACATCGGTTGTGGGCAAAATGCTAGAGTCCATTATTAAGGATAAAATAGCGGAGCACTTGACAAATGGGGAAAGGATCGGACAGAGTGAACATGGATTTACAAAGGGTAAATCGTGTTTGACTAATCTGCTGGAATTTTTTGAGGAAGTAACTGGTAAAATAGATGGGGGAGAGCCAGTGGATGTGGTGTACCTTGACTTCCAGAAAGCCTTCGATAAGGTTCCACACAAAAGATTATCCTGCAAAATTAAGACTCATGGGATTGGGGGCAAAGTATTAACGTGGATAGAGAACTGGCTGGCGGATAGAAAACAGAGAGTTGGAATAAACGGCTCATTTTCGGAGTGGCAGGCAGTGACCAGCGGGGTGCCGCAAGGATCTGTCCTGGGACCCCAGCTGTTCACAATATATATAAATGATCTGGATCAGGGAATTGGATGCAATATTTCCAAATTCGCTGACGACACTAAACTAGGAGGAGGGGTGGGCTCTGATGAGGATGTCAGGAGGCTACAGTGCGATTTGGACAGGTTGGGGGAATGGGCAGATACGTGGCAGATGCACTATAATGTGGATAAATGCGAGGTTATCCACTTTGGGGGTAAAAACAGGAGGGTAGATTATTATCTAAATGGCAATAGATTGGGAGATGGGGAAGTGCAGAGGGACCTGGGTGTTCTTGTGCACCAGTCACTGAAGGAGAGCATGCAGGTGCAACAGGCGATCAAGAAGGCAAATGGTATGTTGGCCTTCATATCAAGGGGGTTCGAGTATAGGAATAGGGATACCTTACTACAGCTGTACAAGGTGCTGGTGAGACCGCATCTGGAGTATTGTGTACAGTTTTGGTCGCCCCATCTGCGGAAGGATGTTCTTGCCATGGAGGGAGTGCAACGGCGATTCACCAGGCTGATACCTGGAATGGCGGGAATGACCTACGAAGAGAGATTAAATAGTTTGGGCTTGTACTCACTGGAGTTTAGAAGATTGAGAGGGGATCTCATCGAAACATATAAAATTATGGCAGGCCTGGACAGGCTGAATTCAGAGAGAATGTTTCCAATGGCCGGGGAGCACAGAACCAGGGGCCACAGTCTAAAAATAGCGGGCAAATCATTTAAAACAGAGATGAGGAAGAATTTCTTCACTCAAAGAGTGGTGAGCCTGTGGAATTCCCTGCCACAGAGGGCTGTGAAGGCTAATTCAAAAAATATTTTCAAGAAAGAATTGGATATATTTCTGAAGGCTAAGGGGATTAAGGGTTACGGAGAAAAGGCGGGGACGGGGTACTGAACTGGTAAGATCAGCTATGATCTCAGACGAAGATCAGCCATGATCTCATTGAATGGCGGAGCAGGCTCGAAGGGCCGAATGGCCTACTGCTGTTCCTATCTCTATGTTTCTCTATGTTTCTATGTTTACTCGACAAATACTGCCAAAATTGGGCTCTAACAGTAAATCTAAAGAAAACCAACATCATGATTTTTCAAAAAAGGCCCAGATGTCAGGAAAACAAATACCAATTTACCCTCAGTGATACCGCTATAGGACACACTATGAGCTACACCTACCTTGGTCTAACTATTACAGCATCAGGGAGCTTCAGCATAGCAGTGAATGCACTAAAAGAAAAAGCCCGAAGAGCCCTATATGCAATAAAAAGAAAATTCTACAACATCCAAATCCCAATCAAAATCTGGCTCAAAATATTTGACAGCATAATCCTGCCCATTGCACTGTACGGTAGTGAAGTATGGGGCCCGCTAAATCACCAAAGCTACACTAAATGGGAAAAACACACAATAGAAGCCCTACATGCAGAATTCTGCCGAAGCATCCTTCGCACCCAAAGAAAAACACCAACAAATGCATGCAGAGCCGAACTAGGCAGATACCCACTGATAATAAACATCCAAAAACGAGCACTAAACTTCCTAAACCACCTCAAATCTAGCTCCCCAGACACCCTTCATTTCAAAGCCTTTCAGACCCAAGAGCTAAACCCAGAAAAGAGTCCCCTGAGTCAGCTGCTACTGAAACTAAGTACTCAGCCGGACCCTGACCAGCCCCAGACCAACACAGCCGTCCAAACACCAATCCGAGTGAACCAAATCATTAAAAAATGCAAAGAAACCTACCTGGAACATTGGAACAAAATAACCGAAAGCCAAAGCAGATTAGAATGTTACCGGGCCCTAAAAAGAGATTATAAACTGGCAGACTACCTCACGACCATCAGAGACACAAAACAGAGACAGACCCTCACCAGGTACAGACTAAGCGACCACCAACTGGAAATTGAAAAAGGCAGATACAAGAAATCCTGGCAGCCTAGAGAGAATAGAATATGCGATCAATGTCTGGCCGGCGAGGTTGAAACAGAAATGCATTTCCTCCTAAAATGCGAAAAATTCAACACATCAAGAAACATATTATTCAACAAGCTAAGCCAAACAACCCCAGATTTCAAGGAATTGGATGACCTGTCAAAATTGAGATTAGTCCTGGGAGAAGGAGACAGACCATACCTTGGGGCCAAATATGTAACAACATGTCACAACCTGAGGACTGTTTAAAAGTAAGACTGTTTAAAATTAATATTGTTAAAAGTAATATTGTATGTACCCAACAAATGTCAAATCGATTGACACCTACAGAATGTTGGAAAACTGTACCTTTTTGCTATGTAAGCTTTGGCAATATGGTTCTCTGTAAACTTTCATGCCAATAAAGCATTTGAATTGGAATTGGAATTGGAATTGGATTGGGATTGTGAGAGAGAGAGAGATTGGGAGTGTGAGAGAGAGAGAGATTGGGAGTGTGAGAGTGAGAGAGAGATTGGGAGTGTGAGAGAGAGAGAGATTGGGAGTGTGAGAGAGAGAGAGATTGGGATTGTGAGAGAGAGAGAGATTGGGAGTGAGAGAGAGAGAGAGAGATTGGGAGTCTGAATGAGAGACTGGGAGTGTGTGAGAGAGAGATTGGGAGTGTGAGAGAGAGAGACTGGGAGTGAGAGAGAGAGAGAGACTGGGAGTGAGAGAGAGAGAGATTGGGAGTGTGAGAGAGAGAGAGGTTGGGATTGAGAGAGAGAGACTGGGAGTGTGAGAGAGAGAAAGTTTGGGAGTGTGAGAGTGGGAGAGAGTGGGAGTGTGACAGAGAGATTGGGAGTGTGAGAGAGAGAGAGACTGGGAGTATGAGAGAGAGAGAGATTTGGAGTGTGAGAGAGAGAGACTGGGAGTGTGTGAGAGAGAAAGACTGGGAGTGTGAGAGAGAGATTGGGAGTGAGAGAGAGAGATTGGGAGTGTGAGAGAGAGAGAGATTGGGATTGTGAGAGAGAGAGAGAGACTGGGAGTGTGAGAGAGAGAGAGACTGGGAGTGAGAGAGAGAGAGATTGGGAGTGTGAGAGAGAGAGATTGGGAGTGTGAGAGAGAGAGATTGGGAGTGTGAGAGAAAGAGAGATTGGGAGTGTGAGAGAGAGAGACTGGGAGTGAGAGAGAGAGAGATTGGGAGTGTGAGAGAGAGAGAGTCTGGGAGTGTGGGATAGAGAGAGACTGGGAGTGAGAGGGTGAGAGATTGGGAGTGTGAGCGAGAGAGAGATTGGGAGTGTGATTGAGAGAGAGACTGGGAGTGAGAGAGAGAGATATTGGGAGTGTGAGAGAGAGGGAGATTGGGAGTTTGAGAGAGAGAGAGATTGGGAGTGTGAGAGAGAGAGATTGGGAGTGTGAGAGAAAGAGAGATTGGGAGTGTGAGAGAGAGAGACTGGGAGTGAGAGAGATAGAGATTGGGAGTGTGAGAGAGAGAGAGACTGGGAGTGTGAGAGAGAGAGAGACTAGGAGTGAGAGGGTGAGAGATTGGGAGTGTGAGAGAGAGAGAGATTGGGAGTGTGATTGAGAGAGAGACTGGGAGTGTGAGAGAGAGACAGGGAGTGAGAGAGAGAGAGAGATTGGGAGTGTGAGAGAGAGAGAGATTGGGAGTGTGAGAGAAAGAGTGATTGGGAGTGTCAGAGAGAGAGACTGGGAGTGAGAGAGAGAGAGATTTGGAGTGTGAGAGAGAGGGAGATTGGGAGTGTGAGAGAGAGAGAGATTGGAAGTGTGAGAGAGAGACTGGGAGTGAGAGAGAGAGAGAGATTGGAAGTGTGAGAGAGAGAGATTGGGAGAGTGAGAGAGAGAGACTGGGAGTGTGTGAGACAGAGATTGGGAGTGTGAGAGAGAGAGACTGGGAGTGAGAGAGAGAGAGAGATTGGGAGTGTGAGAGAGAGAGACTGGGAGTGTGTGAGAGAGAGATTGGGAGTGTGAGAGAGAGAGACTGGGAGTGAGAGAGAGAGATTGGGAGTGTGAGAGAGAGAGAGATTGGGAGAGTGAGAGAGAGAGAGGTTGGGAGTGAGAGAGAGAGAGAGATTGGGAGTGTGAGAGATTGGGAGTGTGAGAGAGAGAGAGATTGGGAGTGTGAGAGAGAGAGAGTTCGGGAGTGTGAGTGAGAGAGAGTGGGAGTGTGAGAGAGAGAGACTGGGAGTGAGAGAGAGAGAGAGAGATTGCGATTGTGAGAGAGATTGGGAGTGTGAGAGGGAGAGAGATTGGGAGTGTGAGAGTGAGAGAGAGATTGGGAGTGTGAGAGAGAGAGAGATTGGGAGTGTGAGAGAGAGAGAGATTGGGAGTGTGAGAGTGAGAGAGAGATTGGGAGTGTGAGAGAGAGAGAGATTGGGAGTGTGAGAGAGAGAGAGATTGGGCGTGTGTGAGAGAGAGATTGGGATTGTGAGTGAGAGAGAGATTGGGAGTGTGAGAGAGAGAGATTGAGAGTGTGAGAGAGAGAGAGTTTGGGAGTGTGAGAGAGAGAGAGATTGGGAGTGTGAGAGAGAGATAGATTGGGAGTGTGTGAGAGAGAGAGATTGGGAGTGTGAGAGAGATTGGGAGTGTGAGGCAGAGAGACTGGGAGTGAGAGAGAGAGATTGGGAGTGCGAGAGAGAGAGATTGGGAGTGTGAGAGAGAGAGAGATTGGGATTGTGAGAGAGAGAGAGAGACTGGGAGTGTGAGAGAGAGAGACTGGGAGTGAGAGAGAGAGAGATTGGGAGTGTGAGAGAGAGAGATTGGGAGTGTGAGAGAGAGAGATTGGGAGTGTGAGAGAAAGAGAGATTGGGAGTGTGAGAGAGAGAGACTGGGAGTGAGAGAGAGAGAGATTGGGAGTGTGAGAGAGAGAGAGTCTGGGAGTGTGGGAGAGAGAGAGACTGGGAGTGAGAGGGTGAGAGATTGAGAGTGTGAGAGAGAGAGAGATTGGGAGTGTGATTGAGAGAGAGACTGGAAGTGTGAGAGAGAGACAGGGAGTGAGAGAGAGAGAGAGATTGGGAGTGTGAGAGAGAGAGAGATTGGGAGTGTGAGAGAAAGAGTGATTGGGAGTGTGAGAGAGATGAGAGGGAGAGAGATTCGGAGTGTGAGAGAGAGGGAGATTGGGAGTGTGAGAGAGAGAGAGATTGGGGAGTGTGAGAGAGAGGCTGGGAGTGAGAGAGAGAGAGAGATTGGGAGTGTGAGAGAGAGAAAGATTTGGAGTGTGAGAGAGAGAGACTGGGAGTGTGTGAGAGAGAGATTGGGAGTGTGAGAGAGAGAGACTGGGAGTGAGAGAGAGAGATTGGGAGTGTGAGAGAGAGAGAGATTGGGAGAGTGAGAGAGAGAGAGATTGGGAGTGAGAGAGAGAGAGAGATTGGGAGTGTGAGAGATTGGGAGTGTGAGAGAGAGAGAGATTGGGAGTGAGAGAGAGAGAGATTGGGAGTGTGAGAGAGAGAGAGTTCGGGAGTGTGAGTGAGAGAGAGTGGGAGTGTGAGAGAGAGAGACTGGGAGTGAGAGAGAGAGAGAGATTGGTGAGTGTGAGAGTGAGAGAGAGATTGGGAGTGTGAGAGAGAGAGAGACTGGGAGTGTGAGAGAGAGAGAGACTAGGAGTGAGAGGGTGAGAGATTGGGAGTGTGAGAGAGAGAGAGATTGGGAGTGTGATTGAGAGAGAGACTGGAAGTGTGAGAGAGAGACAGGGAGTGAGAGAGAGAGAGAGATTGGGAGTGTGAGAGAGAGAGAGATTGGAGTGTGAGAGAAAGAGTGATTGGGAGTGTGAGAGAGAGAGACTGGGAGTGAGAGGGAGAGAGATTCGGAGTGTGAGAGAGAGGGAGATTGGGAGTGTGAGAGAGAGAGAGATTGGGAGGTGTGTGAGAGAGGCTGGGAGTGAGAGAGAGAGAGAGATTGGGAGTGTGAGAGAGAGAAAGATTTGGAGTGTGAGAGAGAGAGACTGGGAGTGTGTGAGAGAGAGATTGGGAGTGTGAGAGAGAGAGACTGGGAGTGAGAGAGAGAGATTGGGAGTGTGAGAGAGAGAGAGATTGGAGAGTGAGAGAGAGAGAGATTGGGAGTGAGAGAGAGAGAGAGATTGGGAGTGTGAGAGATTGAGAGTGTGAGAGAGAGAGAGATTGGGAGTGAGAGAGAGAGAGATTGGGAGTGTGAGAGAGAGAGAGTTCGGGAGTGTGAGTGAGAGAGAGTGGGAGTGTGAGAGAGAGAGACTGGGAGTGAGAGAGAGAGAGAGATTGGGAGTGTGAGAGTGAGAGAGAGATTGGGAGTGTGAGAGAGAGAGAGATTGGGAGTGTGTGAGACCATATCTATACCCTTCACACCCTCATTGAAAAACATATACACCAAACAAAAGATGGGAAAATATTCGCCTGTTTCATCGACTTCAAGAAAGCCTTTGACTCTATATGGCACGAAGGGCTCTATTATAAACTTCTTCAGTGTGGAATAGGTGGCAAAGTCTGTGACTTTATTAAATCAATGTATCTGAAAAACAAATGCGGGGTCAAAATTGGAGACAAACGCACCGATTTCTTCACCCAGAGAAAAGGCGTCCGACAGGGCTGCAATTTGAGCCCGACCCTGTTCAACATATACATAAATGAATTAGCAGACATGCTGGAGCAAAGCGAGTCACCAGGTCTCCGTCTCCTTGATGGAGAAGTGAAATCCCTGTTCTATGCGGACGACCTGGTTCTGCTGTCTCCCACAGAACAGGGATTACAGCAACAACTAGACCTACTCTAGTCTAGTAAAAAGAGGGAGGAGGTCCTACAAGCTGAATTTAGGGAGTTAGGAGCTAAATTGAAAAGTAGGACCTCAAAGGTAGTAATCTCTGGATTGCTACCAGTGCCACGAGCTAATAAGTTTAGAGAGAGTAAGATAGATAAGCTAAATACGTGGCTTGAGCAGTGGTGCAAGGGAGAGGGATTTAAATTCTTGAGGCATTGGAACCAGTTCTTGGGGAGGAGTGACCTGTACCAAGGGGACGGTCTACACCTGAACTGTGAGGGAGCCGATGTCCTCGGGGTAATATTTTCTAGGGCGGTTCGGGAGGATTTAAACTAATTTGGCAGGGGGATGGGAACCTAGGTAGTGGAAAAGAGGGAAGTCATATGAAGTCAGAAATAGATGGTAGAAAGGTGAGAAGCAATAAGCAAAGGAGAGAAACACAAAGGGCCAAACTAATTCATAATGAGAGTGTGAAAAAAGCAAGCCTGAAGGCTTTGTATCTTAATGCTAGAAGCATTAGGAACAAGGTGGATGAATTAGTTGTGGAAATAGAGGTAAACAAGTATGATTTGATTGGGATTACAGAAACGTGGCTGCAGGGTGGGCAAGGCTGGGAACTTAACATCCAGGGATATACAATATTTAGGAAGGATCGGCAAAAAGGTAGGGGAGGTGGGGTAGCATTGCTGGTAAAGGAGGGGATTAATGCAATGGAAAGGAAGGATATTAACTCGGATGAAACGGAATCTGTATGGGTAGAAATGAGAAATAGCAAGGGGAGGAAAACGTTAGTGGGTGTGATATATAGGCCTCCAAATAGTAATATGGAGGTGAGGGAAGGCATAAAAAGGGAAATTAGAGAAGCGTGCGATAAGAGCACAGCTGTCATCATGGGTGACTTTAATTTACATATTGATTGGACTACCCAAATTAGTAAAAATTCTGAGGAGGAGGAATTCCTGGAATGTTTTCGGGACGGTTATCTGGACCAATATGTCGAGGAGCCGACTCGAGATCAGGCCATTTTAGACTGGGTATTGTGCAATGAGAAGGGACTTATCAGCAATCTTCTTGTACGAGGCCCCCTGGGTCAGAGCGATCATAATATGATCGAGCTCTCAGTCGAGATGGAGAGTGAGGAAATTGAATCAGAGACTAAGGTCCAGAACTTAAATAAAGGGAATTACGAGGGTATGAGACGGGAATTGGGTAAGATTGATTGGGTGGTGTTTCTGGGGGGATTGACAGTGGAGAGACAATGGCAAGCATTCAAAGATAGAATGGAAGAATTCCAGAACATGTTTATACCGGTTTGGCATAAAAATAAACCTAAAAAGGTGACTCAACCGTGGATAACGAGGGAAATTAGGGACAGCATAAAATCAAAAAAAAGGGCATATCAACTGGCAAAAAAAAGCACCAGACCGGAAGATTGGGGGCAGTACAAGATACAGCAAAAGAGGACAAAGGGATTAATCAGGAAGGGGAAAATAGAATACGAAAGTAAACTTGCAGCAAACATAAAGACAGACTGCAAAAGCTTTTATCAGTATATCAGGAGGAAAAGACTGGTAAAATCCCAAGTCGGTCCCTTGCAGTCCGATTCGGGAGAATATATAATGGAGAATAAGGAAATGGCAGACCAATTAAACTCATACTTTGGTTCTGTATTCACAAAGGAGGACACAAATAACCTCCCAGGAATATCGGCAAACATAGGGACTAATGAGAGGGAGGAGCTGACAGAAATTAGTATCTCTAGGGATATGGTGTTGGGTAAGTTGAGGGGACTGAAGGCCGACAAATCCCCGGGGCCTGATAAACTACATCCTAGGGTACTTAAGGAGGTGGCCCTGGAGATAGCAGATGCTCTAAGGATCATCTTCCGGAACTCCATTGACTCGGGAACAGTACCCGTGGATTGGAGGGTAGCTAATGTTACCCCAATATTTAAAAAGGGGGGTAGAGAGAAAGCAGGGAATTATAGACCAGTAAGCCTTACATCGGTTGTGGGCAAAATGCTAGAGTCCATTATTAAGGATAAAATAGCGGAGCACTTGACAAATGGGGAAAGGATTGGACAGAGTCAACATGGATTTACAAAGGGTAAATCGTGTTTGACTAATCTGCTGGAATTTTTTGAGGAAGTAACTGGTAAAATAGATGGGGGAGAGCCAGTGGATGTGGTGTACCTTGACTTCCAGAAAGCCTTCGATAAGGTTCCACACAAAAGATTATCATGCAAAATTAAGACTCATGGGATTGGGGGCAAAGTATTAACGTGGATAGAGAACTGGCTGGCGGATAGAAAACAGAGAGTTGGAATAAACGGCTCATTTTCGGAGTGGCAGGCAGTGACCAGCGGGGTGCCGCAAGGATCTGTCCTGGGACCCCAGCTGTTCACAATATATATAAATGATCTGGATCAGGGAATTGGATGCAATATTTCCAAATTCGCTGACGACACTAAACTAGGAGGAGGGGTGGGCTCTGATGAGGATGTCAGGAGGCTACAGTGCGATTTGGACAGGTTGGGGGAATGGGCAGATACGTGGCAGATGCACTATAATGTGGATAAATGCGAGGTTATCCACTTTGGGGGTAAAAACAGGAGGGTAGATTATTATCTAAATGGCAATAGATTGGGAGATGGGGAAGTGCAGAGGGACCTGGGTGTTCTTGTGCACCAGTCACTGAAGGAGAGCATGCAGGTGCAACAGGCGATCAAGAAGGCAAATGGTATGTTGGCCTTCATATCAAGGGGGTTCGAGTATAGGAATAGGGATACCTTACTACAGCTGTACAAGGTGCTGGTGAGACCGCATCTGGAGTATTGTGTACAGTTTTGGTCGCCCCATCTGCGGAAGGATGTTCTTGCCATGGAGGGAGTGCAACGGCGATTCACCAGGCTGATACCTGGAATGGCGGGAATGACCTACGAAGAGAGATTAAATAGTTTGGGCTTGTACTCACTGGAGTTTAGAAGATTGAGAGGGGATCTCATCGAAACATATAAAATTATGGCAGGCCTGGACAGGCTGAATTCAGAGAGAATGTTTCCAATGGCCGGGGAGCACAGAACCAGGGGCCACAGTCTAAAAATAGCGGGCAAATCATTTAAAACAGAGATGAGGAAGAATTTCTTCACTCAAAGAGTGGTGAGCCTGTGGAATTCCCTGCCACAGAGGGCTGTGAAGGCTAATTCAAAAAATATTTTCAAGAAAGAATTGGATATATTTCTGAAGGCTAAGGGGATTAAGGGTTACGGAGAAAAGGCGGGGACGGGGTACTGAACTGGTAAGATCAGCTATGATCTCAGACGAAGATCAGCCATGATCTCATTGAATGGCGGAGCAGGCTCGAAGGGCCGAATGGCCTACTGCTGTTCCTATCTCTATGTTTCTCTATGTTTCTATGTTTACTCGACAAATACTGCCAAAATTGGGCTCTAACAGTAAATCTAAAGAAAACCAACATCATGATTTTTCAAAAAAGGCCCAGATGTCAGGAAAACAAATACCAATTTACCCTCAGTGATACCGCTATAGGACACACTATGAGCTACACCTACCTTGGTCTAACTATTACAGCATCAGGGAGCTTCAGCATAGCAGTGAATGCACTAAAAGAAAAAGCCCGAAGAGCCCTATATGCAATAAAAAGAAAATTCTACAACATCCAAATCCCAATCAAAATCTGGCTCAAAATATTTGACAGCATAATCCTGCCCATTGCACTGTACGGTAGTGAAGTATGGGGCCCGCTAAATCACCAAAGCTACACTAAATGGGAAAAACACACAATAGAAGCCCTACATGCAGAATTCTGCCGAAGCATCCTTCGCACCCAAAGAAAAACACCAACAAATGCATGCAGAGCCGAACTAGGCAGATACCCACTGATAATAAACATCCAAAAACGAGCACTAAACTTCCTAAACCACCTCAAATCTAGCTCCCCAGACACCCTTCATTTCAAAGCCTTTCAGACCCAAGAGCTAAACCCAGAAAAGAGTCCCCTGAGTCAGCTGCTACTGAAACTAAGTACTCAGCCGGACCCTGACCAGCCCCAGACCAACACAGCCGTCCAAACACCAATCCGAGTGAACCAAATCATTAAACAATGCAAAGAAACCTACCTGGAACATTGGAACAAAATAACCGAAAGCCAAAGCAGATTAGAATGTTACCGGGCCCTAAAAAGAGATTATAAACTGGCAGACTACCTCACGACCATCAGAGACACAAAACAGAGACAGACCCTCACCAGGTACAGACTAAGCGACCACCAACTGGAAATTGAAAAAGGCAGATACAAGAAATCCTGGCAGCCTAGAGAGAATAGAATATGCGATCAATGTCTGGCCGGCGAGGTTGAAACAGAAATGCATTTCCTCCTAAAATGCGAAAAATTCAACACATCAAGAAACATATTATTCAACAAGCTAAGCCAAACAACCCCAGATTTCAAGGAATTGGATGACCTGTCAAAATTGAGATTAGTCCTGGGAGAAGGAGACAGACCATACCTTGGGGCCAAATATGTAACAACATGTCACAACCTGAGGACTGTTTAAAAGTAAGACTGTTTAAAATTAATATTGTTAAAAGTAATATTGTATGTACCCAACAAATGTCAAATCGATTGACACCTACAGAATGTTGGAAAACTGTACCTTTTTGCTATGTAAGCTTTGGCAATATGGTTCTCTGTAAACTTTCATGCCAATAAAGCATTTGAATTGGAATTGGAATTGGAATTGGATTGGGATTGTGAGAGAGAGAGAGATTGGGAGTGTGAGAGAGAGAGAGATTGGGAGTGTGAGAGTGAGAGAGAGATTGGGAGTGTGAGAGAGAGAGAGATTGGGAGTGTGAGAGAGAGAGAGATTGGGATTGTGAGAGAGAGAGAGATTGGGAGTGAGAGAGAGAGAGAGAGATTGGGAGTCTGAATGAGAGACTGGGAGTGTGTGAGAGAGAGATTGGGAGTGTGAGAGAGAGAGACTGGGAGTGAGAGAGAGAGAGAGACTGGGAGTGAGAGAGAGAGAGATTGGGAGTGTGAGAGAGAGAGAGGTTGGGATTGAGAGAGAGAGACTGGGAGTGTGAGAGAGAGAAAGTTTGGGAGTGTGAGAGTGGGAGAGAGTGGGAGTGTGACAGAGAGATTGGGAGTGTGAGAGAGAGAGAGACTGGGAGTATGAGAGAGAGAGAGATTTGGAGTGTGAGAGAGAGAGACTGGGAGTGTGTGAGAGAGAAAGACTGGGAGTGTGAGAGAGAGATTGGGAGTGAGAGAGAGAGATTGGGAGTGTGAGAGAGAGAGAGATTGGGATTGTGAGAGAGAGAGAGAGACTGGGAGTGTGAGAGAGAGAGAGACTGGGAGTGAGAGAGAGAGAGATTGGGAGTGTGAGAGAGAGAGATTGGGAGTGTGAGAGAGAGAGATTGGGAGTGTGAGAGAAAGAGAGATTGGGAGTGTGAGAGAGAGAGACTGGGAGTGAGAGAGAGAGAGATTGGGAGTGTGAGAGAGAGAGAGTCTGGGAGTGTGGGATAGAGAGAGACTGGGAGTGAGAGGGTGAGAGATTGGGAGTGTGAGCGAGAGAGAGATTGGGAGTGTGATTGAGAGAGAGACTGGGAGTGAGAGAGAGAGATATTGGGAGTGTGAGAGAGAGGGAGATTGGGAGTTTGAGAGAGAGAGAGATTGGGAGTGTGAGAGAGAGAGATTGGGAGTGTGAGAGAAAGAGAGATTGGGAGTGTGAGAGAGAGAGACTGGGAGTGAGAGAGAGAGAGATTGGGAGTGTGAGAGAGAGAGAGACTGGGAGTGTGAGAGAGAGAGAGACTAGGAGTGAGAGGGTGAGAGATTGGGAGTGTGAGAGAGAGAGAGATTGGGAGTGTGATTGAGAGAGAGACTGGGAGTGTGAGAGAGAGACAGGGAGTGAGAGAGAGAGAGAGATTGGGAGTGTGAGAGAGAGAGAGATTGGGAGTGTGAGAGAAAGAGTGATTGGGAGTGTCAGAGAGAGAGACTGGGAGTGAGAGAGAGAGAGATTTGGAGTGTGAGAGAGAGGGAGATTGGGAGTGTGAGAGAGAGAGAGATTGGAAGTGTGAGAGAGAGACTGGGAGTGAGAGAGAGAGAGAGATTGGAAGTGTGAGAGAGAGAGATTGGGAGAGTGAGAGAGAGAGACTGGGAGTGTGTGAGACAGAGATTGGGAGTGTGAGAGAGAGAGACTGGGAGTGAGAGAGAGAGAGAGATTGGGAGTGTGAGAGAGAGAGACTGGGAGTGTGTGAGAGAGAGATTGGGAGTGTGAGAGAGAGAGACTGGGAGTGAGAGAGAGAGATTGGGAGTGTGAGAGAGAGAGAGATTGGGAGAGTGAGAGAGAGAGAGGTTGGGAGTGAGAGAGAGAGAGAGATTGGGAGTGTGAGAGATTGGGAGTGTGAGAGAGAGAGAGATTGGGAGTGTGAGAGAGAGAGAGTTCGGGAGTGTGAGTGAGAGAGAGTGGGAGTGTGAGAGAGAGAGACTGGGAGTGAGAGAGAGAGAGAGAGATTGCGATTGTGAGAGAGATTGGGAGTGTGAGAGGGAGAGAGATTGGGAGTGTGAGAGTGAGAGAGAGATTGGGAGTGTGAGAGAGAGAGAGATTGGGAGTGTGAGAGAGAGAGAGATTGGGAGTGTGAGAGTGAGAGAGAGATTGGGAGTGTGAGAGAGAGAGAGATTGGGAGTGTGAGAGAGAGAGAGATTGGGCGTGTGTGAGAGAGAGATTGGGATTGTGAGTGAGAGAGAGATTGGGAGTGTGAGAGAGAGAGATTGAGAGTGTGAGAGAGAGAGAGTTTGGGAGTGTGAGAGAGAGAGAGATTGGGAGTGTGAGAGAGAGATAGATTGGGAGTGTGTGAGAGAGAGAGATTGGGAGTGTGAGAGAGATTGGGAGTGTGAGGCAGAGAGACTGGGAGTGAGAGAGAGAGATTGGGAGTGCGAGAGAGAGAGATTGGGAGTGTGAGAGAGAGAGAGATTGGGATTGTGAGAGAGAGAGAGAGACTGGGAGTGTGAGAGAGAGAGACTGGGAGTGAGAGAGAGAGAGATTGGGAGTGTGAGAGAGAGAGATTGGGAGTGTGAGAGAGAGAGATTGGGAGTGTGAGAGAAAGAGAGATTGGGAGTGTGAGAGAGAGAGACTGGGAGTGAGAGAGAGAGAGATTGGGAGTGTGAGAGAGAGAGAGTCTGGGAGTGTGGGAGAGAGAGAGACTGGGAGTGAGAGGGTGAGAGATTGAGAGTGTGAGAGAGAGAGAGATTGGGAGTGTGATTGAGAGAGAGACTGGAAGTGTGAGAGAGAGACAGGGAGTGAGAGAGAGAGAGAGATTGGGAGTGTGAGAGAGAGAGAGATTGGGAGTGTGAGAGAAAGAGTGATTGGGAGTGTGAGAGAGAGAGACTGGGAGTGAGAGGGAGAGAGATTCGGAGTGTGAGAGAGAGGGAGATTGGGAGTGTGAGAGAGAGAGAGATTGGGAGTGTGAGAGAGAGGCTGGGAGTGAGAGAGAGAGAGAGATTGGGAGTGTGAGAGAGAGAAAGATTTGGAGTGTGAGAGAGAGAGACTGGGAGTGTGTGAGAGAGAGATTGGGAGTGTGAGAGAGAGAGACTGGGAGTGAGAGAGAGAGATTGGGAGTGTGAGAGAGAGAGAGATTGGGAGAGTGAGAGAGAGAGAGATTGGGAGTGAGAGAGAGAGAGAGATTGGGAGTGTGAGAGATTGGGAGTGTGAGAGAGAGAGAGATTGGGAGTGAGAGAGAGAGAGATTGGGAGTGTGAGAGAGAGAGAGTTCGGGAGTGTGAGTGAGAGAGAGTGGGAGTGTGAGAGAGAGAGACTGGGAGTGAGAGAGAGAGAGAGATTGGGAGTGTGAGAGTGAGAGAGAGATTGGGAGTGTGAGAGAGGGAGAGACTGGGAGTGTGAGAGAGAGAGAGACTAGGAGTGAGAGGGTGAGAGATTGGGAGTGTGAGAGAGAGAGAGATTGGGAGTGTGATTGAGAGAGAGACTGGAAGTGTGAGAGAGAGACAGGGAGTGAGAGAGAGAGAGAGATTGGGAGTGTGAGAGAGAGAGAGATTGGGAGTGTGAGAGAAAGAGTGATTGGGAGTGTGAGAGAGAGAGACTGGGAGTGAGAGGGAGAGAGATTCGGAGTGTGAGAGAGAGGGAGATTGGGAGTGTGAGAGAGAGAGAGATTGGGAGTGTGAGAGAGAGGCTGGGAGTGAGAGAGAGAGAGAGATTGGGAGTGTGAGAGAGAGAAAGATTTGGAGTGTGAGAGAGAGAGACTGGGAGTGTGTGAGAGAGAGATTGGGAGTGTGAGAGAGAGAGACTGGGAGTGAGAGAGAGAGATTGGGAGTGTGAGAGAGAGAGAGATTGGGAGAGTGAGAGAGAGAGAGATTGGGAGTGAGAGAGAGAGAGAGATTGGGAGTGTGAGAGATTGAGAGTGTGAGAGAGAGAAAGATTTGGAGTGTGAGAGAGAGAGACTGGGAGTGTGTGAGAGAGAGATTGGGAGTGTGAGAGAGAGAGACTGGGAGTGAGAGAGAGAGATTGGGAGTGTGAGAGAGAGAGAGATTGGGAGAGTGAGAGAGAGAGAGATTGGGAGTGAGAGAGAGAGAGAGATTGGGAGTGTGAGAGATTGAGAGTACAACACAATTGCAAGCATTACCAATCCAAGATGGCGACATCTGGAGAACACATTTTGAAAACCTCTACAAAGACATCCCAATAAACGAAACAAACCCAAGTCAACATCAGGTCACAGAAAAACTCCACACATTAGAAGCAACAATCAAAGACAACCAAAACCCTCTAGACTCCCCAATCACATGGAAAGAAATGGCCACAAAAACAAAATCTCTCCACCTAAAGAAAGCCTGTGGCCCAGACAACATCAAAAATGAAATGCTCAAGTTCAGCAATATGGAGATGCAGGGTGCGGTACTCAAATTATTCAACATCATATTACGTTCAGGCTGTTTTCCCGATATCTGGTGCCATGGACTAATCTCCCCCATATATAAAAGCGGAAACAAATCAGACCCAAATAACTACCGCGGCATCTGTGTCAACAGTTGTCTAGGGAAGTTATTCTGCAGTATTCTAAATAGTAGATTACTTGATTTTCTTAACAAACATAATATCCTCAGAAAAAACCAAATAGGCTTTCTTCCAAAACACCGCACCGCCGACCATATCTATACCCTTCACACCCTCATTGAAAAACATATACACCAAACAAAAAATGGGAAAATATTCGCCTGTTTCATCGACTTCAAGAAAGCCTTTGACTCTATATGGCACGAAGGGCTCTATTATAAACTTCTTCAATGTGGAATAGGGGGCAAAGTCTATGACCTTATTAAATCAATGTATCTGAAAAACAAATGCGGGGTCAAAATTGGAGACAAACGCACCGATTTCTTCACCCAGAGAAGAGGCGTCCGGCAGGGCTGCAATTTGAGCCCGACCCTGTTCAACATATACATAAATGAATTAGCAGACATGCTGGAGCAAAGCGAGTCACCAGGTCTCCGTCTCCTAGATGGAGAAGTGAAATCCCTGTTCTATGCGGATGACCTGGTTCTGCTGTCTCCCACAGAACAGGGATTACAGCAACAACTAGACCTACTCGACAAATACTGCCAAAATTGGGCTCTAACAGTAAATCTAAAGAAAACCAACATCATGATTTTTCAAAAAAGGCCCAGATGTCAGGAAAACAAATACCAGTTTACCCTCAGTGATACCACTATAGGACACACTATGAGCTACACCTACCTTGGTCTAACTATTACAGCATCAGGGAGCTTCAGCATAGCAGTGAATGCACTAAAAGAAAAAGCCCGAAGAGCCCTATATGCAATAAAAAGAAAATTCTACAACATCCAAATCCCAATCAAAATCTGGCTCAAAATATTTGACAGCATAATCCTGCCCATTGCACTGTACGGTAGTGAAGTATGGGGCCCGCTAAATCACCAAAGCTACACTAAATGGGAAAAACATACAATAGAAGCCCTACATGCAGAATTCTGCCGAAGCATCCTTCGCACCCAAAGGAAAACGCCAACAAATGCATGCAGAGCCGAACTAGGCAGATACCCACTGATAATAAACATCCAAAAACGAGCACTAAACTTCCTAAATCACCTCAAATCTAGCTCCCCAGACACCCTTCATTTCAAAGCCTTTCAGACCCAAGAGCTAAACCCAGAAAAGAGTCCCCTGAGTCAGCTGCTACGGAAACTAAGTACTCAGCCGGACCCTGACCAGCCCCAGACCAACACAGCCGCCCAAACACCAATCCGAGTGAACCAAATCATTAAAAAATGCAAAGAAACCTACCTGGAACATTGGAACAAAATAACCGAAAGCCAAAGCAGATTAGAATGTTACCGGGCCCTAAAAAGAGAATATAAACTGGCAGACTACCTCACGACCATCAGAGACACAAAACAGAGACAGACCCTCACCAGGTACAGACTAAGCGACCACCAACTGGAAATTGAAAAAGGCAGATACAAGAAATCCTGGCAGCCTAGAGAGAATAGAATATGCGATCAATGTCTGGCTGGCGAGGTTGAAACAGAAATGCATTTCCTCCTAAAATGCGAAAAATTCAACACATCAAGAAACATATTATTCAACAAGCTAAGCCAAACAACCCCAGATTTCAAGGAATTGGATGATCTGTCAAAATTGAGATTAGTCCTAGGAGAAGGAGACAGACCATACCTTGGGGCCAAATATGTAACAACATGTCACAACCTGAGGACTGTTTAAAATTAAGACTGTTTAAAATTAATATTGAACGTACCAAATGAAGTACAAAGACTGTTTAAAATTAATATTGTTTAAAAGTAATATTGTATGTACCCAACAAATGTCAAATCGATTGACACCTACAGAATGTTGGAAAACTGTACCTTTTTGCTATGTAAGCTTTGGCAATATGGTTCTCTGTAAACTTTCATGCCAATAAAGCATTTTAATTGGAATTGGAATTGGAATTGGATTGGGATTGTGAGAGAGAGAGAGATTGGGAGTGTGAGAGAGAGAGAGTTCGGGAGTGTGAGTGAGAGAGAGTGGGAGTGTGAGAGAGAGAGACTGGGAGTGAGAGAGAGAGAGAGATTGGGAGTGTGAGAGTGAGAGAGAGATTGGGAGTGTGAGAGAGAGAGAGATTGGGAGTGTGTGAGACCATATCTATACCCTTCACACCCTCATTGAAAAACATATACACCAAACAAAAGATGGGAAAATATTCGCCTGTTTCATCGACTTCAAGAAAGCCTTTGACTCTATATGGCACGAAGGGCTCTATTATAAACTTCTTCAGTGTGGAATAGGGGGCAAAGTCTGTGACTTTATTAAATCAATGTATCTGAAAAACAAATGCGGGGTCAAAATTGGAGACAAACGCACCGATTTCTTCACCCAGAGAAAAGGCGTCCGACAGGGCTGCAATTTGAGCCCGACCCTGTTCAACATATACATAAATGAATTAGCAGACATGCTGGAGCAAAGCGAGTCACCAGGTCTCCGTCTCCTTGATGGAGAAGTGAAATCCCTGTTCTATGCGGACGACCTGGTTCTGCTGTCTCCCACAGAACAGGGATTACAGCAACAACTAGACCTACTCTAGTCTAGTAAAAAGAGGGAGGAGGTCCTACAAGCTGAATTTAGGGAGTTAGGAGCTAAATTGAAAAGTAGGACCTCAAAGGTAGTAATCTCTGGATTGCTACCAGTGCCACGAGCTAATAAGTTTAGAGAGAGTAAGATAGATAAGCTAAATACGTGGCTTGAGCAGTGGTGCAAGGGAGAGGGATTTAAATTCTTGAGGCATTGGAACCAGTTCTTGGGGAGGAGTGACCTGTACCAAGGGGACGGTCTACACCTGAACTGTGAGGGAGCCGATGTCCTCGGGGTAATATTTTCTAGGGCGGTTCGGGAGGATTTAAACTAATTTGGCAGGGGGATGGGAACCTAGGTAGTGGAAAAGAGGGAAGTCATATGAAGTCAGAAATAGATGGTAGAAAGGTGAGAAGCAATAAGCAAAGGAGAGAAACACAAAGGGCCAAACTAATTCATAATGAGAGTGTGAAAAAAGCAAGCCTGAAGGCTTTGTATCTTAATGCTAGAAGCATTAGGAACAAGGTGGATGAATTAGTTGTGGAAATAGAGGTAAACAAGTATGATTTGATTGGGATTACAGAAACGTGGCTGCAGGGTGGGCAAGGCTGGGAACTTAACATCCAGGGATATACAATATTTAGGAAGGATCGGCAAAAAGGTAGGGGAGGTGGGGTAGCATTGCTGGTAAAGGAGGGGATTAATGCAATGGAAAGGAAGGATATTAACTCGGATGAAACGGAATCTGTATGGGTAGAAATGAGAAATAGCAAGGGGAGGAAAACGTTAGTGGGTGTGATATATAGGCCTCCAAATAGTAATATGGAGGTGAGGGAAGGCATAAAAAGGGAAATTAGAGAAGCGTGCGATAAGAGCACAGCTGTCATCATGGGTGACTTTAATTTACATATTGATTGGACTACCCAAATTAGTAAAAATTCTGAGGAGGAGGAATTCCTGGAATGTTTTCGGGACGGTTATCTGGACCAATATGTCGAGGAGCCGACTCGAGATCAGGCCATTTTAGACTGGGTATTGTGCAATGAGAAGGGACTTATCAGCAATCTTCTTGTACGAGGCCCCCTGGGTCAGAGCGATCATAATATGATCGAGCTCTCAGTCGAGATGGAGAGTGAGGAAATTGAATCAGAGACTAAGGTCCAGAACTTAAATAAAGGGAATTACGAGGGTATGAGACGGGAATTGGGTAAGATTGATTGGGTGGTGTTTCTGGGGGGATTGACAGTGGAGAGACAATGGCAAGCATTCAAAGATAGAATGGAAGAATTCCAGAACATGTTTATACCGGTTTGGCATAAAAATAAACCTAAAAAGGTGACTCAACCGTGGATAACGAGGGAAATTAGGGACAGCATAAAATCAAAAAAAAGGGCATATCAACTGGCAAAAAAAAGCACCAGACCGGAAGATTGGGGGCAGTACAAGATACAGCAAAAGAGGACAAAGGGATTAATCAGGAAGGGGAAAATAGAATACGAAAGTAAACTTGCAGCAAACATAAAGACAGACTGCAAAAGCTTTTATCGGTATATCAGGAGGAAAAGACTGGTAAAATCCCAAGTCGGTCCCTTGCAGTCCGATTCGGGAGAATATATAATGGAGAATAAGGAAATGGCAGACCAATTAAACTCATACTTTGGTTCTGTATTCACAAAGGAGGACACAAATAACCTCCCAGGAATATCGGCAAACATAGGGACTAATGAGAGGGAGGAGCTGACAGAAATTAGTATCTCTAGGGATATGGTGTTGGGTAAGTTGAGGGGACTGAAGGCCGACAAATCCCCGGGGCCTGATAAACTACATCCTAGGGTACTTAAGGAGGTGGCCCTGGAGATAGCAGATGCTCTAAGGATCATCTTCCGGAACTCCATTGACTCGGGAACAGTACCCGTGGATTGGAGGGTAGCTAATGTTACCCCAATATTTAAAAAGGGGGGTAGAGAGAAAGCAGGGAATTATAGACCAGTAAGCCTTACATCGGTTGTGGGCAAAATGCTAGAGTCCATTATTAAGGATAAAATAGCGGAGCACTTGACAAATGGGGAAAGGATTGGACAGAGTCAACATGGATTTACAAAGGGTAAATCGTGTTTGACTAATCTGCTGGAATTTTTTGAGGAAGTAACTGGTAAAATAGATGGGGGAGAGCCAGTGGATGTGGTGTACCTTGACTTCCAGAAAGCCTTCGATAAGGTTCCACACAAAAGATTATCATGCAAAATTAAGACTCATGGGATTGGGGGCAAAGTATTAACGTGGATAGAGAACTGGCTGGCGGATAGAAAACAGAGAGTTGGAATAAACGGCTCATTTTCGGAGTGGCAGGCAGTGACCAGCGGGGTGCCGCAAGGATCTGTCCTGGGACCCCAGCTGTTCACAATATATATAAATGATCTGGATCAGGGAATTGGATGCAATATTTCCAAATTCGCTGACGACACTAAACTAGGAGGAGGGGTGGGCTCTGATGAGGATGTCAGGAGGCTACAGTGTGATTTGGACAGGTTGGGGGAATGGGCAGATACGTGGCAGATGCACTATAATGTGGATAAATGCGAGGTTATCCACTTTGGGGGTAAAAACAGGAGGGTAGATTATTATCTAAATGGCAATAGATTGGGAGATGGGGAAGTGCAGAGGGACCTGGGTGTTCTTGTGCACCAGTCACTGAAGGAGAGCATGCAGGTGCAACAGGCGATCAAGAAGGCAAATGGTATGTTGGCCTTCATATCAAGGGGGTTCGAGTATAGGAATAGGGATACCTTACTACAGCTGTACAAGGTGCTGGTGAGACCGCATCTGGAGTATTGTGTACAGTTTTGGTCGCCCCATCTGCGGAAGGATGTTCTTGCCATGGAGGGAGTGCAACGGCGATTCACCAGGCTGATACCTGGAATGGCGGGAATGACCTACGAAGAGAGATTAAATAGTTTGGGCTTGTACTCACTGGAGTTTAGAAGATTGAGAGGGGATCTCATCGAAACATATAAAATTATGGCAGGCCTGGACAGGCTGAATTCAGAGAGAATGTTTCCAATGGCCGGGGAGCACAGAACCAGGGGCCACAGTCTAAAAATAGCGGGCAAATCATTTAAAACAGAGATGAGGAAGAATTTCTTCACTCAAAGAGTGGTGAGCCTGTGGAATTCCCTGCCACAGAGGGCTGTGAAGGCTAATTCAAAAAATATTTTCAAGAAAGAATTGGATATATTTCTGAAGGCTAAGGGGATTAAGGGTTACGGAGAAAAGGCGGGGACGGGGTACTGAACTGGTAAGATCAGCTATGATCTCAGACGAAGATCAGCCATGATCTCATTGAATGGCGGAGCAGGCTCGAAGGGCCGAATGGCCTACTGCTGTTCCTATCTCTATGTTTCTCTATGTTTCTATGTTTACTCGACAAATACTGCCAAAATTGGGCTCTAACAGTAAATCTAAAGAAAACCAACATCATGATTTTTCAAAAAAGGCCCAGATGTCAGGAAAACAAATACCAATTTACCCTCAGTGATACCGCTATAGGACACACTATGAGCTACACCTACCTTGGTCTAACTATTACAGCATCAGGGAGCTTCAGCATAGCAGTGAATGCACTAAAAGAAAAAGCCCGAAGAGCCCTATATGCAATAAAAAGAAAATTCTACAACATCCAAATCCCAATCAAAATCTGGCTCAAAATATTTGACAGCATAATCCTGCCCATTGCACTGTACGGTAGTGAAGTATGGGGCCCGCTAAATCACCAAAGCTACACTAAATGGGAAAAACACACAATAGAAGCCCTACATGCAGAATTCTGCCGAAGCATCCTTCGCACCCAAAGAAAAACGCCAACAAATGCATGCAGAGCCGAACTAGGCAGATACCCACTGATAATAAACATCCAAAAACGAGCACTAAACTTCCTAAATCACCTCAAATCTAGCTCCCCAGACACCCTTCATTTCAAAGCCTTTCAGACCCAAGAGCTAAACCCAGAAAAGAGTCCCCTGAGTCAGCTGCTACTGAAACTAAGTACTCAGCTGGACCCTGACCAGCCCCAGACCAACACAGCCGTCCAAACACCAATCTGAGTGAACCAAATCATTAAACAATGCAAAGAAACCTACCTGGAACATTGGAACAAAATAACCGAAAGCCAAAGCAGATTAGAATGTTACCGGGCCCTAAAAAGAGATTATAAGCTGGCAGACTACCTCACGACCATCAGAGACACAAAACAGAGACAGACCCTCACCAGGTACAGACTAAGCGACCACCAACTGGAAATTGAAAAAGGCAGATACAAGAAATCCTGGCAGCCTAGAGAGAATAGAATATGCGATCAATGTCTGGCCGGCGAGGTTGAAACAGAAATGCATTTCCTCCTAAAATGCGAAAAATTCAACACATCAAGAAACATATTATTCAACAAGCTAAGCCAAACAACCCCAGATTTCAAGGAATTGGATGACCTGTCAAAATTGAGATTAGTCCTGGGAGAAGGAGACAGACCATACCTTGGGGCCAAATATGTAACAACATGTCACAACCTGAGGACTGTTTAAAAGTAAGACTGTTTAAAATTAATATTGTTAAAAGTAATATTGTATGTACCCAACAAATGTCAAATCGATTGACACCTACAGAATGTTGGAAAACTGTACCTTTTTGCTATGTAAGCTTTGGCAATATGGTTCTCTGTAAACTTTCATGCCAATAAAGCATTTGAATTGGAATTGGAATTGGAATTGGATTGGGATTGTGAGAGAGAGAGAGATTGGGAGTGTGAGAGAGAGAGAGATTGGGAGTGTGAGAGTGAGAGAGAGATTGGGAGTGTGAGAGAGAGAGAGATTGGGAGTGTGAGAGAGAGAGAGATTGGGAGTGTGTGAGAGAGAGATTGGGATTGTGAGTGAGAGAGAGATTGGGAGTGTGAGAGAGAGAGATTGAGTGTGCGGGAGAGAGAGAGTTTGGGAGTGTGAGAGAGAGAGAGATTGGGAGTGTGAGAGAGAGATAGATTGGGAGTGTGTGAGAGAGAGAGATTGGGAGTGTGAGAGAGATTGGGAGTGTGAGAGAGAGAGACTGGGAGTGAGAGAGAGAGATTGGGAGTGCGAGAGAGAGAGATTGGGAGTGTGAGAGAGAGAGAGATTGGGATTGTGAGAGAGAGAGAGAGACTGGGAGTGTGAGAGAGAGAGAGACTGGGAGTGTGAGAGAGAGAGAGACTGGGAGTGAGAGAGAGAGAGATTGGGAGTGTGAGAGAGAGAGATTGGGAGTGTGAGAGAGAGAGATTGGGAGTGTGAGAGAAAGAGAGATTGGGAGTGTGAGAGAGAGAGACTGGGAGTGAGAGAGAGAGAGATTGGGAGTGTGAGAGAGAGAGAGCCTGGGAGTGTGGGAGAGAGAGAGACTGGGAGTGAGAGGGTGAGAGATTGGGAGTGTGAGAGAGAGAGAGATTGGGAGTGTGATTGATAGAGAGACTGGGAGTGAGAGAGAGAGATATTGGGAGTGTGAGAGAGAGGGAGATTTGGAGTGTGAGAGAGAGAGAGATTGGGAGTGTGAGAGAGAGAGATTGGGAGTGTGAGAGAAAGAGAGATTGGGAGTGTGAGAGAGAGAGACTGGGAGTGAGAGAGAGAGTGATTGGGAGTGTGAGAGAGAGAGAGACTGGGAGTGTGAGAGAGAGAGAGACTAGGAGTGAGAGGGTGAGAGATTGGGAGTGTGAGAGAGAGAGAGATTGGGAGTGTGATTGAGAGAGAGACTGGGAGTGTGAGAGAGAGACAGGGAGTGAGAGAGACAGAGAGATTGGGAGTGTGAGAGAGAGAGAGATTGGGAGTGTGAGAGAAAGAGTGATTGGGAGTGTGAGAGAGAGAGACTGGGAGTGAGAGGGAGAGAGATTCAGAGTGTGAGAGAGAGGGAGATTGGGAGTGTGAGAGAGAGAGAGATTGGGAGTGTGAGAGAGAGACTGGGAGTGAGAGAGAGAGAGAGATTGGGAGTGTGAGAGAGAGAGATTGGGAGAGTGAGAGAGAGAGACTGGGAGTGAGAGAGAGAGAGAGATTTGGAGTGTGAGAGAGAGAGATTGGGAGTGTGTGAGAGAGAGATTGGGAGTGTGAGAGAGAGAGACTGGGAGTGAGAGAGAGAGATTGGGAGTGTGAGAGAGAGAGAGATTGGGAGAGTGAGAGAGAGAGAGATTGGGAGTGAGAGAGACAGAGAGAGATTGGGAGTGTGAGAGATTGGGAGTGTGAGAGAGAGAGAGATTGGGAGTGAGAGAGAGAGAGATTGGGAGTGTGAGAGAGAGAGAGTTCGGGAGTGTGAGAGAGAGAGAGTGGGATTGTGAGAGAGAGAGACTGGGAGTGAGAGAGAGAGAGAGAAATTGCGATTGTGAGAGAGATTGGGAGTGTGAGAGGGAGAGAGATCGGGAGTGTGAGAGTGAGAGAGAGTTTGGGAGTGTGAGAGAGAGAGAAATTGGGAGTGTGAGAGAGAGAGATATTGGAAGTGTGCGAGTGAGAGAGAGGTTGGGAGTGTGAGAGAGAGAGAGATTGGGAGTGTGAGAGAGAGAGAGACCTTATTAAATCAATGTATCTGAAAAACAAATGCGGGGTCAAAATTGGAGACAAACGCACCGATTTCTTCACCCAGAGAAGAGGCGTCCGGCAGGGCTGCAATTTGAGCCCGACCCTGTTCAACATATACATAAATGAATTAGCAGACATGCTGGAGCAAAGCGAGTCACCAGGTCTCCGTCTCCTAGATGGAGAAGTGAAATCCCTGTTCTATGCGGACGACCTGGTTCTGCTGTCTCCCACAGAACAGGGATTACAGCAACAACTAGACCTACTCGACAAATACTGCCAAAATTGTGCTCTAACAGTAAATCTAAAGAAAACCAACATCATGATTTTTCAAAAAAGGCCCAGATGTCAGGAAAACAAATACCAGTTTACCCTCAGTGATACCACTATAGGACACACTATGAGCTACACCTACCTTGGTCTAACTATTACAGCATCAGGGAGCTTCAGCATAGCAGTGAATGCACTAAAAGAAAAAGCCCGAAGAGCCCTATATGCAATAAAAAGAAAATTCTACAACATCCAAATCCCAATCAAAATCTGGCTCAAAATATTTGACAGCATAATCCTGCCCATTTCACTGTACGGTAGTGAAGTATGGGGCCCGCTAAATCACCAAAGCTACACTAAATGGGAAAAACATACAATAGAAGCCCTACATGCAGAATTCTGCCGAAGCATCCTTCGCACCCAAAGGAAAACGCCAACAAATGCATGCAGAGCCGAACTAGGCAGATACCCACTGATAATAAACATCCAAAAACGAGCACTAAACTTCCTAAATCACCTCAAATCTAGCTCCCCAGACACCCTTCATTTCAAAGCCTTTCAGACCCAAGAGCTAAACCCAGAAAAGAGTCCCCTGAGTCAGCTGCTACGGAAACTAAGTACTCAGCCGGACCCTGACCAGCCCCAGACCAACACAGCCGCCCAAACACCAATCCGAGTGAACCAAATCATTAAAAAATGCAAAGAAACCTACCTGGAACATTGGAACAAAATAACCGAAAGCCAAAGCAGATTAGAATGTTACCGGGCCCTAAAAAGAGAATATAAACTGGCAGACTACCTCACGACCATCAGAGACACAAAACAGAGACAGACCCTCACCAGGTACAGACTAAGCGACCACCAACTGGAAATTGAAAAAGGCAGATACAAGAAATCCTGGCAGCCTAGAGAGAATAGAATATGCGATCAATGTCTGGCTGGCGAGGTTGAAACAGAAATGCATTTCCTCCTAAAATGCGAAAAATTCAACACATCAAGAAACATATTATTCAACAAGCTAAGCCAAACAACCCCAGATTTCAAGGAATTGGATGATCTGTCAAAATTGAGATTAGTCCTAGGAGAAGGAGACAGACCATACCTTGGGGCCAAATATGTAACAACATGTCACAACCTGAGGACTGTTTAAAATTAAGACTGTTTAAAATTAATATTGAACGTACCAAATGAAGTACAAAGACTGTTTAAAATTAATATTGTTTAAAAGTAATATTGTATGTACCCAACAAATGTCAAATCGATTGACACCTACAGAATGTTGGAAAACTGTACCTTTTTGCTATGTAAGCTTTGGCAATATGGTTCTCTGTAAACTTTCATGCCAATAAAGCATTTTAATTGGAATTGGAATTGGAATTGGAATTGGAGAGATTGGGAGTGTGAGAGTGAGAGAGAGATTGGAAGGTGAGAGAGAGAGAGATTGGGAGTGTGAGAGAGAGAGAGATTGGGAGTGTGTGTGAGAGAGATTGGGATTGTGAGTGAGAGAGATTGGGAGTGTGAGAGAGAGAGAGACTGGGAGTGTGAGAGAGAGAGAGACGAGGAGTGAGAGGGTGAGAGATTGGGAGTGTGAGAGAGAGAGAGATTGGGAGTGTGATTGAGAGAGAGACTGGGAGTGTGAGAGAGAGACAGGGAGTGAGAGAGAGAGAGAGATTGGGAGTGTGAGAGAGAGAGAGATTGGGAGTGTGAGAGAAAGAGTGATTGGGAGTGTGAGAGAGAGAGACTGGGAGTGAGAGAGAGAGAGATTCGGAGTGTGAGAGAGAGGGAGATTGGGAGTGTGAGAGAGAGAGAGATTGGGAGTGTGAGAGAGAGACTGGGAGTGAGAGAGAGAGAGAGATTGGGAGTGTGAGAGAGAGAGATTGGGAGAGTGAGAGAGAGAGACTGGGAGTGTGTGAGACAGAGATTGGGAGTGTGTGAGAGAGAGATTGGGAGTGTGAGAGAGAGAGACTGGGAGTGAGAGAGAGAGATTGGGAGTGTGAGAGAGAGAGAGATTGGGAGAGTGAGAGAGAGAGAGATTGGGAGTGAGAGAGAGAGAGAGATTGGGAGTGTGAGAGATTGGGAGTGTGAGAGAGATAGAGATTGGGAGTGTGACAGAGAGAGAGTTCGGGAGTGTGAGTGAGAGAGAGTGGGAGTGTGAGAGAGAGAGACTGGGAGTGAGAGAGAGAGAGAGAGATTGCGATTGTGAGAGAGATTGGGAGTGTGAAAGGGAGAGATATTGGGAGTGTGAGAGTGAGAGAGAGATTGGGAGTGTGAGAGAGAGAGAGATTGGGAGTGTGAGAGAGAGAGATATTGGTAGTGTGCGAGTGAGAGAGAGGTTGGGAGTGTGAGAGAGAGAGAGATTGGGAGTGTGAGAGAGAGAGAGATTGGGAGTGTGAGAGTGAGAGAGAGATTGGGAGTGTGAGAGAGAGAGAGATTGGGAGTGTGAGAGAGAGAGAGATTGGGAGTGTGTGAGAGAGAGATTGGGATTGTGAGTGAGAGAGAGATTGGGAGTGTGAGAGAGAGAGATTGAGAATGTGAGAGAGAGAGAGTTTGGGAGTGTGAGAGAGAGAGAGATTGGGAGTGTGAGAGAGAGATAGATTGGGAGTGTGTGAGAGAGAGAGATTGGGAGTGTGAGAGAGATTGGGAGTGTGAGGCAGAGAGACTGGGAGTGAGAGAGAGAGATTGGGAGTGCGAAAGAGAGAGATTGGGAGTGTGAGAGAGAGAGAGATTGGGATTGTGAGAGAGAGAGAGAGACTGGGAGTGTGAGAGAGAGAGAGACTGGGAGTGAGAGAGAGAGAGATTGGGAGTGTGAGAGAGAGAGATTGGGAGTGTGAGAGAGAGAGATTGGGAGTGTGAGAGAAAGAGAGATTGGGAGTGTGAGAGAGAGAGACTGGGAGTGAGAGAGAGAGAGATTGGGAGTGTGAGAGAGAGAGAGTCTGGGAGTGTGGGAGAGAGAGAGACTGGGAGTGAGAGGGTGAGAGATTGAGAGTGTGAGAGAGAGAGAGATTGGGAGTGTGATTGAGAGAGAGACTGGGAGTGAGAGAGAGAGATATTGGGAGTGTGAGAGAGAGGGAGATTGGGAGTTTGAGAGAGAGAGAGATTGGGAGTGTGAGAGAAAGAGAGATTGGGAGTGTGAGAGAGAGAGACTGGGAGTGAGAGAGAGAGAGATTGGGAGTGTGAGAGAGAGAGAGACTGGGAGTGTGAGAGAGAGAGAGACTGGGAGTGAAAGGGTGAGAGATTGGGAGTGTGAGAGAGAGAGAGATTGGGAGAGTGATTGAGAGAGTGACTGGGAGTGTGAGAGAGAGACAGGGAGTGAGAGAGAGAGAGAGATTGGGAGTGTGAGAGAGAGAGAGGTTGGGAGTGTGAGAGAAAGAGTGATTGGGAGTGTGAGAGAGAGAGACTGGGAGTGAGAGGGAGAGAGATTCGGAGTGTGAGAGAGAGGGAGATTGGGAGTGTGAGAGAGAGAGGGATTGGGAGTGTGAGAGAGAGACTGGGAGTGAGAGAGAGAGAGAGATTGGGAGTGTGAGAGAGAGAGAGATTGGGAGAGTGAGAGAGAGAGTCTGGGAGTGTGTGAGACAGAGATTGGGAGTGTGAGAGAGAGAGACTGGGAGTGAGAGAGAGAGATTGGGAGTGTGAGAGAGAGAGAGATTGGGAGAGTGAGAGAGAGAGAGATTGGGAGTGAGAGAGAGAGAGAGATTGGGAGTGTGAGAGATTGGGAGTGTGAGAGAGAGAGAGATTGGGAGTGAGAGAGAGAGAGATTGGGAGTGTGAGAGAGAGAGAGTTCGGGAGTGTGAGAGAGAGAGACTGGGAGTGAGAGACAGAGAGAGAGATTGTGATTGTGAGAGAGATTGGGAGTGTGAGAGGGAGAGAGATTGGGAGTGTGAGAGTGAGAGAGAGATTGGGAGTGTGAGAGAGAGAGAGATTGGGAGTGTGAGAGAGAGAGATATTGGTAGTGTGCGAGTGAGAGAGAGGTTTGGAGTGTGAGAGAGAGAGAGATTGGGAGTGTGAGAGAGAGAGAGATTGGGAGTGTGAGAGTGAGAGAGAGATTGGGAGTGTGAGAGAGAGAGAGATTGGGAGTGTGAGAGAGAGAGAGATTGGGAGTGTGTGAGAGAGAGATTGGGATTGTGAGAGAGAGAGAGATTGGGAGTGTGAGAGAGAGAGAGATTGGGAGTGTGAGAGTGAGAGAGAGATTGGGAGTGTGAGAGAGAGAGAGATTGGGAGTGTGAGAGAGAGAGAGATTGGGAGTGTGTGAGAGAGAGATTGGGATTGTGAGTGAGAGAGAGATTGGGAGTGTGAGAGAGAGAGATTGAGAGTGTGAGAGAGAGAGAGTTTGGGAGTGTGAGAGAGAGAGAGATTGGAAGTGTGAGAGAGAGATAGATTGGGAGTGTGTGAGAGAGAGAAATTGGGAGTGTGAGAGAGATTGGGAGTGTGAGAGAGAGAGACTGTGAGTGAGAGAGAGAGATTGGGAGTGCGAGAGAGAGAGATTGGGAGTGTGAGAGAGAGAGATTGGGATTGTGAGAGAGAGAGAGAGACTGGGAGTGTGAGAGAGAGAGAGATTGGGAGTGTGAGAGAGAGAGACTGGGAGTGAGAGAGAGAGAGATTGGGAGTGTGAGAGAGAGAGCCAAAAGACGCAGCCCTCCCACCCCCCCTACCATTGGGAGCCCAAACAGGACCACCAATGTCCCCCACCCCCCTTTACAAAACCGACAACAGAACCGTGCTTTTATACCTGACCCAAGACCCCCCTCTAGACCACAGACTGTAGACCAAGAACTGAGAAAGATCATGACGATGCTGAACAGCCTGATAGAAAGCCGGAGAAATTATTAATATTGTTATTTATTATTATCATTACTGTTATCTTACCAGTATTATTACTATTATTAGATAGATATATGTGCATGCCTCATGAAATTTATACTAAATCATCACTTAGCATTATAGAAAATAGTGTTTCCACACTCATCCCACAAAATAGGTCCATTTTATTTCGTTTTATTGAACTATATAAATGCGTTCTTTCCACATAAGCTGCTGGACTATCCAGGGCCTCCGCTCCTCAACTTTTGGGATGAAGAGTACAGACCCTGAATTCCTAAAAGCTATAAAAGACATTGATATAATTGTGTTAACAGAAACATGGTGCCAAAAGGACATGCCGACCCACTGTCCTCCAATGTACCATGAAATCATTGTGCCCTCAGTAAAGAACACTAAAACACGCAAGGGCAGAACCTCCGGGGGAATATTGGTGTGGTATAAGGGAGAACTGGACAAACACATCTCACCGGTAAAACAGGGGAAATCACACGTATGGCTAAAACTAGATAAAAATATAGGAATAGCAAAAAAAGATGTTTACTTATGTGCGATCTACATACCTCCAATAGATTCGCCATATTTCGAAGAGGAGTTATTTGATACTCTCCACATGGAAATCAGCCATTTCCAGGCCCAAGGAAAGGTGATAATATGTGGGGACCTAAATGCAAGGACCGGTTGTGAACCTGACTTCATAGACCCACAGGGAAACAACCATGTGTTTGGCCAGACCCCTTTAGATGTCACACCAGCCATCGCAAATCGGAACAACCTTGATCGTGAAATAAATAAAAGCGGTAGGGAGGTAGTGCAACTCTGCCGAGCCTTAGGCCTGTACATAGTTAATGGTAGGTTCAGAGGGGACTCCCTAGGGAGACTCACATACTCCTCAACTCTTGGGTCTAGTGTGGTGGACTATACAATCACTGACCTGGACCCCTGCGATATCAACGCATTCACTGTCAGGCAGCAATCCCCCCTCTCAGACCATAACCAAATAAATGTGTACCTTAATCTTTCTGCCCAAAATACAGACACAAAAAAGGAACACAGTAAGCTACATAAAATAAACCAGACATACAGATGGGCCCCAGACAGTGGAGATAAATTCATCACAGCACTAAATTCACCTGATCTCACAAGTAAAATTTCAAAATTTAAAGAAAATCTATATGAGATCACCAGAGATGGTGTAAACACGGCCATAGAGGATATAAACATGATCTTCCATGAGGCAGCTATAAAAGCCGACCTCGTGAAACAGAAGAGGAAGCATCAAAAAAGACAAAATAAAAATATGAAATGGTTTGACCACGAATGCAAAAATGCCAGAAAAGATCTGAGAAAAATATCAAACCAAAAGCATCGGCAACCAAACAATCCGGACCTACGTACTAGATACAATGAAACCCTCAAAAGATATAAACACACCATTAGGAACAAAACACAAAACTATACCCACAAAATACTCGAAGAAATTGAAAACTCCACCAATCCAAAACAATTCTGGGAAATGTGGAATAACCTGAGTACAACACAATTGCAAGCATTACCAATCCAAGATGGCGACATCTGGAGAACACATTTTGAAAACCTCTACAAAGACATCCCAAAAAACAAAACAAATCCAAGTCAACATCAGGTCACAGAAAAACTCCACACATTAGAAGCAACAATTAAAGACAACCAAAACCCTCTAGACTCCCCAATCACATGGAAAGAACTGGCCACAAAAACAAAATCTCTCCACCTAAAGAAAGCCTGTGGCCCAGACAACATCAAAAATGAAATGCTAAAGTTCAGCAATATGGAGATGCAGGGTGCGATACTCAAACTATTCAACATCATATTACGCTCAGGCTGTTTTCCCGATATCTGGTGCCAAGGACTAATCTCCCCCATATATAAAAGTGGAAACAAATCAGACCCAAATAACTACCGCGGCATCTGTGTCAACAGTTGTCTAGGGAAGTTATTCTGCAGTATTCTAAATAGTAGATTACTTGATTTTCTTAACAAACATAATATCCTCAGAAAAAACCAAATAGGCTTTCTTCCAAAACACCGCACCGCCGACCATATCTATACCCTTCACACCCTCATCGAAAAACATAAACACCAAACAAAAAATGGGAAAATATTCGCCTGTTTCATCGACTTCAAGAAAGCCTTTGACTCTATATGGCACGAAGGGCTCTATTATAAACTTCTTCAGTGTGGAATAGGGGACAAAGTCTATGACCTTATTAAATCAATGTATCTGAAAAACAAATGCGGGGTCAAGATTGGAGACAAACGCACCGATTTCTTCACCCAGAGAAGAGGCGTCCGGCAGGGCTGCAATTTGAGCCCGACCCTGTTCAACATATACATAAATGAATTAGCAGACATGCTGGAGCAAAGCGAGTCACCAGGTCTCCGTCTCCTGGATGGAGAAGTGAAGTCCCTGTTCTATGCGGACGACCTGGTTCTGCTGTCTCCCACAGAACAGGGATTACAGCAACAACTAGACCTACTCGACAAATACTGCCAAAATTGGGCTCTAACAGTAAATCTAAAGAAAACCAACATCATGATTTTTCAGAAAAGACCCAGATGTCAGGAAAACAAATACCAGTTTACCCTCAGTGATACCACTATAGGACACACTATGAGCTACACCTACCTTGGTCTAACTATTACAGCATCAGGGAGCTTCAGCATAGCAGTGAATGCACTAAAAGAAAAAGCCCGAAGAGCCCTATATGCAATAAAAAGAAAATTCTACAACATCCAAATCCCAATCAAAATCTGGCTCAAAATTTTTGACAGCATAATCCTGCCCATTGCACTGTACGGTAGTGAAGTATGGGGCCCGCTAAATCACCAAAGCTACACTAAATGGGAAAAACACACAATAGAAGCCCTACATGCAGAATTCTGCCGAAGCATCCTTCGCACCCAAAGAAAAACGCCAACAAATGCATGCAGAGCCGAACTAGGCAGATACCCACTGATAATAAACATCCAAAAACGAGCACTAAACTTCCTAAATCACCTCAAATCTAGCTCCCCAGACACCCTTCATTTCAAAGCCTTTCAGACCCAAGAGCTAAACCCAGAAAAGAGTCCCCTGAGTCAGCTGCTACTGAAACTAAGTACTCAGCCGGACCCTGACCAGCCCCAGACCAACACAGCCGTCCAAACACCAATCCGAGTGAACCAAATCATTAAAAAATGCAAAGAAACCTACCTGGAACATTGGAACAAAATAACCGAAAGCCAAAGCAGATTAGAATGTTACCGGGCCCTAAAAAGAGAATATAAACTGGCAGACTACCTCACGACCATCAGAGACACAAAACAGAGACAGACCCTCACCAGGTACAGACTAAGCGACCACCAACTGGAAATTGAAAAAGGCAGATACAAGAAATCCTGGCAGCCTAGAGAGAATAGAATATGCGATCAATGTCTGGCTGGCGAGGTTGAAACAGAAATGCATTTCCTCCTAAAATGCGAAAAATTCAACACATCAAGAAACATATTATTCAACAAGCTAAGCCAAACAACCCCAGATTTCAAGGAATTGGATGATCTGTCAAAATTGAGATTAGTCCTAGGAGAAGGAGACAGACCATACCTTGGGGCTAAATATGTAACAACATGTCACAACCTGAGGACTGTTTAAAAGTAAGACTGTTTAAAATTAATATTGAACGTACCAAATGAAGTAGAAAGACTGTTTAAAATTAATATTGTTTAAAAGTAATATTGTATATACCCAACAAATGTCAAATCGATTGACACCTACAGAATGTTGGAAAACTGTACCTTTTTGCTATGTAAGCTTTGGCAATATGGTTCTCTGTAAACTTTCATGCCAATAAAGCATTTGAACTGAGTCTGGGAGTGTGGGAGAGAGAGAGACTGGGAGTGAGAGGGTGAGAGATAGAGAGTGTGAGAGAGAGAGACTGGGAGTGAGAGGGAGAGAGATTCGGAGTGTCAGAGAGAGGGAGATTGGGAGTGTGACAGAGAGAGAGATTGGGAGTGTGAGAGAGAGACTGGGAGTGAGAGAGAGAGAGATTGGGAGTGTGAGAGAGAGAGAGATTGGGAGAGTGAGAGAGAGAGACTGGGAGTGTGTGAGACAGAGATTGGGAGTGTGAGAGAGAGAGACTGGGAGTGAGAGAGAGAGAGAGATTTAGAGTGTGAGAGAGAGAGACTGGGAAAGTGTGAAAGAGAGATTGGGAGTGTGAGAGAGAGAGACTGGGAGTGAGAGAGAGAGACATTGGGAGTGAGAGAGAGAGAGAGATTGGGAGTGTGAGAGATTGGGAATGTGAGAGAGAGAGAGATTGGGAGGGAGAGAGAGAGAGATTGGGAGTGTGAGAGAGAGAGAGTTCGGGAGTGTGAGTGAGAGAGAGTGGGAGTGTGAGAGAGAGAGACTGGGAGTGAGAGAGAGAGAGAGAGATTGCGATTGTGAGAGAGATTGGGAGTGTGAGAGGGAGAGAGATTGGGAGTGTGAGAGTGAGAGAGAGATTGGGAGTGTGAGAGAGAGAGAGATTGGGAGTGTGAGAGAGAGATATTGGAAGTGTGCGAGTGAGAGAGAGGTTGGGAGTGTGAGAGAGAGAGAGATTGGGAGTGTGAGAGAGAGAGAGATTGGGAGTGTGAGAGTGAGAGAGAGATTGGGAGTGTGAGAGAGAGAGAGATTGGTAGTGTGAGAGAGAGAGATATTGGGAGTGTGTGAGAGAGGGATTGGGATTGTGAGTGAGAGAGAGATTGGGAGTGTGAGAGAGAGAGATTGAGAGTGTGAGAGAGAGAGAGTTTGGGAGTGTGAGAGAGAGAGAGATTGGGAGTGTGAGAGAGAGATAGATTGGGAGTGTGTGAGAGAGAGAGATTGGGAGTGTGAGAGAGATTGGGAGTGTGAGAGAGAGAGACTGGGAGTGAGAGAGAGAGATTGGGAGTGCGAGAGAGAGAGATTGGGAGTGTGAGAGAGAGAGAGAATTTGATTGTGAGAGAGAGAGAGTCAACATCAGGTCACAGAAAAACTCCACACATTAGAAGCAACAATCAAAGACAACCAAAACCCTCTAGACTCCCCAATCACATGGAAAGAAATGGCCACAAAAACAAAATCTCTCCACCTAAAGAAAGCCTGTGGCCCAGACAACATCAAAAATGAAATGCTCAAGTTCAGCAATATGGAGATGCAGGGTGCGGTACTCAAATTATTCAACATCATATTACGTTCAGGCTGTTTTCCCGATATCTGGTGCCAAGGACTAATCTCCCCCATATATAAAAGCGGAAACAAATCAGACCCAAATAACTACCGCGGCATCTGTGTCAACAGTTGTCTAGGGAAGTTATTCTGCAGTATTCTAAATAGTAGATTACTTGATTTTCTTAACAAACATAATATCCTCAGAAAAAACCAAATAGGCTTTCTTCCAAAACACCGCACCGCCGACCATATCTATACCCTTCACACCCTCATTGAAAAACATATACACCAAACAAAAAATGGGAAAATATTCGCCTGTTTCATCGACTTCAAGAAAGCCTTTGACTCTATATGGCACGAAGGGCTCTATTATAAACTTCTTCAATGTGGAATAGGGGGCAAAGTCTATGACCTTATTAAATCAATGTATCTGAAAAACAAATGCGGGGTCAAAATTGGAGACAAACGCACCGATTTCTTCACCCAGAGAAGAGGCGTCCGGCAGGGCTGCAATTTGAGCCCGACCCTGTTCAACATATACATAAATGAATTAGCAGACATGCTGGAGCAAAGCGAGTCACCAGGTCTCCGTCTCCTAGATGGAGAAGTGAAATCCCTGTTCTATGCGGACGACCTGGTTCTGCTGTCTCCCACAGAACAGGGATTACAGCAACAACTAGACCTACTCGACAAATACTGCCAAAATTGGGCTCTAACAGTAAATCTAAAGAAAACCAACATCATGATTTTTCAAAAAAGGCCCAGATGTCAGGAAAACAAATACCAGTTTACCCTCAGTGATACCACTATAGGACACACTATGAGCTACACCTACCTTGGTCTAACTATTACAGCATCAGGGAGCTTCAGCATAGCAGTGAATGCACTAAAAGAAAAAGCCCGAAGAGCCCTATATGCAATAAAAAGAAAATTCTACAACATCCAAATCCCAATCAAAATCTGGCTCAAAATATTTGACAGCATAATCCTGCCCATTGCACTGTACGGTAGTGAAGTATGGGGCCCGCTAAATCACCAAAGCTACACTAAATGGGAAAAACATACAATAGAAGCCCTACATGCAGAATTCTGCCGAAGCATCCTTCGCACCCAAAGGAAAACGCCAACAAATGCATGCAGAGCCGAACTAGGCAGATACCCACTGATAATAAACATCCAAAAACGAGCACTAAACTTCCTAAATCACCTCAAATCTAGCTCCCCAGACACCCTTCATTTCAAAGCCTTTCAGACCCAAGAGCTAAACCCAGAAAAGAGTCCCCTGAGTCAGCTGCTACGGAAACTAAGTACTCAGCCGGACCCTGACCAGCCCCAGACCAACACAGCCGCCCAAACACCAATCCGAGTGAACCAAATCATTAAAAAATGCAAAGAAACCTACCTGGAACATTGGAACAAAATAACCGAAAGCCAAAGCAGATTAGAATGTTACCGGGCCCTAAAAAGAGAATATAAACTGGCAGACTACCTCACGACCATCAGAGACACAAAACAGAGACAGACCCTCACCAGGTACAGACTAAGCGACCACCAACTGGAAATTGAAAAAGGCAGATACAAGAAATCCTGGCAGCCTAGAGAGAATAGAATATGCGATCAATGTCTGGCTGGCGAGGTTGAAACAGAAATGCATTTCCTCCTAAAATGCGAAAAATTCAACACATCAAGAAACATATTATTCAACAAGCTAAGCCAAACAACCCCAGATTTCAAGGAATTGGATGATCTGTCAAAATTGAGATTAGTCCTAGGAGAAGGAGACAGACCATACCTTGGGGCCAAATATGTAACAACATGTCACAACCTGAGGACTGTTTAAAATTAAGACTGTTTAAAATTAATATTGAACGTACCAAATGAAGTACAAAGACTGTTTAAAATTAATATTGTTTAAAAGTAATATTGTATGTACCCAACAAATGTCAAATCGATTGACACCTACAGAATGTTGGAAAACTGTACCTTTTTGCTATGTAAGCTTTGGCAATATGGTTCTCTGTAAACTTTCATGCCAATAAAGCATTTTAATTGGAATTGGAAATTGGAGAGACTGGGAGTGAGAGAGAGAGAGATTGGGAGTGTGAGAGAGAGAGACTGGGAGTATGAGAGAGAGAGATTGGGAGGGTGAGAGAAAGAGAGATTGGGAGTGTGAGAGAGAGAGACTGGGAGTGAGAGAGAGAGAGATTGGGAGTGTGAGAGAGAGAGAGTCTGGGAGTGTGGGAGAGAGAGAGACTGGGAGTGAGAGGGTGAGAGATTGGGAGGGTGAGAGAGAGAGAGATTGGGAGTGTGATTGAGAGAGAGACTGGGAGTGAGAGAGAGAGATATTGGGAGTGTGAGAGAGAGGGAGATTGGGAGTTTGAGAGAGAGAGAGATTGGGAGTGTGAGAGAGAGAGATTGGGAGTGTGAGAGAAAGAGAGATTGGGAGTGTGAGAGAGAGAGACTGGGAGTGAAAGAGAGAGAGATTGGGAGTGTGAGAGAGAGAGAGACTGGGAGTGTGAGAGAGAGAGAGACTAGGAGTGAGAGGGTGAGAGATTGGGAGTGTGAGAGAGAGAGAGATTGGGAGTGTGATTGAGAGAGAGACTGGGAATGTGAGAGAGAGACAGGGAGTGAGAGAGAGAAAGAGATTGGGAGTGTGAGAGAGAGAGAGATTGGGAGTGTGAGAGAAAGAGTGATTGGGAGTGTGAGAGAGAGAGACTGGGAGTGAGAGAGGGAGAGATTCGGAGTGTGAGAGAGAGGGAGATTGGGAGTGTGAGAGAGGGAGAGATTGGGAGTGTGAGAGAGAGACTGGGAGAGAGAGAGAGAGAGAGATTGGGAGTCTGAGAGAGAGAGAGATTGGGAGAGTGAGAGAGAGAGACTGGGAGTGTGTGAGACAGAAATTGGGAGTGTGAGAGAGAGAGACTGGCAGTGAGAGAGAAAGATGGGGAGTGTGAGAGAGAGAGAGATTGGGAGAGTGAGTGAGAGAGAGATTGGGAGTGAGAGAGAGAGAGAGATTGGGAGTGTGAGAGATTGGGAGTGTGAGAGAGAGAGAGATTGGGAGTGAGAGAGAGAGAGATTGGCAGTGTGAGAGAGAGAGTGTTCGGGAGTGTGAGTGAGAGGGAGTGGGAGTGTGAGAGAGAGAGACTGGGAGTGAGAGAGAGAGAGAGAGATTGCGGTTGTGAGAGAGATTGGGAGTGTGAGAGGGAGAGAGATTGGGAGTGTGAGAGTGAGAGAGAGATTGGGAGTGTGAGAGTGAGAGAGAGATTGGGAGTGTGAGAGAGAGAGATATTGGTAGTGTGCGAGTGAGAGAGAGGTTGGGAGTGTGAGAGAGAGAGAGATTGGGAGTGTGAGAGAGAGAGAGATTGGGAGTGTGAGAGTGAGAGAGAGATTGGGAGTGTGAGAGAGAGAGAGATTGGTGGTGTGAGAGAGAGAGAGATTGGGAGTGTGTGAGAGAGAGATTGGGATTGTGAGTGAGAGAGAGATTGGGAGTGTGAGAGAGAGAGATTGAGAGTGTGAGAGAGAGAGAGTTTGGGAGTGTGAGAGAGAGAGATTGGGAGTGTGAGAGAGAGATAGATTGGGAGTGTGTGAGAGAGAGAGATTGGGAGTGTGAGAGAGATTGGGAGTGTCAGAGAGAGAGACTGGGAGTGAGAGAGAGAGATATTGGGAGTGTGAGAGAGAGAGAGATTGGGAGTGTGAGAGAGAGAAATTGGGAGCGTGAGAGAAAGATTGAGAGTGTGAGAGAAAGAGAGATTGGGAGTGTGAGAGAGAGAGATTGGGAGTGTGAGAGAGAGAGAGACAGGTAGTGTGAGGGAGAGAGAGATTGGGAGTGTGAGAGAGAGAGAGACTGGGAGTGAGAGGGAGAGCGATTGGGAGTGTGAGAGAGAGAGAGATTGGGAGTGTGAGAGAGAGAGATTGGGAGTGTGAGAGAGAGATTTTGGGATTGTGAGAGAGAGAGGGATCGGGAGTGTGAGAGAGAGAGATTGGGAGTGTGAGAGAGAGAGACTGGGAGTGAGAGAGAGAGAGAGATTGGGAGTGTGAGAGAGATTGGGAGTGTGAGAGAGAGAGAGTTTGGGAGTGTGAGAGAGAGAGACTGGGAGTGAGAGAGAGATTGGGAGGATGAGAGAGAGAGAGACTGGGAGTGTGAGGGAGAGAGAGATTGGGAGTGTGAGAGAGAGAGAGATTGGGAGTGTATGAGAGAGAGATTGGGAGTGTGAGAGAGAGAGAGATTGGGAGTGTGAGAGAGAGAAAAATTGGGAGTGTGAGACAGAGAGATTCGGAGTGTGAGAGAGAGAGATTGGGAGTGTGAGAGAGAGAGACTGGGAGTGTGTGAGAGAGAAAGATTGGGAGTGTGAGAGAGAGAGAGAGACTGGGAGTGTGAGAGAGAGAGAGACTGGGAGCGAGAGAGAGAGAGATTGGGAGTGTGAGAGAGAGAGAGATTGGGAGTGTGAGAGAGAGAGATTGGGAGTGTGAGAGAAAGAGAGATTGGGAGTGTGAGAGAGAGAGACTGGGAGTGAGAGAGAGAGAGATTGGGAGTGTGAGAGAGAGACAGATTGGGAGTGTGAGAGAGAGAGAGACTGGGAGTGTGAGAGAGAGAGACTGGGAGTGAGAGTGAGAGCGATTGGGAGTGTGGGAGAGAGAGACTGGGAGTGAGAGAGAGAGAGATTGGGAGTGTGAGAGAGAGGGAGATTGGGAGTGTGAGAGAGAGTGAGATTGGGAGTGTGAGAGAGAGACTGGGAGTGAGAGAGAGAGAGAGATTGGGTTTGTGAGAGAGAGAGAGATTGGGAGAGTGAGAGAGAGAGACTGGGAGTGTGTGAGAGAGAGATTGGGAGTGTGAGAGAGAGAGACTGCAATAAAAAGAAAATTCTACAACATCCAAATCCCAATCAAAATCTGGCTCAAAAATTTTGACAGCATAATCCTGCCCATTGCACTGTACGGTAGTGAAGTATGGGGCCCGCTAAATCACCAAAGCTACACTAAATGGGAAAAACACACAATAGAAGCCCTACATGCAGAATTCTGCCGAAGCATCCTTCGCACCCAAAGAAAAACGCCAACAAATGCATGCAGAGCCGAACTAGGCAGATACCCACTGATAATAAACATCCAAAAACGAGCACTAAACTTCCTAAATCACCTCAAATCTAGCTCCCCAGACACCCTTCATTTCAAAGCCTTTCAGACCCAAGAGCTAAACCCAGAAAAGAGTCCCCTGAGTCAGCTGCTACTGAAACTAAATACTCAGCCGGACCCTGACCAGCCCCAGACCAACACAGCCGTCCAAACACCAATCCGAGTGAACCAAATCATTAAAAAATGCAAAGAAACCTACCTGGAACATTGGAACAAAATAACCGAAAGCCAAAGCAGATTAGAATGTTACCGGGCCCTAAAAAGAGAATATAAACTGGCAGACTACCTCACGACCATCAGAGACACAAAACAGAGACAGACCCTCACCAGGTACAGACTAAGCGACCACCAACTGGAAATTGAAAAAGGCAGATACAAGAAATCCTGGCAGCCTAGAGAGAATAGAATATGCGATCAATGTCTGGCTGGCGAGGTTGAAACAGAAATGCATTTCCTCCTAAAATGCGAAAAATTCAACACATCAAGAAACATATTATTCAACAAGCTAAGCCGAACAACCCCAGATTTCAAGAAATTGGATGATCTGTCAAAATTGAGATTAGTCCTACGAGAAGGAGACAGACCATACCTTGGGGCTAAATATGTAACAACATGTCACAACCTGAGGACTGTTTAAAAGTAAGACTGTTTAAAATTAATATTGAACGTACCAAATGAAATAGAAAGACTGTTTAAAATTAATATTGTTTAAAAGTAATATTGTATATACCCAACAAATGTCAAATCGATTGACACCTACAGAATGTTGGAAAACTGTATCTTTTTGCTATGTAAGCTTTGGCAATATGGTTCTCTGTAAACTTTCATGCCAATAAAGCATTTGAACTGAACTGAACTGAACTGACTGTGAGTGAGAGAGTGAGATAGATTGGGAGTGTGAGGGAGAGAGATTGGGAGTGTGTGAGAAAGAGATTGGGAGTGTGAGAGAGAGAGAGTGGGAGTGAGAGAGAGAGATTGGGAGTGTGAGAGAGAGAGAGATTGGGAGAGTGAGAGAGAGAGAGATTGGGAGTGAGAGAGAGAGAGATTGGCAGTGTGAGAGAGAGAGAGTGCGGGAGTGTGAGTAAGAGAGAGTGGGAGTGTGAGAGAGAGAGACTGGGAGTGAGAGAGAGAGAGAGAGATTGCGATTGTGAGAGAGATTGGGAGTGTGAGAGGGAGAGAGATTGGGAGTGTGAGAGTGAGAGAGAGATTGGGAGTGTGAGAGAGAGAGAGATTGGGAGTGTGAGAGCGAGAGATATTGGTCGTGTGCGAGTGAGAGAGAGGTTGGGAGTGTGAGAGAGAGAGAGATTGGGAGTGTGAGAGAGAGAGAGATTGGGAGTGTGTGAGTGAGAGAGAGATTGGGAGTGTGAGAGAGAGAGAGATTGGGATTGTGAGAGAGAGAGAGATTGGGAGTGAGAGAGAGAGAGAGAGAGATTGGGAGTGTGAGAGAGAGAAATTGGGAGCGTGAGAGAAAGATTGAGAGTGTGAGAGAAAGAGAGATTGGGAGTGTGAGAGAGAGAGATTGGGAGTGTGAGAGAGAGAGAGACAGGTAGTGTGAGGGAGAGAGAGATTGGGAGTGTGAGAGAGAGAGAGACTGGGAGTGAGAGGGAGAGTGATTGGAAGTGTGAGAGAGAGAGAGATTGGGAGTGTGAGAGAGAGAGATTGGGAGTGTGAGAGAGAGATTTTGGGATTGTGAGAGAGAGAGGGATCGGGAGTGTGAGAGAGAGAGATTGGGAGTGTGAGAGAGAGAGACTGGGAGTGAGAGAGAGAGAGAGATTGGGAGTGTGAGAGAGATTGGGAGTGTGAGAGAGAGAGAGTTTGGGAGTGTGAGAGAGAGAGACTGGGAGTGAGAGAGAGATTGGGAGGATGAGAGAGAGAGAGACTGGGAGTGTGAGAGAGAGAGAGATTGGGAGTGTGAGAGAGAGAGAGATTGGGAGTGTATGAGAGAGAGATTGGGAGTGTGAGAGAGAGAGAGATTGGGAGTGTGAGAGAGAGAAAAATTGGGAGTGTGAGACAGAGAGATTCGGAGTGTGAGAGAGAGAGATTGGGAGTGTGAGAGAGAGAGACTGGGAGTGTGTGAGAGAGAAAGACTGGGAGTGTGAGAGAGAGATTGGGGTGTAAGAGAGAGAGATTGGGAGTGTGAGAGAGAGAGAGATTGGGAGTGTGAGAGAGAGAGACTGTGAGTGAGAGAGTGAGATAGATTGGGAGTGTGAGAGAGAGAGATTGGGAGTGTGTGAGAAAGAGATTGGGAGTGTGAGAGAGAGAGAGTGGGAGTGAGAGAGAGAGATTGGGAGTGTGAGAGAGAGAGAGATTGGGAGAGTGAGAGAGAGAGAGATTGGGAGTGAGAGAGAGAGAGATTGGCAGTGTGAGAGAGAGAGAGTTCGGGAGTGTGAGTAAGAGAGAGTGGGAGTGTGAGAGAGAGAGACTGGGAGTGAGAGAGAGAGAGAGAGATTGCGATTGTGAGAGAGATTGGGAGTGTGAGAGGGAGAGAGATTGGGAGTGTGAGAGTGAGAGAGAGATTGGGAGTGTGAGAGAGAGAGAGATTGGGAGTGTGAGAGCGAGAGATATTGGTCGTGTGCGAGTGAGAGAGAGGTTGGGAGTGTGAGAGAGAGAGAGATTGGGAGTGTGAGAGAGAGAGAGATTGGGAGTGTGTGAGTGAGAGAGAGATTGGGAGTGTGAGAGAGAGAGAGATTGGGATTGTGAGAGAGAGAGAGATTGGGAGTGAGAGAGAGAGAGAGAGAGATTGGGAGTCTGAGTGAGAGACTGGGAGTGTGTGAGAGAGAGATTGGGAGTGTGAGAGAGAGAGACTGGGAGTGAGAGAGAGAGAGAGAGACTGGGAGTGAGAGAGAGAGAGAGATTGGGAGTCTGAGAGAGAGAGAGACTGGGACTGAGAGAGAGAGACTGGGAGTGTGAGAGAGAGAAAGATTGGGAGTGTGAGAGTGGGAGAGAGTGGGAGTGTGACAGAGAGATTGGGAGTGTGAGAGAGAGAGAGGCTGGGAGTATGAGAGAGAGAGAGATTGGGAGTGTGAGAGAGAGAGACTGGGAGTGTGTGAGAGAGAAAGACTGGGAGTGTGAGAGAGAGATTGGGAGTGTGAGAGAGAGAGATTGGGAGTGTGAGAGAGAGAGAGATTGGGAGTGTGAGAGAGAGAGAGAGACTGGGAATGTGAGAGAGAGAGAGACTGGGAGTGAGAGATAGAGAGAGATTGGGAGTGTGAGAGAGAGAGAGATTGGGAGTTTGAGAGAGAGAGATTGGGAGTGAGAGAGAAAGAGAGATTGGGAGTGTGAGCGAGAGAGACTGGGAGTGAGAGAGAGAGAGATTGGGAGTGTGAGAGAGAGAGAGTCTGGGAGTGTGAGAGAGAGAGAGACTGGGAGTGAGAGGGTGAGAGATTGGGAGTGTGAGAGAGAGAGAGATTGAGAGTGTGATTGAGAGAGAGACTGGGAGTGAGAGAGTGAGAGATTGGGAGTGTGAGAGAGAGGGAGATTGGGAGTGTGAGAGAGAGAGGGATTGGGAGTGTGAGAGAGAGAGATTGGGAGTGAGAGAGAGAGAGATTGGGAGTGTGAGAGAGAGAGAGACTGGGAGTGTGAGAGAGAGAGAGACTGGGAGTGAGAGGGTGTGAGATTGGGAGTGTGAGAGAGAGAGAGATTGGGAGTGTGATTGAGAGAGAGACTGGGAGTGTGAGAGAGAGACAGGGAGTGAGAGAGAGAGAGAGATTGGGAGTGTGAGAGAGAGAGAGATTGGGAGTGTGAGAGAGAGACAGATTGGGAGTGTGAGAGAGAGAGAGACTGGGAGTGTGAGAGAGAGAGACTGGGAGTGAGAGTGAGAGCGATTGGGAGTGTGTGAGAGAGAGACTGGGAGTGAGAGAGAGAGAGATTGGGAGTGAGAGAGAGAGAGATTGGCAGTGTGAGAGAGAGAGAGTTCGGGAGTGTGAGTAAGAGAGAGTGGGAGTGTGAGAGAGAGAGACTGGGAGTGCGAGAGAGAGAGAGAGATTGCGATTGTGAGAGAGATTGGGAGTGTGAGAGGGAGAGAGATTGGGAGTGTGAGAGTGAGAGAGAGATTGGGAGTGTGAGAGAGAGAGAGATTGGGAGTGTGAGAGCGAGAGATATTGGTCGTGTGCGAGTGAGAGAGAGGTTGGGAGTGTGAGAGAGAGAGAGATTGGGAGTGTGAGAGAGAGAGAGATTGGGAGTGTGTGAGTGAGAGAGAGATTGGGAGTGTGAGAGAGAGAGAGATTGGGGTTGTGAGAGAGAGAGAGATTGGGAGTGAGAGAGAGAGAGAGAGAGATTGGGAGTGTGAGAGAGAGAAATTGGGAGCGTGAGAGAAAGATTGAGAGTGTGAGAGAAAGAGAGATTGGGAGTGTGAGAGAGAGAGATTGGGAGTGTGAGAGAGAGAGAGACAGGTAGTGTGAGGGAGAGAGAGATTGGGAGTGTGAGAGTGAGAGAGACTGGGAGTGAGAGGGAGAGCGATTGGGAGTGTGAGAGAGAGAGAGATTGGGAGTGTGAGAGAGAGAGATTGGGAGTGTGAGAGAGAGATTTTGGGATTGTGAGAGAGAGAGGGATCGGGAGTGTGAGAGAGAGAGATTGGGAGTGTGAGAGAGAGAGACTGGGAGTGAGAGAGAGAGAGAGATTGGGAGTGTGAGAGAGATTGGGAGTGTGAGAGAGAGAGAGTTTGGGAGTGTGAGAGAGAGAGACTGGGAGTGAGAGAGAGATTGGGAGGATGAGAGAGAGAGAGACTGGGAGTGTGAGAGAGAGAGAGATTGGGAGTGTGAGAGAGAGAGAGATTGGGAGTGCATGAGAGAGAGATTGGGAGTGTGAGAGAGAGAGAGATTGGGAGTGTGAGAGAGAGAAAAATTGGGAGTGTGAGACAGAGAGATTCGGAGTGTGAGAGAGAGAGATTGGGAGTGTGAGAGAGAGAGACTGGGAGTGTGTGAGAGAGAAAGACTGGGAGTGTGAGAGAGAGATTGGGGTGTAAGAGAGAGAGATTGGGAGTGTGAGAGAGAGAGAGATTGGGAGTGTGAGAGAGAGAGAGAGACTGGGAGTGTGAGAGAGAGAGAGACTGGGAGCGAGAGAGAGAGAGATTGGGAGTGTGAGAGAGAGAGAGATTGGGAGTGTGAGAGAGAGAGATTGGGAGTGTGAGAGAAAGAGAGATTGGGAGTGTGAGAGAGAGAGACTGGGAGTGAGAGAGAGAGAGATTGGGAGTGTGAGAGAGAGACAGATTGGGAGTGTGAGAGAGAGAGAGCATCATTTAGCATTATAGAAAATAGTGTTTCCACACTCATCCCACAAAATAGGTCCATTTTATTTCGTTTTATTGAACTATATAAATGCGTTCTTTCCACATAAGCTGCTGGAATATCCAGGGCCTCCGCTGCTCAACTTTTGGGATGAAGAGTACAGACCCTGAATTCCTAAAAGCTATAAAAGACATTGATATAATTGTGTTAACAGAAACATGGTGCCAAAAGGACATGCCGACCCACTGTCCCCCAATGTACCATAAAATTATTGTGCCTTCAGTAAAGAACATTAAGACACGCAAGGGCAGAACCTCCGGGGGAATCCTGGTGTGGTATAAAGGAGAACTGAACAAACACATCTCACCGATAAAACAGGGAAAATCACACGTATGGCTAAAATTAGATAAAAATATAGGAATAGCAAAAAACGATGTTTACTTATGTGCGATCTACATACCTCCAATAGAATCGCCATATTTTGAAGAGGAGATATTTGACACTCTCCACATGGAAATCAGCCATTTCCAGGCCCAAGGAAAGGTGCTACTATGTGGGGACCTAAATGCAAGGACAGGATGTGAACCTGACTTCATAGACCCACAGGGCAACAACCATGTGTTTGGCCAGACCCCTCTATATGTCACACCAGCCATCGCAAACCGAAACAACCTCGATTGTGAAATAAATAAAAGCGGTAGGGAGGTAGTGCAACTCTGCCGAGCCTTAGGCCTGTACATAGTTAACGGTAGGTTCAGAGGGGACTCCTTAGGGAGACTCACATATTCCTCAACTCTTGGGTCTAGTGTGGTGGATTATACAATCACTGACCTGGACCCCTGCGATATCAACGCATTCACTGTCAGGCAGCAATCCCCCCTCTCAGACCATAACCAAATAAATGTGTACCTTAAACTTTCTGCCCAAACTACAGACACAAAAAAGGAACCCAGTAAGCTACATAAAATAAATCAGACATACAGATGGGCCCCAGACAGTGGAGATAAATTCATCACAGCACTAAATTCACCTGATCTCACAAGTAAAATTTCAAAATTTAAAGAAAATCTATATGAGATCACCAGAGATGGGGTAAACATGGCCATAGAGGATATAAATATGATCTTTCATGAGGCAGCTGTAAAAGCCGACCTCGTGAAACAGAAGAGGAAGAGTCACAAAAGACAAAATAAAAATAAGAAATGGTTTGACCACGAATGCAAAAATGCCAGAAAAGACCTGAGAAAAATATCAAACCAAAAGCATCGCCAACCAAACAATCCGGACCTACGTACTAGATACAATGAAACCCTCAAAAGATATAAACACACCATTAGGAACAAAACACAAAACTATACCCACAAAATACTAGAAGAAATTGAAAACTCCACCAACCCAAAACAATTCTGGGAAATGTGGAATAACCTGAGTACAACACAATTGCAAGCATTACCAATCCAAGATGGCGACATCTGGAGAACACATTTTGAAAACCTCTACAAAGACATCCCAATAAACGAAACAAACCCAAGTCAACATCAGGTCACAGAAAAACTCCACACATTAGAAGCAACAATCAAAGACAACCAAAACCCTCTAGACTCCCCAATCACATGGAAAGAAATGGCCACAAAAACAAAATCTCTCCACCTAAAGAAAGCCTGTGGCCCAGACAACATCAAAAATGAAATGCTCAAGTTCAGCAATATGGAGATGCAGGGTGCGGTACTCAAATTATTCAACATCATATTACGTTCAGGCTGTTTTCCCGATATCTGGTGCCAAGGACTAATCTCCCCCATATATAAAAGCGGAAACAAATCAGACCCAAATAACTACCGCGGCATCTGTGTCAACAGTTGTCTAGGGAAGTTATTCTGCAGTATTCTAAATAGTAGATTACTTGATTTTCTTAACAAACATAATATCCTCAGAAAAAACCAAATAGGCTTTCTTCCAAAACACCGCACCGCCGACCATATCTATACCCTTCACACCCTCATTGAAAAACATATACACCAAACAAAAAATGGGAAAATATTCACCTGTTTCATCGACTTCAAGAAAGCCTTTGACTCTATATGGCACGAAGGGCTCTATTATAAACTTCTTCAATGTGGAATAGGGGGCAAAGTCTATGACCTTATTAAATCAATGTATCTGAAAAACAAATGCGGGGTCAAAATTGGAGACAAACGCACCGATTTCTTCACCCAGAGAAGAGGAGTCCGGCAGGGCTGCAATTTGAGCCCGACCCTGTTCAACATATACATAAATGAATTAGCAGACATGCTGGAGCAAAGCGAGTCACCAGGTCTCCGTCTCCTGGATGGAGAAGTGAAATCCCTGTTCTATGCGGACGACCTGGTTCTGCTGTCTCCCACAGAACAGGGATTACAGCAACAACTAGACCTACTCGACAAATACTGCCAAAATTGGGCTCTAACAGTAAATCTAAAGAAAACCAACATCATGATTTTTCAAAAAAGGCCCAGATGTCAGGAAAACAAATACCAGTTTACCCTCAGTGATATCACTATAGGACACACTATGAGCTACACCTACCTTGGTCTAACTATTACAGCATCAGGGAGCTTCAGCATAGCAGTGAATGCACTAAAAGAAAAAGCCCGAAGAGCCCTATATGCAATAAAAAGAAAATTCTACAACATCCAAATCCCAATCAAAATCTGGCTCAAAATATTTGACAGCATAATCCTGCCCATTGCACTGTACGGTAGTGAAGTATGGGGCCCGCTAAATCACCAAAGCTACACTAAATGGGAAAAACATACAATAGAAGCCCTACATGCAGAATTCTGCCGAAGCATCCTTCGCACCCAAAGAAAAACGCCAACAAATGCATGCAGAGCCGAACTAGGCAGATACCCACTGATAATAAACATCCAAAAACGAGCACTAAACTTCCTAAATCACCTCAAATCTAGCTCCCCAGACACCCTTCATTTCAAAGCCTTTCAGACCCAAGAGCTAAACCCAGAAAAGAGTCCCCTGAGTCAGCTGCTACTGAAACTAAGTACTCAGCCGGACCCTGACCAGCCCCAGACCAACACAGCCGTCCAAACACCAATCCGAGTGAACCAAATCATTAAAAAATGCAAAGAAACATACCTGGAACATTGGAATAAAATAACCGAAAGCCAAAGCAGATTAGAATGTTACCGGGCCCTAAAAAGAGAATATAAACTGGCAGACTACCTCACGACCATCAGAGACACAAAACAGAGACAGACCCTCACCAGGTACAGACTAAGCGACCACCAACTGGAAATTGAAAAAGGCAGATACAAGAAATCCTGGCAGCCTAGAGAGAATAGAATATGCGATCAATGTCTGGCTGGCGAGGTTGAAACAGAAATGCATTTCCTCCTAAAATGCGAAAAATTCAACACATCAAGAAACATATTATTCAACAAGCTAAGCCAAACAACCCCAGATTTCAAGGAATTGGATGATCTGTCAAAATTGAGATTAGTCCTAGGAGAAGGAGACAGACCATACCTTGGGGCCAAATATGTAACAACATGTCACAACCTGAGGACTGTTTAAAATTAAGACTGTTTAAAATTAATATTGAACGTACCAAATGAAGTACAAAGACTGTTTAAAATTAATATTGTTTAAAAGTAATATTGTATGTACCCAACAAATGTCAAATCGATTGACACCTACAGAATGTTGGAAAACTGTACCTTTTTGCTATGTAAGCTTTGGCAATATGGTTCTCTGTAAACTTTCATGCCAATAAAGCATTTTAATTGGAATTGGAATTGGAATTGGACTGGGAGTGTGAGAGAGAGAGACTGGGAGTGAGAGTGAGAGCGATTGGGAGTGTGGGAGAGAGAGACTGGGAGTGAGAGAGAGATTGGGAGTGTGAGAGAGAGGGAGATTGGGAGTGTGAGAGAGAGTGAGATTGGGAGTGTGAGAGAGAGACTGGGAGTGAGAGAGAGAGAGAGATTGGGTTTGTGAGAGAGAGAGAGATTGGGAGAGTGAGAGAGAGAGACTGGGAGTGTGTGAGAGAGAGATTGGGAGTGTGAGAGAGAGAGACTGTGAGTGAGAGAGTGAGATAGATTGGGAGTGTGAGAGAGAGAGATTGGGAGTGTGTGAGAAAGAGATTGGGAGTCTGAGAGAGAGAGAGTGGGAGTGAGAGAGAGAGATTGGGAGTGTGAGAGAGAGAGAGATTGGGAGAGTGAGAGAGAGAGAGATTGGGAGTGAGAGAGAGAGAGATTGGCAGTGTGAGAGAGAGAGAGTTCGGGAGTGTGAGTAAGAGAGAGTGGGAGTGTGAGAGAGAGAGACTGGGAGTGAGAGAGAGAGAGAGAGATTGCGATTGTGAGAGAGATTGGGAGTGTGAGAGGGAGAGAGATTGGGAGTGTGAGAGTGAGAGAGAGATTGGGAGTGTGAGAGAGAGAGAGATTGGGAGTGTGAGAGCGAGAGATATTGGTCGTGTGCGAGTGAGAGAGAGGTTGGGAGTGTGAGAGAGAGAGAGAGATTGGGAGTGTGAGAGAGAGAGAGATTGGCAGTGTGAGAGAGAGAGAGTTCGGGAGTGTGAGTAAGAGAGAGTGGGAGTGTGAGAGAGAGAGACTGGGAGTGAGAGAGAGAGAGAGAGATTGCGATTGTGAGAGAGATTGGGAGTGTGAGAGGGAGAGAGATTGGGAGTGTGAGAGTGAGAGAGAGATTGGGAGTGTGAGAGAGAGAGAGATTGGGAGTGTGAGAGAGAGAGATATTGGTCGTGTGCGAGTGAGAGAGAGGTTGGGAGTGTGAGAGAGAGAGAGATTGGGAGTGTGAGAGAGAGAGAGATTGGGAGTGTGTGAGTGAGAGAGAGATTGGGAGTGTGAGAGAGAGAGAGATTGGGATTGTGAGAGAGAGAGAGATTGGGAGTGAGAGAGAGAGAGAGAGAGAGAGAGATTGGGAGTGTGAGAGAGAGAAATTGGGAGCGTGAGAGAAAGATTGAGAGTGTGAGAGAAAGAGAGATTGGGAGTGTGAGAGAGAGAGATTGGGAGTGTGAGAGAGAGAGAGACAGGTAGTGTGAGGGAGAGAGAGATTGGGAGTGTGAGAGAGAGAGAGACTGGGAGTGAGAGGGAGAGTGATTGGGAGTGTGAGAGAGAGAGAGATTGGGAGTGTGAGAGAGAGAGATTGGGAGTGTGAGAGAGAGATTTTGGGATTGTGAGAGAGAGAGGGATCGGGAGTGTGAGAGAGAGAGATTGGGAGTGTGAGAGAGAGAGACTGGGAGTGAGAGAGAGAGAGAGATTGGGAGTGTGAGAGAGATTGGGAGTATGAGAGAGAGAGAGTTTGGGAGTGTGAGAGAGAGAGACTGGGAGTGAGAGAGAGATTGGGAGGATGAGAGAGAGAGAGACTGGGAGTGTGAGAGAGAGAGAGATTGGGAGTGTGAGAGAGAGAGAGATTGGGAGTGTATGAGAGAGAGATTGGGAGTGTGAGAGAGAGAGAGATTGGGAGTGTGAGAGAGAGAAAAATTGGGAGTGTGAGACAGAGAGATTCGGAGTGTGAGAGAGAGAGATTGGGAGTGTGAGAGAGAGAGACTGGGAGTGTGTGAGAGAGAAAGACTGGGAGTGTGAGAGAGAGATTGGGGTGTAAGAGAGAGAGATTGGGAGTGTGAGAGAGAGAGAGATTGGGAGTGTGAGAGAGAGAGACTGTGAGTGAGAGAGTGAGATAGTTTGGGAGTGTGAGAGAGAGAGATTGGGAGTGTGTGAGAAAGAGATTGGGAGTGTGAGAGAGAGAGAGTGGGAGTGAGAGAGAGAGATTGGGAGTGTGAGAGAGAGAGAGATTGGGAGAGTGAGAGAGAGAGAGATTGGGAGTGAGAGAGAGAGAGATTGGCAGTGTGAGAGAGAGAGAGTTCGGGAGTGTGAGTAAGAGAGAGTGGGAGTGTGAGAGAGAGAGACTGGGAGTGAGAGAGAGAGAGAGAGATTGCGATTGTGAGAGAGATTGGGAGTGTGAGAGGGAGAGAGATTGGGAGTGTGAGAGTGAGAGAGAGATTGGGAGTGTGAGAGAGAGAGAGATTGGGAGTGTGAGAGCGAGAGATATTGGTCGTGTGCGAGTGAGAGAGAGGTTGGGAGTGTGAGAGAGAGAGAGATTGGGAGTGTGAGAGAGAGAGAGATTGGGAGTGTGTGAGTGAGAGAGAGATTGGGAGTGTGAGAGAGAGAGAGATTGGGATTGTGAGAGAGAGAGAGATTGGGAGTGAGAGAGAGAGAGAGAGAGATTGGGAGTCTGAGTGAGAGACTGGGAGTGTGTGAGAGAGAGATTGGGAGTGTGAGAGAGAGAGACTGGGAGTGAGAGAGAGAGAGAGATTGGGAGTGTGAGAGAGAGAGAGATTGGGAGTTTGAGAGAGAGAGATTGGGAGTGCGTGAGAAAGAGATTGGGAGTCTGAGAGAGAGAGAGTGGGAGTGAGAGAGAGAGATTGGGAGTGTGAGAGAGAGAGAGATTGGGAGAGTGAGAGAGAGAGAGATTGGGAGTGAGAGAGAGAGAGATTGGCAGTGTGAGAGAGAGAGAGTTCGGGAGTGTGAGTAAGAGAGAGTGGGAGTGTGAGAGAGAGAGACTGGGAGTGAGAGAGAGAGAGAGAGATTGCGATTGTGAGAGAGATTGGGAGTGTGAGAGTGAGAGAGATTGGGAGTGTGAGAGTGAGAGAGAGATTGGGAGTGTGAGAGAGAGAGAGATTGGGAGTGTGAGAGCGAGAGATATTGGTCGTGTGCGAGTGAGAGAGAGGTTGGGAGTGTGAGAGAGAGAGAGATTGGGAGTGTGAGAGAGAGAGAGATTGGCAGTGTGAGAGAGAGAGAGTTCGGGAGTGTGAGTAAGAGAGAGTGGGAGTGCGAGAGAGAGAGACTGGGAGTGAGAGAGAGAGAGAGAGATTGCGATTGTGAGAGAGATTGGGAGTGTGAGAGGGAGAGAGATAGAGATTGGGAGTGTTATGTAAGCTTTGGCAATATGGTTCTCTGTAAACTTTCATGCCAATAAAGCATTTGAATTGGAATTGGAATTGGAGAGAGAGATTGGGAGTGTGAGAGCGAGAGATATTGGTCGTGTGCGAGTGAGAGAGAGGTTGGGAGTGTGAGAGAGAGAGAGATTGGCAGTGTGAGAGAGAGAGAGATTGGGAGTGTGTGAGTGAGAGAGAGATTGGGAGTGTGAGAGAGAGAGAGATTGGGATTGTGAGAGAGAGAGAGATTGGGAGTGAGAGAGAGAGAGAGAGAGAGAGAGATTGGGAGTGTGAGAGAGAGAAATTGGGAGCGTGAGAGAAAGATTGAGAGTGTGAGAGAAAGAGAGATTGGGAGTGTGAGAGAGAGTGATTGGGAGTGTGAGAGAGAGAGAGACAGGTAGTGTGAGGGAGAGAGAGATTGGGAGTGTGAGAGAGAGAGAGACTGGGAGTGAGAGGGAGAGTGATTGGGAGTGTGAGAGAGAGAGAGATTGGGAGTGTGAGAGAGAGAGATTGGGAGTGTGAGAGAGAGATTTTGGGATTGTGAGAGAGAGAGGGATCGGGAGTGTGAGAGAGAGAGATTGGGAGTGTGAGAGAGAGAGACTGGGAGTGAGAGAGAGAGAGAGATTGGGAGTGTGAGAGAGATTGGGAGTGTGAGAGAGAGAGTTTGGGAGTGTGAGAGAGAGAGACTGGAGTGAGAGAGAGATTGGGAGGATGAGAGAGAGAGAGACTGGGAGTGTGAGAGAGAGAGAGATTGGGAGTGTGAGAGAGAGAGAGATTGGGAGTGTATGAGAGAGAGATGGGAGTGTGAGAGAGAGAGAGATTGGGAGTGTGAGAGAGAGAAAAATTGGGAGTGTGAGACAGAGAGATTCGGAGTGTGAGAGAGAGAGATTGGGAGTGTGAGAGAGAGAGACTGGAGTGTGTGAGAGAGATAGACTGGGAGTGTGAGAGAGAGATTGGGGTGTAAGAGAGAGAGATTGGGAGTGTGAGAGAGAGAGAGATTGGGAGTGTGAGAGAGAGAGACTGTGAGTGAGAGAGTGAGATAGTTTGGGAGTGTGAGAGAGAGAGATTGGAGTGTGTGAGAAAGAGATTGGGAGTGTGAGAGAGAGAGAGTGGGAGTGAGAGAGAGAGATTGGGAGTGTGAGAGAGAGAGAGATTGGAGAGTGAGAGAGAGAGAGATTGGGAGTGAGAGAGAGAGAGATTGGCAGTGTGAGAGAGAGAGAGTTCGGGAGTGTGAGTAAGAGAGAGTGGGAGTGTGAGAGAGAGAGACTGGGAGTGAGAGAGAGAGAGAGATTGGGAGTGTGAGAGAGATTGGGAGTGTGAGAGAGAGAGAGTTTGGGAGGTGAGAGAGAGAGACTGGGAGTGAGAGAGAGATTGGGAGGATGAGAGAGAGAGAGACTGGGAGTGTGAGAGAGAGAGATTGGGAGTGAGAGAGAGAGAGATTGGGAGTGTGAGAGAGAGAGAGACTGGGAGTGTGAGAGAGAGAGAGACTGGGAGTGAGAGGGTGTGAGATTGGAGTGTGAGAGAGAGAGAGATTGGGAGTGTGATTGAGAGAGAGACTGGGAGTGTGAGAGAGAGACAGGGAGTGAGAGAGAGAGAGAGATTGGGAGTGTGAGAGAGAGAGAGATTGGGAGTGTGAGAGAAAGAGAGATTGGGAGTGTGAGAGAGAGAGACTGGGAGTGAGAGAGAGAGAGATTGGGAGTGTGAGAGAGAGACAGATTGGGAGTGTGAGAGAGAGAGAGACTGGGAGTGTGAGAGAGAGAGACTGGGAGTGAGAGTGAGAGCGATTGGGAGTGTGTGAGAGAGAGACTGGGAGTGAGAGAGAGAGAGATTGGGAGTGAGAGAGAGAGATATTGGCAGTGTGAGAGAGAGAGAGTTCGGGAGTGTGAGTAAGAGAGAGTGGGAGTGTGAGAGAGAGAGACTGGGAGTGCGAGAGAGAGAGAGAGATTGCGATTGTGAGAGAGATTGGGAGTGTGAGAGGGAGAGAGATTGGGAGTGTGAGAGTGAGAGAGAGATTGGGAGTGTGAGAGAGAGAGAGATTGGGAGTGTGAGAGCGAGAGATATTGGTCGTGTGCGAGTGAGAGAGAGGTTTGGAGTGTGAGAGAGAGAGAGATTGGGAGTGTGAGAGAGAGAGAGATTGGGAGTGTGTGAGTGAGAGAGAGATTGGGAGTGTGAGAGAGAGAGAGATTGGGATTGTGAGAGAGAGAGAGATTGGGAGTGAGAGAGAGAGAGAGAGAGATTGGGAGTGTGAGAGAGAGAAATTGGGAGCGTGAGAGAAAGATTGAGAGTGTGAGAGAAAGAGAGATTGGGAGTGTGAGAGAGAGAGATTGGGAGTGTGAGAGAGAGAGAGGACAGGTAGTGTGAGGAGAGAGAGATTGGAGTGTGAGAGTGAGAGAGACTGGGAGTGAGAGGGAGAGCGATTGGGAGTGTGAGAGAGAGAGAGATTGGGAGTGTGAGAGAGAGAGATTGGGAGTGTGAGAGAGAGATTTTGGGATTGTGAGAGAGACAGGGATCGGGAGTGTGAGAGAGAGAGATTGGGAGTGTGAGAGAGAGAGACTGGGAGTGAGAGAGAGAGAGAGATTGGGAGTGTGAGAGAGATTGGGAGTGTGAGAGAGAGAGAGTTTGGAAGTGTGAGAGAGAGAGACTGGGAGTGAGAGAGAGATTGGGAGGATGAGAGAGAGAGAGACTGGGAGTGTGAGAGAGAGAGAGATTGGGAGTGTGAGAGAGAGAGAGATTGGGAGTGCATGAGAGAGAGATTGGGGTGTGAGAGAGAGAGAGATTGGGAGTGTGAGAGAGAGAAAAATTGGGATTGTGAGACAGAGAGATTCGGAGTGTGAGAGAGAGAGATTGCGAGTGTGAGAGAGAGAGACTGGGAGTGTGTGAGAGAGAAGACTGGGAGTGTGAGAGAGAGATTGGGGTGTAAGAGAGAGAGATTGGGAGTGTGAGAGAGAGAGAGATTGGGAGTGTGAGAGAGAGAGAGAGACTGGGAGTGTGAGAGAGAGAGAGACTGGGAGCGAGAGAGAGAGAGATTGGGAGTGTGAGAGAGAGAGAGATTGGGAGTGTGAGAGAGAGAGATTGGGAGTGTGAGAGAAAGAGAGATTGGGAGTGTGAGAGAGAGAGACTGGGAGTGAGAGAGAGAGAGATTGGGAGTGTGAGAGAGAGACAGATTGGGAGTGTGAGAGAGAGAGAGACTGGAGTGTGAGAGAGAGAGACTGGGAGTGAGAGTGAGAGCGATTGGGAGTGTGGGAGAGAGAGACTGGGAGTGAGAGAGAGAGAGATTGGGAGTGTGAGAGAGAGGGAGATTGGGAGTGTGAGAGAGAGTGAGATTGGGAGTGTGAGAGAGAGACTGGGAGTGAGAGAGAGAGAGAGATTGGGTTTGTGAGAGAGAGAGAGATTGGGAGAGTGAGAGAGAGAGACTGGGAGTGTGTGAGAGAGAGATTGGGAGTGTGAGAGAGAGAGACTGTGAGTGAGAGAGTGAGATAGATTGGGAGTGTGAGAGAGAGAGATTGGGAGTGTGTGAGAAAGAGATTGGGAGTGTGAGAGAGAGAGAGTGGGAGTGAGAGAGAGAGATTGGGAGTGTGAGAGAGAGAGAGATTGGGAGAGTGAGAGAGAGAGAGATTGGGAGTGAGAGAGAGAGAGATTGGCAGTGTGAGAGAGAGAGAGTTCGGGAGTGTGAGTAAGAGAGAGTGGGAGTGTGAGAGAGAGAGACTGGGAGTGAGAGAGAGAGAGATTGCGATTGTGAGAGAGATTGGGAGTGTGAGAGGGAGAGAGATTGGGAGTGTGAGAGTGAGAGAGAGATTGGGAGTGTGAGAGAGAGAGAGATTGGGAGTGTGAGAGCGAGAGATATTGGTCGTGTGCGAGTGAGAGAGCGGTTGGGAGTGTGAGAGAGAGAGAGATTGGGAGTGTGAGAGAGAGAGAGATTGGCAGTGTGAGAGAGAGAGAGTTCGGGAGTGTGAGTAAGAGAGAGTGGGAGTGTGAGAGAGAGAGACTGGGAGTGAGAGAGAGAGAGAGAGATTGCGATTGTGAGAGAGATTGGGAGTGTGAGAGGGAGAGAGATTGGGAGTGTGAGAGTGAGAGAGAGATTGGGAGTGTGAGAGAGAGAGAGATTGGGAGTGTGAGAGCGAGAGATATTGGTCGTGTGCGAGTGAGAGAGAGGTTGGGAGTGTGAGAGAGAGAGAGATTGGGAGTGTGAGAGAGAGAGAGATTGGGAGTGTGTGAGTGAGAGAGAGATTGGGAGTGTGAGAGAGAGAGAGATTGGGATTGTGAGAGAGAGAGAGATTGGGAGTGAGAGAGAGAGAGAGAGAGATTGGGAGTGTGAGAGAGAGAAATTGGGAGCGTGAGAGAAAGATTGAGAGTGTGAGAGAAAGAGAGATTGGGAGTGTGAGAGAGAGAGATTGGGAGTGTGAGAGAGAGAGAGACAGGTAGTGTGAGGGAGAGAGAGATTGGGAGTGTGAGAGAGAGAGAGACTGGGAGTGAGAGGGAGAGTGATTGGGAGTGTGAGAGAGAGAGAGATTGGGAGTGTGAGAGAGAGAGATTGGGAGTGTGAGAGAGAGATTTTGGGATTGTGAGAGAGAGAGGGATCGGGAGTGTGAGAGAGAGAGCTTGGGAGTGTGAGAGAGAGAGACTGGGAGTGAGAGAGAGAGAGAGATTGGGAGTGTGAGAGAGATTGGGAGTGTGAGAGAGAGAGAGTTTGGGAGTGTGAGAGAGAGAGACTGGGAGTGAGAGAGAGATTGGGAGGATGAGAGAGAGAGAGACTGGGAGTGTGAGAGAGAGAGAGATTGGGAGTGTGAGAGAGAGAGAGATTGGGAGTGTATGAGAGAGAGATTGGGAGTGTGAGAGAGAGAGAGATTGGGAGTGTGAGAGAGAGAAAAATTGGGAGTGTGAGACAGAGAGATTCGGAGTGTGAGAGAGAGAGATTGGGAGTGTCAAAGAGAAAGACTGGGAGTGTGAGAGAGAGATTGGGGTGTAAGAGAGAGAGATTGGGAGTGTGAGAGAGAGAGAGATTGGGAGTGTGAGAGAGAGAGACTGTGAGTGAGAGAGTGAGATAGATTGGGAGTGTGAGAGAGAGAGATTGGGAGTGTGTGAGAAAGAGATTGGGAGTGTGAGAGAGAGAGAGTGGGAGTGAGAGAGAGAGATTGGGAGTGTGAGAGAGAGAGAGAGATTGGGAGAGTGAGAGAAAGAGAGATTGGGAGTGAGAGAGAGAGAGATTGGCAGTGTGAGAGAGAGAGAGTTCGGGAGTGTGAGTAAGAGAGAGTGGGAGTGTGAGAGAGAGAGAGACTGGGAGTGAGAGAGAGAGAGAGAGATTGCGATTGTGAGAGAGATTGGGAGTGTGAGAGGGAGAGAGTTTGGGAGTGTGAGAGTGAGAGAGAGATTGGGAGTGTGAGAGAGAGAGAGATTGGGAGTGTGAGAGCGAGAGATATTGGTCGTGTGCGAGTGAGAGAGAGGTTGGGAGTGTGAGAGAGAGAGAGATTGGGAGTGTGAGAGAGAGAGAGATTGGGAGTGTGTGAGTGAGAGAGAGATTGGGAGTGTGAGAGAGAGAGAGATTGGGATTGTGAGAGAGAGAGAGATTGGGAGTGAGAGAGAGAGAGAGAGAGATTGGGAGTCTGAGTGAGAGACTGGGAGTGTGTGAGAGAGAGATTGGGAGTGTGAGAGAGAGAGACTGGGAGTGAGAGAGAGAGAGAGAGAGACTGGGAGTGAGAGAGAGAGAGAGATTGGGAGTGTGAGAGAGAGAGAGACTGGGACTGAGAGAGAGAGACTGGGAGTGTGAGAGAGAGAAAGATTGGGAGTGTGAGAGTGGGAGAGAGTGGGAGTGTGACAGAGAGATTGGGAGTGTGAGAGAGAGAGAGACTGGGAGTATGAGAGAGAGAGAGATTGGGAGTGTGAGAGAGAGAGACTGGGAGTGTGTGAGAGAGAAAGACTGGGAGTGTGAGAGAGAGATTGGGAGTGTGAGAGAGAGAGATTGGGAGTGTGAGAGAGAGAGAGATTGGGAGTGTGAGAGAGAGAGAGAGACTGGGAATGTGAGAGAGAGAGAGACTGGGAGTGAGAGAGAGAGAGAGATTGGGAGTGTGAGAGAGAGAGAGATTGGGAGTTTGAGAGAGAGAGATTGGGAGTGAGAGAGAAAGAGAGATTGGGAGTGTGAGCGAGAGAGACTGGGAGTGAGAGAGAGAGAGATTGGGAGTGTGATTGAGAGAGAGACTGGGAGTGAGAGAGTGAGAGATTGGGAGTGTGAGAGAGAGGGAGATTGGGAGTGTGAGAGAGAGAGGGATTGGGAGTGTGAGAGAGAGAGATTGGGAGTGAGAGGGAGAGAGATTGGGAGTGTGAGAGAGAGAGAGACGGGGAGTGTGAGAGAGAGAGAGACTGGGAGTGAGAGGGTGTGAGATTGGGAGTGTGAGAGAGAGAGAGATTGGGAGTGTGATTGAGAGAGAGACTGGGAGTGTGAGAGAGAGACAGGGAGTGAGAGAGAGAGAGAGATTGGGAGTGTGAGAGAGAGAGAGATTGGGAGTGTGAGAGAAAGAGAGATTGGGAGTGTGAGAGAGAGAGACTGGGAGTGAGAGAGAGAGAGATTGGGAGTGTGAGAGAGAGACAGATTGGGAGTGTGAGAGAGAGAGAGACTGGGAGTGTGAGAGAGAGAGACTGGGAGTGAGAGTGAGAGCGATTGGGAGTGTGTGAGAGAGAGACTGGGAGTGAGAGAGAGAGAGATTGGGAGTGTGATAGAGAGGGAGATTGGGAGTGTGAGAGAGAGTGAGATTGGGAGTGTGAGAGAGAGACTGGGAGTGAGAGAGGGAGAGAGATTGGGTTTGTGAGAGAGAGAGAGATTGGGAGAGTGAGAGAGAGAGACTGGGAGTGTGTGAGAGAGAGATTGGGAGTGTGAGAGAGAGAGACTGAGAGTGAGAGAGTGAGATAGATTGGGAGTGTGAGAGAGAGAGATTGGGAGTGTGTGAGAAAGAGGTTGGGAGTGTGAGAGAGAGAGAGTGGGAGTGAGAGAGAGAGATTGGGAGTGTGAGAGAGAGAGAGATTGGGAGAGTGAGAGAGAGAGAGATTGGGAGTGAGAGAGAGAGAGATTGGCAGTGTGAGAGAGAGAGAGTTCGGGAGTGTGAGTAAGAGAGAGCGGGAGTGTGAGAGAGAGAGACTGGGAGTGAGAGAGAGAGAGAGAGATTGCGATTGTGAGAGAGATTGGGAGTGTGAGAGGGAGAGAGATTGGGAGTGTGAGAGTGAGAGAGAGATTGGGAGTGTGAGAGAGAGAGAGATTGGGAGTGTGAGAGCGAGAGATATTGGTCGTGTGCGAGTGAGAGAGAGGTTGGGAGTGTGAGAGAGAGAGAGATTGGGAGTGTGAGAGAGAGAGAGATTGGGAGTGTGTGAGTGAGAGAGAGATTGGGAGTGTGAGAGAGAGAGAGATTGGGATTGTGAGAGAGAGAGAGATTGGGAGTGTGAGAGAGAGAGACTGGGAGTGAGAGTGAGAGAGATTGGGAGTGTGTGAGAGAGAGACTGGGAGTGAGAGAGAGAGAGATTGGGAGTGTGAGAGAGAGGGAGATTGGGAGTGTGAGAGAGAGTGAGATTGGGAGTGTGAGAGAGAGACTGGGAGTGAGAGAGGGAGAGAGATTGGGTTTGTGAGAGAGAGAGAGATTGGGAGAGTGAGAGAGAGAGACTGGGAGTGTGTGAGAGAGAGATTGGGAGTGTGAGAGAGAGAGACTGTGAGTGAGAGAGTGAGATAGATTGGGAGTGTGAGAGAGAGAGATTGGGAGTGTGTGAGAAAGAGATTGGGAGTGTGAGAGAGAGAGAGTGGGAGTGAGAGAGAGAGATTGGGAGTGTGAGAGAGAGAGAGATTGGGAGAGTGAGAGAGAGACAGATTGGGAGTGAGAGAGAGAGAGATTGGCAGTGTGAGAGAGAGAGAGTTCGGGAGTGTGAGTAAGAGAGAGTGGGAGTGTGAGAGAGAGAGACTGGGAGTGAGAGAGAGAGAGAGAGATTGCGATTGTGAGAGAGATTGGGAGTGTGAGAGGGAGAGAGATTGGGAGTGTGAGAGTGAGAGAGAGATTGGGAGTGTGAGAGAGAGAGAGATTGGGAGTGAGAGAGAGAGAGAGAGAGATTGGGAGTGTGAGAGAGAGAAATTGGGAGCGTGAGAGAAAGATTGAGAGTGTGAGAGAAAGAGAGATTGGGAGTGTGAGAGAGAGAGATTGGGAGTGTGAGAGAGAGAGAGACAGGTAGTGTGAGGGAGAGAGAGATTGGGAGTGTGAGAGTGAGAGAGACTGGGAGTGAGAGGGAGAGCGATTGGGAGTGTGAGAGAGAGAGAGATTGGGAGTGTGAGAGAGAGAGATTGGGAGTGTGAGAGAGAGATTTTGGGATTGTGAGAGAGAGAGGGATCGGGAGTGTGAGAGAGAGAGATTGGGAGTGTGAGAGAGAGAGACTGGGAGTGAGAGAGAGAGAGAGATTGGGAGTGTGAGAGAGATTGGGAGTGTGAGAGAGAGAGAGTTTGGGAGTGTGAGAGAGAGAGACTGGGAGTGAGAGAGAGATTGGGAGGATGAGAGAGAGAGAGACTGGGAGTGTGAGAGAGAGAGAGATTGGGAGTGTGAGAGAGAGAGAGATTGGGAGTGCATGAGAGAGAGATTGGGAGTGTGAGAGAGAGAGAGATTGGGAGTGTGAGAGAGAGAAAAATTGGGAGTGTGAGACAGAGAGATTCGGAGTGTGAGAGAGAGAGATTGGGAGTGTGAGAGAGAGAGACTGGGAGTGTGTGAGAGAGAAAGACTGGGAGTGTGAGAGAGAGATTGGGGTGTAAGAGAGAGAGATTGGGAGTGTGAGAGAGAGAGAGATTGGGAGTGTGAGAGAGAGAGAGAGACTGGGAGTGTGAGAGAGAGAGAGACTGGGAGCGAGAGAGAGAGAGATTGGGAGTGTGAGAGAGAGAGAGATTGGGAGTGTGAGAGAGAGAGATTGGGAGTGTGAGAGAAAGAGAGATTGGGAGTGTGAGAGAGAGAGACTGGGAGTGAGAGAGAGAGAGATTGGGAGTGTGAGAGAGAGACAGATTGGGAGTGTGAGAGAGAGAGAGACTGGGAGTGTGAGAGAGAGAGACTGGGAGTGAGAGTGAGAGCGATTGGGAGTGTGGGAGAGAGAGACTGGGAGTGAGAGAGAGATTGGGAGTGTGAGAGAGAGGGAGATTGGGAGTGTGAGAGAGAGTGAGATTGGGAGTGTGAGAGAGAGACTGGGAGTGAGAGAGAGAGAGAGATTGGGTTTGTGAGAGAGAGAGAGATTGGGAGAGTGAGAGAGAGAGACTGGGAGTGTGTGAGAGAGAGATTGGGAGTGTGAGAGAGAGAGACTGTGAGTGAGAGAGTGAGATAGATTGGGAGTGTGAGAGAGAGAGATTGGGAGTGTGTGAGAAAGAGATTGGGAGTCTGAGAGAGAGAGAGTGGGAGTGAGAGAGAGAGATTGGGAGTGTGAGAGAGAGAGAGATTGGGAGAGTGAGAGAGAGAGAGATTGGGAGTGAGAGAGAGAGAGATTGGCAGTGTGAGAGAGAGAGAGTTCGGGAGTGTGAGTAAGAGAGAGTGGGAGTGTGAGAGAGAGAGACTGGGAGTGAGAGAGAGAGAGAGAGATTGCGATTGTGAGAGAGATTGGGAGTGTGAGAGGGAGAGAGATTGGGAGTGTGAGAGTGAGAGAGAGATTGGGAGTGTGAGAGAGAGAGAGATTGGGAGTGTGAGAGCGAGAGATATTGGTCGTGTGCGAGTGAGAGAGAGGTTGGGAGTGTGAGAGAGAGAGAGATTGGGAGTGTGAGAGAGAGAGAGATTGGCAGTGTGAGAGAGAGAGAGTTCGGGAGTGTGAGTAAGAGAGAGTGGGAGTGTGAGAGAGAGAGAATGGGAGTGAGAGAGAGAGAGAGAGATTGCGATTGTGAGAGAGATTGGGAGTGTGAGAGGGAGAGAGATTGGGAGTGTGAGAGTGAGAGAGAGATTGGGAGTGTGAGAGAGAGAGAGATTGGGAGTGTGAGAGCGAGAGATATTGGTCGTGTGCGAGTGAGAGAGAGGTTGGGAGTGTGAGAGAGAGAGAGATTGGGAGTGTGAGAGAGAGAGAGATTGGGAGTGTGTGAGTGAGAGAGAGATTGGGAGTGTGAGAGAGAGAGATATTGGGATTGTGAGAGAGAGAGAGATTGGGAGTGAGAGAGAGAGAGAGAGAGAGAGAGATTGGGAGTGTGAGAGAGAGAAATTGGGAGCGTGAGAGAAAGATTGAGAGTGTGAGAGAAAGAGAGATTGGGAGTGTGGGAGAGAGAGATTGGGAGTGTGAGAGAGAGAGAGACAGGTAGTGTGAGGGAGAGAGAGATTGGGAGTGTGAGAGAGAGAGAGACTGGGAGTGAGAGGGAGAGTGATTGGGAGTGTGAGAGAGAGAGAGATTGGGAGTGTGAGAGAGAGAGATTGGGAGTGTGAGAGAGAGATTTTGGGATTGTGAGAGAGAGAGGGATCGGGAGTGTGAGAGAGAGAGATTGGGAGTGTGAGAGAGAGAGACTGGGAGTGACAGAGAGAGAGAGATTGGGAGTGTGAGAGAGATTGGGAGTGTGAGAGAGAGAGAGTTTGGGAGTGTGAGAGAGAGAGACTGGGAGTGAGAGAGAGATTGGGAGGATGAGAGAGAGAGAGACTGGGAGTGTGAGAGAGAGAGAGATTGGGAGTGTGAGAGAGAGAGAGATTGGGAGTGTATGAGAGAGAGATTGGGAGTGTGAGAGAGAGAGAGATTGGGAGTGTGAGAGAGAGAAAAATTGGGAGTGTGAGACAGAGAGATTCGGAGTGTGAGAGAGAGAGATTGGGAGTGTGAGAGAGAGAGACTGGGAGTGTGTGAGAGAGAAAGACTGGGAGTGTGAGAGAGAGATTGGGGTGTAAGAGAGAGAGATTGGGAGTGTGAGAGAGAGAGAGATTGGGAGTGTGAGAGAGAGAGACTGTGAGTGAGAGAGTGAGATAGTTTGGGAGTGTGAGAGAGAGAGATTGGGAGTGTGTGAGAAAGAGATTGGGAGTGTGAGAGGGAGAGAGATTGGGAGTGTGAGAGTGAGAGAGAGATTGGGAGTGTGAGAGAGAGAGAGATTGGGAGTGTGAGAGCGAGAGATATTGGTCGTGTGCGAGTGAGAGAGAGGTTGGGAGTGTGAGAGAGAGAGAGATTGGGAGTGTGAGAGAGAGAGAGATTGGGAGTGTGTGAGTGAGAGAGAGATTGGGAGTGTGAGAGAGAGAGAGATTGGGATTGTGAGAGAGAGAGAGATTGGGAGTGAGAGAGAGAGAGAGAGAGATTGGGAGTCTGAGTGAGAGACTGGGAGTGTGTGAGAGAGAGATTGGGAGTGTGAGAGAGAGAGACTGGGAGTGAGAGAGAGAGAGAGATTGGGAGTGTGAGAGAGAGAGAGATTGGGAGTTTGAGAGAGAGAGATTGGGAGTGAGAGAGAAAGAGAGATTGGGAGTGTGAGCGAGAGAGACTGGGAGTGAGAGAGAGAGAGATTGGGAGTGTGAGAGAGAGAGAGTCTGGGAGTGTGAGAGAGAGAGAGACTGGGAGTGAGAGGGTGAGAGATTGGGAGTGTGAGAGAGAGAGAGATTGAGAGTGTGATTGAGAGAGAGACTGGGAGTGAGAGAGTGAGAGATTGGGAGTGTGAGAGAGAGGGAGATTGGGAGTGTGAGAGAGAGAGGGATTGGGAGTGTGAGAGAGAGAGATTGGGAGTGAGAGAGAGAGAGATTGGGAGTGTGAGAGAGAGAGAGACTGGGAGTGTGAGAGAGAGAGAGACTGGGAGTGAGAGGGTGTGAGATTGGGAGTGTGAGAGAGAGAGAGATTGGGAGTGTGATTGAGAGAGAGACTGGGAGTGTGAGAGAGAGACAGGGAGTGAGAGAGAGAGAGAGATTGGGAGTGTGAGAGAGAGAGAGATTGGGAGTGTGAGAGAAAGAGAGATTGGGAGTGTGAGAGAGAGAGACTGGGAGTGAGAGTGAGAGCGATTGGGAGTGTGTGAGAGAGAGACTGGGAGTGAGAGAGAGAGAGATTGGGAGTGAGAGAGAGAGATATTGGCAGTGTGAGAGAGAGAGAGTTCGGGAGTGTGAGTAAGAGAGAGTGGGAGTGTGAGAGAGAGAGACTGGGAGAGCGAGAGAGAGAGAGAGATTGCGATTGTGAGAGAGATTGGGAGTGTGAGAGGGAGAGAGATTGGGAGTGTGAGAGTGAGAGAGAGATTGGGAGTGTGAGAGAGAGAGAGATTGGGAGTGTGAGAGCGAGAGATATTGGTCGTGTGCGAGTGAGAGAGAGGTTGGGAGTGTGAGAGAGAGAGAGATTGGGAGTGTGAGAGAGAGAGAGATTGGGAGTGTGTGAGTGAGAGAGAGATTGGGAGTGTGAGAGAGAGAGAGATTGGGATTGTGAGAGAGAGAGAGATTGGGAGTGAGAGAGAGAGAGAGAGAGATTGGGAGTGTGAGAGAGAGAAATTGGGAGCGTGAGAGAAAGATTGAGAGTGTGAGAGAAAGAGAGATTGGGAGTGTGAGAGAGAGAGAAACATAATATCCTCAGAAAAAACCAAATAGGCTTTCTTCCAAAACACCGCACCGCCGACCATATCTATACCCTTCACACCCTCATTGAAAAACATATACACCAAACAAAAAATGGGAAAATATTCGCCTGTTTCATCGACTTCAAGAAAGCCTTTGACTCTATATGGCACGAAGGGCTCTATTATAAACTTCTTCAATGTGGAATAGGGGGCAAAGTCTATGACCTTATTAAATCAATGTATCTGAAAAACAAATGCGGGGTCAAAATTGGAGACAAACGCACCGATTTCTTCACCCAGAGAAGAGGCGTCCGGCAGGGCTGCAATTTGAGCCCGACCCTGTTCAACATATACATAAATGAATTAGCAGACATGCTGGAGCAAAGCGAGTCACCAGGTCTCCGTCTCCTAGATGGAGAAGTGAAATCCCTGTTCTATGCGGACGACCTGGTTCTGCTGTCTCCCACAGAACAGGGATTACAGCAACAACTAGACCTACTCGACAAATACTGCCAAAATTGGGCTCTAACAGTAAATCTAAAGAAAACCAACATCATGATTTTTCAAAAAAGGCCCAGATGTCAGGAAAACAAATACCAGTTTACCCTCAGTGATACCACTATAGGACACACTATGAGCTACACCTACCTTGGTCTAACTATTACAGCATCAGGGAGCTTCAGCATAGCAGTGAATGCACTAAAAGAAAAAGCCCGAAGAGCCCTATATGCAATAAAAAGAAAATTCTACAACATCCAAATCCCAATCAAAATCTGGCTCAAAATATTTGACAGCATAATCCTGCCCATTGCACTGTACGGTAGTGAAGTATGGGGCCCGCTAAATCACCAAAGCTACACTAAATGGGAAAAACATACAATAGAAGCCCTACATGCAGAATTCTGCCGAAGCATCCTTCGCACCCAAAGGAAAACGCCAACAAATGCATGCAGAGCCGAACTAGGCAGATACCCACTGATAATAAACATCCAAAAACGAGCACTAAACTTCCTAAATCACCTCAAATCTAGCTCCCCAGACACCCTTCATTTCAAAGCCTTTCAGACCCAAGAGCTAAACCCAGAAAAGAGTCCCCTGAGTCAGCTGCTACGGAAACTAAGTACTCAGCCGGACCCTGACCAGCCCCAGACCAACACAGCCGTCCAAACACCAATCCGAGTGAACCAAATCATTAAAAAATGCAAAGAAACCTACCTGGAACATTGGAACAAAATAACCAAAAGCCAAAGCAGATTAGAATGTTACCGGGCCCTAAAAAGAGAATATAAACTGGCAGACTACCTCACGACCATCAGAGACACAAAACAGAGACAGACCCTCACCAGGTACAGACTAAGCGACCACCAACTGGAAATTGAAAAAGGCAGATACAAGAAATCCTGGCAGCCTAGAGAGAATAGAATATGCGATCAATGTCTGGCTGGCGAGGTTGAAACAGAAATGCATTTCCTCCTAAAATGCGAAAAATTCAACACATCAAGAAACATATTATTCAACAAGCTAAGCCAAACAACCCCAGATTTCAAGGAATTGGATGATCTGTCAAAATTGAGATTAGTCCTAGGAGAAGGAGACAGACCATACCTTGGGGCCAAATATGTAACAACATGTCACAACCTGAGGACTGTTTAAAATTAAGACTGTTTAAAATTAATATTGAACGTACCAAATGAAGTACAAAGACTGTTTAAAATTAATATTGTTTAAAAGTAATATTGTATGTACCCAACAAATGTCAAATCGATTGACACCTACAGAATGTTGGAAAACTGTACCTTTTTGCTATGTAAGCTTTGGCAATATGGTTCTCTGTAAACTTTCATGCCAATAAAGCATTTTAATTGGAAATAATTGGAGAGAGACTGGGAATGTGAGAGAGAGAGAGACTGGGAGTGAGAGAGAGAGAGAGATTGGGAGTGTGAGAGAGAGAGAGATTGGGAGTTTGAGAGAGAGAGATTGGGAGTGTGAGAGAAAGAGAGATTGGGAGTGTGAGCGAGAGAGACTGGGAGTGAGAGAGAGAGAGATTGGGAGTGTGAGAGAGAGAGAGTCTGGGAGTGTGAGAGAGAGAGAGACTGGGAGTGAGAGGGTGAGAGATTGGGAGTGTGAGAGAGAGAGAGATTGAGAGTGTGATTGAGAGAGAGACTGGGAGTGAGAGAGTGAGAGATTGGGAGTGTGAGAGAGAGGGAGATTGGGAGTGTGAGAGAGAGAGGGATTGGGAGTGTGAGAGAGAGAGATTGGGAGTGTGAGAGAAAGAGAGATTGGGAGTGTGAGAGAGAGAGACTGGGAGTGAGAGAGAGAGAGATTAGGAGTGTGAGAGAGAGAGAGACTGGGAGTGTGAGAGAGAGAGAGACTGGGAGTGAGAGGGTGTGAGATTGGGAGTGTGAGAGAGAGAGAGATTGGGAGTGTGATTGAGAGAGAGACTGGGAGTGTGAGAGAGAGTCAGGGAGTGAGAGAGAGAGAGAGATTGGGAGTGTGAGAGAGAGAGAGATTGGGAGTGTGAGAGAAAGAGAGATTGGGAGTGTGAGAGAGAGAGACTGGGAGTGAGAGAGAGAGAGATTCAGAGTGTGAGAGAGAGGGAGATTGGGAGTGTGCGAGAGAGAGAGATTGGGAGTGTGAGAGAGAGAGACTGGGAGTGAGAGAGAGAGAGAGATTGGGAGTGTGGGAGAGAGAGACTGGGAGTGTGTGAGAGAGAGATTGGGAGTGTAAGAGAGAGAGACTGGGAGTGAGAGAGAGAGATTGGGAGTGAGAGAGAGAGATATTGGGAGAGTGAGAGAGAGAGAGATTGGGAGTGAGAGAGAGAGAGAGATTGGGAGTGTGAGAGATTGGGAGTGTGAGAGAGAGAGAGATTGGGAGTGAGAGAGAGAGAGATTGGGAGTGTGAGAGAGAGAGAGTTCGGGAGTGTGTGTGAGAGAGAGTGGGAGTGTGACAGAGAGAGACTGGGAGTGAGAGAGGCAGAGAGAGATTGCGATTGTGAGAGAGGTTGGGGTGTGAGAGGGAGAGAGATTGCGAGTGTGAGAGTGAGAGAGAGATTGCGAGTGTGAGAGAGAGAGAGATTGGGAGTGTGAGAGAGAGAGAGATTGGGAGTGTGCGAGTGAGAGAGAGGTTGGGAGTGTGAGAGAGAGAGAGATTGGGAGTGTGAGAGAGAGAGAGATTGGGAGTGTGAGAGTGAGAGAGAGATTGGGAGTGTGAGAGAGAGAGAGATTGGGAGTGTGAGAGAGAGAGAGATTGGGAGTGTGTGAGAGAGAGAGTGGGATTGTGAGTGAGAGAGAGATTGGGAGTGTGAGAGAGAGAGATTGAGAGTGTGAGAGAGAGACAGATTGGGAGTGTGAGAGAGAGAGAGACTGGGAGTGTGAGAGAGAGATAGATTGGGAGTGTGTGAGTGAGAGAGATTGGGAGTGTGAGAGAGATTGGGAGTGTGAGAGAGAGAGAGATTGGGAGTGTGAGAGAGAGAGATTGGGAGTGTGAGAGAGAGATTGAGAGTGTGAGAGAAAGAGAGATTGGGAGTGTGAGAGAGAGAGATTGGGAGTGTGAGAGAGAGAGAGACTGGGAGTGAGAGGGAGAGAGATTGGGAGTGTGAGAGACAGAGAGATTGGGAGTGTGAGAGAGAGAGATTGGGAGTGTGAGAGAGAGAGATTGGGAGTGTGAGAGAGAGAGACTGGGAGTGAGAGAGAGAGAGAGATTGGGAGTGTGAGAGAGATTGGGAGTGTGAGAGAGAGAGAGTTTGGGAGTGTGAGAGAGAGAGACTGGGAGTGAGAGAGAGATTGGGAGGATGAGAGAGAGAGAGACTGGGAGTGTGAGAGAGAGAGAGATTGGGAGTGTGAGAGAGAGAGAGGTTGGGAGTGTATGAGAGAGAGATTGAGAGTGTGAGAGAGAGAGAGATTGGGAGTGTGAGAAAGAGAAAGATTGGGAGTGTGAGACAGAGAGATTCGGAGTGTGAGAGAGAGAGATTGGGAGTGTGAGAGAGAGAGACTGGGAGTGTGTGAGAGAGAAAGAGTGGGAGTGTGAGAGAGAGATTGGGAGTGTGAGAGAGAGAGATTGGGAGTGTGAGAGAGAGAGAGATTGGGAGTGTGAGAGAGAGAGAGAGACTGGGAGTGTGTGAGAGAGAGAGATTGGGAGTGTGAGAGAGAGAGAGATTGAGAGTGTGAGAGAGAGAGAGATTGGGAGTGTGAGAGAGAGAGAGATTGGGAGTGTGAGAGAGAGATAGATTGGGAGTGTGTGAGAGAGAGAGATTGGGAGTGTGAGAGGGATTGGGAGTGTGAGAGAGAGAGACTGGGAGTGAGAGAGAGAGATATTGGGAGTGTGAGAGAGAGAGAGATTGGGAGTGTGAGAGAGAGAGATTGGGAGTGTGAGAGAGAGATTGAGAGTGTGAGAGAAAGAGAGATTGGGAGTGTGAGAGAGAGAGATTGGGAGTGTGAGAGAGAGAGAGACTGGGAGTGTGAGAGAGAGAGAGATTGGGAGTGTGAGAGAGAGAGAGACTGGGAGTGAGAGGGAGAGAGATTGGGAGTGTGAGAGAGAGAGAGATTGGGAGTGTGAGAGAGAGAGATTGGGAGTGTGAGAGAGAGATTTTTGGAGTGTGAGAGAGAGAGAGATCGGGAGTGTGAGAGAGAGAGATTGGGAGTGTGAGAGAGAGAGACTGCGAGTGAGAGAGAGAGAGAGATTGGGAGTGTGAGAGAGATTGGGAGTGTGAGAGAGAGAGAGTTTGCGAGTGTGAGAGAGAGAGACTGGGAGTGAGAGAGAGATTGGGAGGATGAGAGAGAGAGAGACTGGGAGTGTGAGAGAGAGAGAGATTGGGAGTGTGAGAGAGAGAGAGATTGGGACTGTATGAGAGAGAGATTGGGAGTGTGAGAGAGAGAGAGATTGGGAGTGTGAGAGAGAGAAGGATTACAGCAACAACTAGACCTACTCGACAAATACTGCCAAAATTGGGCTCTGACAGTAAATCTAAAGAAAACCAACATCATGATTTTTCAAAAAAGGCCCAGATGTCAGGAAAACAAATACCAGTTTACCCTCAGTGATATCACTATAGGACACACTATGAGCTACACCTACCTTGGTCTAACTATTACAGCATCAGGGAGCTTCAGCATAGCAGTGAATGCACTAAAAGAAAAAGCCCGAAGAGCCCTATATGCAATAAAAAGAAAATTCTACAACATCCAAATCCCAATCAAAATCTGGCTCAAAATATTTGACAGCATAATCCTGCCCATTGCACTGTACGGTAGTGAAGTATGGGGCCCGCTAAATCACCAAAGCTACACTAAATGGGAAAAACATACAATAGAAGCCCTACATGCAGAATTCTGCCGAAGCATCCTTCGCACCCAAAGAAAAACGCCAACAAATGCATGCAGAGCCGAACTAGGCAGATACCCACTGATAATAAACATCCAAAAACGAGCACTAAACTTCCTAAATCACCTCAAATCTAGCTCCCCAGACACCCTTCATTTCAAAGCCTTTCAGACCCAAGAGCTAAACCCAGAAAAGAGTCCCCTGAGTCAGCTGCTACGGAAACTAAGTACTCAGCCGGACCCTGACCAGCCCCAGACCAACACAGCCGTCCAAACACCAATCCGAGTGAACCAAATCATTAAAAAATGCAAAGAAACCTACCTGGAACATTGGAACAAAATAACCGAAAGCCAAAGCAGATTAGAATGTTACCGGGCCCTAAAAAGAGAATATAAACTGGCAGACTACCTCACGACCATCAGAGACACAAAACAGAGACAGACCCTCACCAGGTACAGACTAAGCGACCACCAACTGGAAATTGAAAAAGGCAGATACAAGAAATCCTGGCAGCCTAGAGAGAATAGAATATGCGATCAATGTCTGGCTGGCGAGGTTGAAACAGAAATGCATTTCCTCCTAAAATGCGAAAAATTCAACACATCAAGAAACATATTATTCAACAAGCTAAGCCAAACAACCCCAGATTTCAAGGAATTGGATGATCTGTCAAAATTGAGATTAGTCCTAGGAGAAGGAGACAGACCATACCTTGGGGCCAAATATGTAACAACATGTCACAACCTGAGGACTGTTTAAAATTAAGACTGTTTAAAATTAATATTGAACGTACCAAATGAAGTACAAAGACTGTTTAAAATTAATATTGTTTAAAAGTAATATTGTATGTACCCAACAAATGTCAAATCGATTGACACCTATAGAATGTTGGAAAACTGTACCTTTTTGCTATGTAAGCTTTGGCAATATGGTTCTCTGTAAACTTTCATGCCAATAAAGCATTTTAATTGGAATTGGAATTGGAATTGGATTGGGAGTGTGAGGCAGAGAGATTCGGAGTGTGAGAGAGAGAGATTGGAAGTGTGAGAGAGAGAGACTGGGAGTGTGAGAGCGAGAAAGACTGGGAGAGTGAGAGAGAGATTGGGAATGTGAGAGAGAGAGATTGGCAGTGTGAGAGAGAGAGAGATTGGGAGTGTGAGAGAGAGAGAGAGACTGGGAGTGTGAGAGAGAGAGAGACTGGGAGTGAGAGAGAGAGAGATTGGGGGTGTGAGAGACAGAGAGATTGGGAGTGTGAGAGAAAGAGATTGGGAGTGTGAGAGAAAGAGAGATTGGGAGTGTGAGAGAAAGAGACTGGGAGTGAGAGAGAGAGAGATTGGGAGTGTGAGAGAGAGAGAGATTGGGAGTGTGAGAGAGAGAGATACTGGGAGTGTGAGAGAGAGAGACTGGGAGTGTGAGTGAGAGAGATTGGGAGTGTGAGAGAGAGAGACTGGGAGTGTGAGAGAGAGAGATACTGGGAGTGTGAGAGAGAGAGACTGGGAGTGTGAGAGAGAGAGACTGGGAGTGTGAGAGAGAGAGATTTGGAGTGTCAGCGAGAGTGAGATTTGGAGTGTCAGAGCGAGAGAGATTGGGAGTGTGAGAGAGAGAGAGATTGGGAGCATGAGAGAGAGAGATTGGGAGTGTGAGAGAGAGAGAGATTTGGAGTGTGAGAGAGAGAGAGATTCGGAGTGTGAGAGAGAGAGAGATTGGGAGTGTGAGAGAGAGGGAGATTGGGTGTGTGAGAGAGCGAGATTCAGAGTGTGAGAGAGAGAGAGATTGGGAGTGTGAGAGAGAGAGAGATTGGGAGTGTGAGACAGAGAGATTGGGAGTGTGAGAGAGCGAGATTCAGAGTGTGAGAGAGAGAGATATTGGAACTGTGAGCTAAAGAGAGACTGGGAGTGTGAGAGAGACAGAGATTGGGAGTGTGAGAGACAGAGATTGGGAGTGTGAGAGAGAGAGATTGGGAGTGCGAGAGAGAGAAACTGGGAGTGTGAGACAGAGAGAGACTGGGAGTGTGTGAGACAGAGAGACTGAGAGTGTGAGAGAGAGAGAGATTGGGAGTGTATGAGAGAGAGATTGGGAGTGTGAGAGAGAGAGAGATTGGGAGTGTGAGAGAGAAAGATTGGGAGTGTGAGACAGAGAGATTGGGAGTGTGAGAGAGAGAGATTGGGAGTGTGAGAGAAAGAGAGATTGGGAGTGTGAGAGAGAGAGACTGGGAGTGAGAGAGAGAGAGGTTGGGAGTGTGAGAGAGAGGGAGTCAGGGAGTGTGAGATAGAGAGAGGCTGGGAGTGAGATGGTGAGAGATTGGCAGTGTGAGAGGGAGAGAGATTGGGAGTGTGATTGAGAGAGAGACTGGGAGTGAGAGAGAGACAGATTGGGAGTGTGAGAGAGAGGGAGATTGGGAGTGTGAGAGAGAGAGAGATTGGGAGTGTGAGAGAGAGAGAGATTGGGAGAGTGAGAGAGAGAGAGATTGGGAGTGAGAGAGAGAGAGACTGGGAGTGTGAGAGAGAGAGATGGGGAGAGTGAGAGAGAGAGAGTTTGGGAGTGTGAGAGAGAGAGAGAGATCGGGAGTGTGAGAGAGAGAGATTGGGAGTGTGAGAGAGAGAGACTGGGAGTGAGAGAGAGAGAGAGAGATTGCGAGTGTGAGAGAGATTGGTAGTGTGAGAGAGAGAGAGATTGGGAGTGTGAGAGTGAGAGAGAGATTGGGAGTGTGAGAGAGAGAGAGATTGGGAGAGTGAGAGAGAGAGAGATTGGGAGTGAGAGAGAGAGAGAGATTGGGAGTGTGATAGATTGGGAGTGTGAGAGAGAGAGAGATTGGGAGTGAGAGAGAGAGAGACTGGGAGTGTGAGAGAGAGAGGTGGGGAGTGTGAGAGAGAGAGAGTTTGGGAGTGTGAGAGAGAGAGAGAGATCGGGAGTGTGAGAGAGAGAGATTGGGAGTGTGAGAGAGAGAGAGAGACTGGGAGTGTGAGAGAGAGAGAGACTGGGAGTGAGAGAGAGAGAGATTGGGAGTGTGAGAGAGAGAGAGATTGGGAGTGTGAGAGAGAGAGTTTGGGAGTGTGAGAGAAAGAGAGATTGGGAGTGTGAGAGAGAGAGACTGGGAGTGAGAGAGAGAAAGATTGGAAGTGTGAGAGAGACAGAGATTGGGAGTGTGAGAGAGAGAGAGACTGGGAGTGTGAGAGAGAGAAAGACTGGGAGTGTGAGAGAGAGATTGGGAGTGTGAGAGAGAGAGATTGGGAGTGTGAGGGAGAGAGAGATTGGGAGTGTGAGAGAGAGAGAGAGACTGGGAGTGTGAGAGAGAGAGAGACTGGGTGTGAGAGAGAGAGAGATTGGGAGTGTGAGAGAGAGAGAGATTGGGAGTGTGAGAGAGAGAGATTGGGAGTGTGAGAGAAAGAGAGATTGGGAGTGTGAGAGAGAGAGACTGGGAGTGAGAGAGAGAGAGATTGGGAGTGTGAGAGAGAGAGAGTCTGGGAGTGTGAGATAGAGAGAGGCTGCGAGTGAGATGGTGAGAGATTGGGAGTGTGAGAGGGAGAGAGATTGGGAGTGTGATTGAGAGAGAGACTGGGAGTGAGAGAGAGACAGATTGGGAGTGTGAGAGAGAGGGAGATTGGGAGTGTGAGAGAGAGAGAGATTGGGAGTGTGAGAGAGAGAGAGATTGGGAGAGTGAGAGGGAGAGAGATTGGGAGTGAGAGAGAGAGAGACTGGGAGTGTGAGAGAGAGAGATGGGGAGTGTGAGAGAGAGAGAGTTTGGGAGTGGGAGAGAGAGAGAGAGATCGGGATTGTGAGAGAGAGAGATTGGCAGTGTGAGAGAGAGAGACTGGGAGTGAGAGAGAGAGAGAGAGATTGCGAGTGTGAGAGAGATTGGTAGTGTGAGAGAGAGAGAGATTGGGAGTGTGAGAGTGAGAGAGAGATTGGGAGTGAGAGAGAGAGAGAGATTGGGAGAGTGAGAGAGAGAGAGATTGGGAGTGAGAGAGAGAGAGAGATTGGGAGTGTGATAGATTGAGAGTGTGAGAGAGAGAGAGATTGGGAGTGAGAGAGAGAGAGACTGGGAGTGTGAGAGAGAGAGGTGGGGAATGTGAGAGAGAGTGAGAGAGTTTCCACACTCATCCCACAAAATAGGTCCATTTTATTTCGTTTTATTGAATTATATAAATGCGTTCTTTCCACATAAGCTGCTGGAATATCCAGGGCCTCCGCTCCTCAACTTTTGGGATGAAGAGTACAGACCCTGAATTCCTAAAAGCTATAAAAGACATTGATATAATTGTGTTAACAGAAACATGGTGCCAAAAGGACGCGCCGACCCATTGTCCTCCAATGTACCATGAAATCATTGTGCCCTCAGTAAAGAACACTAAAACACGCAAGGGCAGAACCTCCGGGGGAATATTGGTGTGGTTCAGGGAGAACTGGACAAACACATCTCCCCGGTAAAACAGGGAAAATCACACGTATGGCTAAAACTAGATAAAAATAAAGGAATAGCAAAAAAAGATGTTTACTTATGTGCGATCTACATACCTCCAATAGAATCGCCATATTTCGAAGAGGAGTTATTTGATACTCTCCACATGGAAATCAGCCATTTCCAGGCCCAAGGAAAGGTGATAATCTGTGGGGACCTAAATGCAAGGACCGGTTGTGAACCTGACTTCATAGACCCACAGGGAAACAACCATGTGTTTGGCCAGACCCCTTTAGATGTCACACCAGCCATCGCAAATCGGAACAACCTTGATCGTGAAATAAATAAAAGCGGTAGGGAGGTAGTGCAACTCTGCCGAGCCTTAGGCCTGTACATAGTTAACGGTAGGTTCAGAGGGGACTCCCTAGGGAGACTCACATACTCCTCAACTCTTGGGTCTAGTGTGGTGGACTATACAATCACTGACCTGGACCCCTGCGATATCAACTCATTCACTGTCAGGCAGCAATCCCCCCTCTCAGACCATAACCAAATAAATATGTACCTTAAACCTTCTGCCCAAACTACAGACACAAAAAAGGAACCCAGTAAGCTCCATAAAATAAACCAGACATACAGATGGGCCCCAGACAGTGGAGAAAAATTCATCACAGCACTAAAGTCACCTGATCTCACAAGTAAAATATCAAAATTTAAAGAAAACCCATACGAGATCACCAGAGATGGTGTAAACATGGCCATAGAGGATATAAATATGATCTTCCATGAGGCAGCTGTAAAAGCCGACCTTGTGAAACAGAAGAGGAAGCATCACAAAAGACAAAATAAAAATAAGAAATGGTTTGACCACGAATGCAAAAATGCCAGAAAAGACCTGAGAAAAATATCAAACCAAAAGCATCGCCAACCAAACAATCCGGACCTACGTACTAGATACAATGAAACCCTCAAAAGATATAAACACACCATTAGGAACAAAACACAAAACTATACCCACAAAATACTCGAAGAAATTGAAAACTCCACCAATCCAAAACAATTCTGGGAAATGTGGAATAACCTGAGTACAACACAATTGCAAGCATTACCAATCCAAGATGGCGACATCTGGAGAACACATTTTGAAAACCTCTACAAAGACATCCCAATAAACGAAACAAACCCAAGTCAACATAAGGTCACAGAAAAACTCCACACATTAGAAGCAACAATTAAAGACAACCAAAACCCTCTAGACTCCCCAATCACATGGAAAGAACTGGCCACAAAAACAAAATCTCTCCACCTAAAGAAAGCCTGTGGCCCAGACAACATCAAAAATGAAATGCTCAAGTTCAGCAATATGGAGATGCAGGGTGCGATACTCAAACTATTCAACATCATATTACGCTCAGGCTGTTTTCCCGATATCTGGTGCCAAGGACTAATCTCCCCCATATATAAAAGTGGAAACAAATCAGACCCAAATAACTACCGCGGCATCTGTGTCAACAGTTGTCTAGGGAAGTTATTCTGCAGTATTCTAAATAGTAGATTACTTGATTTTCTTAACAAACATAATATCCTCAGAAAAAACCAAATAGGCTTTCTTCCAAAACACCGCACCGCCGACCATATCTATACCCTTCACACCCTCATTGAAAAACATAAACACCAAACAAAAAATGGGAAAATATTCGCCTGTTTCATCGACTTCAAGAAAGCCTTTGACTCTATATGGCACGAAGGGCTCTATTATAAACTTCTTCAGTGTGGAATAGGGGGCAAAGTCTATGACCTTATTAAATCAATGTATCTGAAAAACAAATGCGGGGTCAAAATTGGAGACAAACGCACCGATTTCTTCACCCAGAGAAGAGGCGTCCGGCAGGGCTGCAATTTGAGCCCGACCCTGTTCAACATATACATAAATGAATTAGCAGACATGCTGGAGCAAAGCGAGTCACCAGGTCTCCGTCTCCTGGATGGAGAAGTGAAATCCCTGTTCTATGCGGACGACCTGGTTCTGCTGTCTCCCACAGAACAGGGATTACAGCAACAACTAGACCTACTCGACAAATACTGCCAAAATTGGGCTCTAACAGTAAATCTAAAGAAAACCAACATCATGATTTTTCAAAAAAGGCCCAGATGTCAGGAAAACAAATACCAGTTTACCCTCAGTGATACCACTATAGGACACACTATGAGCTACACCTACCTTGGTCTAACTATTACAGCAGCAGGGAGCTTCAGCATAGCAGTGAATGCACTAAAGGAAAAAGCCCGAAGAGCCCTATATGCAATAAAAAGAAAATTCTGCAACATCCAAATCCCAATCAAAATCTGGCTCAAAATATTTGACAGCATAATCCTGCCCATTGCACTATACGGTAGTGAAGTATGGGGCCCGCTAAATCACCAAAGCTACACTAAATGGGAAAAACACACAAGAGAAGCCCTACATGCAGAATTCTGCCGAAGCATCCTTCGCACCCAAAGAAAAATGCCAACAAATGCATGCAGAGCCGAACTAGGCAGATACCCACTGATAATAAACATCCAAAAACGAGCACTAAACTTCCTAAATCACCTCAAATCTAGCTCCCCAGACACCCTTCATTTCAAAGCCTTTCAGACCCAAGAGCTAAACCCAGAAAAGAGTCCCCTGAGTCAGCTGCTACTGAAACTAAGTACTCAGCCAGACCCTGACCAGCCCCAGACCAACACAGCCGTCCAAACACCAATCCGAGTGAACCAAATCATTAAAAAATGCAAAGAAACCTACCTGGAACATTGGAACAAAATAACCAAAAGCCAAAGCAGATTAGAATGTTACCGGGCCCTAAAAAGAGAATATAAACTGGCAGACTACCTCACGACCATCAGAGACACAAAACAGAGACAGACCCTCACCAGGTACAGACTAAGCGACCACCAACTGGAAATTGAAAAAGGCAGATACAAGAAATCCTGGCAGCCTAGAGAGAATAGAATATGCGATCAATGTCTGGCCGGCGAGGTTGAAACAGAAATGCATTTCCTCCTAAAATGCGAAAAATTCAACTCATCAAGAAACATATTATTCAACAAGCTAAGCCAAACAACCCCAGATTTCAAGGAATTGGATGATCTGTCAAAATTGAGATTAGTCCTAGGAGAAGGAGACAGACCATACCTTGGGGCCAAATATGTAACAACATGTCACAACCTGAGGACTGTTTAAAATTAAGACTGTTTAAAATTAATACTGAACGTACCAAATGAAGTACAAAGACTGTTTAAAATTAATATTGTTTAAAAGTAATATTGTATGTACCCAACAAATGTCAAATCGATTGACACCTACAGAATGTTGGAAAACTGTACCTTTTTGCTATGTAACCTTTGGCAATATGGTTCTCCTTAAACTTTCATGCCAATAAAGCATTTGAATTGAGTTTGGGAGTGTGAGAGAGAGAGAGAGATCGGGAGTGTGAGAGAGAGAGATTGGGAGTGTGAGAGAGAGAGACTGGGAGTGAGAGAGAGAGAGAGAGATTGCGAGTGTGAGAGAGATTGGCAGTGTGAGAGAGAGAGAGATTGGGAGTGTGAGAGTGAGAGAGAGATTGGGAGTGTGAGAGAGAGAGAGATTGGGAGTGTGAGAGAGAGAGATATTGGGAGTGTGAGAGTGAGAGAGAGATTGGGAGTGTGAGAGAAAGAGAGATTGGGAGTGTGAGAGAGAGAGAGATTGGGAGTGTGAGAGTGAGAGAGAGATTGGGAGTGTCAGAGAGAGAGATTGGGAGTGTGAGAGAGAGAGAGATTGGGAGTGTGTGAGAGAGAGAGATTGGGATTGTGAGAGAGAGAGAGATTGGGAGTGTGAGAGAGAGAGATTGAGAGTGTGAGAGAGAGATTGAGAGTGTGAGAGAAAGAGAGATTGGGAGTGTGAGAGAGAGAGAGACTGGGAGTGTGAGAGAGAGAGAGATTGGGAGTGTGAGAGAGAGAGAGACTGGGAGTGAGAGGGAGAGAGATTGGGAGTGTGAGAGAGAGCGAGATTGGGAGTGTGAGAGAGAGAGGCTGGGAGTGAGAGAGAGAGAGATTGGGAGTGTGAGAGAGAGAGCGACTGGGCGTGAGAGAGAGAGACTCGGATTGTGAGAGAGAGAATGATTGGGAGTGTGAGAATGGGAGAGATTGGGAGTGTGACAGAGAGATTGGGAGTGTGAGAGAGCGAGCTTGGGAGTGTGAGAGAGAGAGATTGGGAGTGTGAGAGTGAGAGAGATTGGGAGTGTGAGAGAGAGAGAGATTGGGAGTGTGAGAGAGAGAGAGATTGGGAGTGTGAGAGAGAGAGAGATTGGGAGTGTGAGAGAGAGAGAGATTGGGAGTGTGAGAGAGAGAGAGATTGGGAGTGAGAGAGAGAGAGAGATTGGGAGTGTGAGAGAGAGAGAGATTGGGAGTGTGAGAGAGAGAGAGACTGGGAGTGTGAGAGAGAGAGACTGGGAGTGTGAGAGAGAGAGAGATTGGGAGTGTGAGAGAGAGAGAGATTGGGAGTGTGAGAGAGAGAGAGACTGGGAGTGTGAGAGAGAGAGACTGGGAGTGTGAGAGAGAGAGAGATTGGGAGTGTGAGAGAGAGAGATTGGGAGTGTGAGAGAGAGAGAGATTGGGAGTGTGAGAGAGAGAGATTGGGAGTGTGAGAGAGAGAGAATTTGGGAGTGTGAGAGAGAGAGAGATCGGGAGTGTGAGAGAGAGAGATTGGGAGTGTGAGAGTGGGAGAGATTGGGAGTGTGACAGAGAGATTGGGAGTGTGAGAGAGAGAGAGACTGGGAGTATGAGAGAGAGAGATTGGGAGTGTGAGAGAGAGAGAGAGACTGGGAGTGTGAGAGAGAGAGAGATTGGGATTGTGAGAGAGAGAGAGAGACTGGGAGTGTGTGAGAGAGAGAGATTGGGAGTGTGAGAGAGAGAGTTTGGGAGTGTGAGAGAAAGAGAGATTGGGAGTGTGAGAGAGAGAGACTGGGAGTGAGAGAGAGAAAGATTGGAAGTGTGAGAGAGACAGAGATTGGGAGTGTGAGAGAGAGAGAGACTGGGAGTGTGAGAGAGAGAAAGACTGGGAGTGTGAGAGAGAGATTGGGAGTGTGAGAGAGAGAGATTGGGAGTGTGAGGGAGAGAGAGATTGGGAGTGTGAGAGAGAGAGAGAGACTGGGAGTGTGAGAGAGAGAGAGACTGGGTGTGAGAGAGAGAGAGATTGGGAGTGTGAGAGAGAGAGAGATTGGGAGTGTGAGAGAGAGAGATTGGGAGTGTGAGAGAAAGAGAGATTGGGAGTGTGAGAGAGAGAGACTGGGAGTGAGAGAGAGAGAGATTGGGAGTGTGAGAGAGAGAGAGTCTGGGAGTGTGAGATAGAGAGAGGCTGCGAGTGAGATGGTGAGAGATTGGGAGTGTGAGAGGGAGAGAGATTGGGAGTGTGATTGAGAGAGAGACTGGGAGTGAGAGAGAGACAGATTGGGAGTGTGAGAGAGAGGGAGATTGGGAGTGTGAGAGAGAGAGAGATTGGGAGTGTGAGAGAGAGAGAGATTGGGAGAGTGAGAGGGAGAGAGATTGGGAGTGAGAGAGAGAGAGACTGGGAGTGTGAGAGAGAGAGTTGGGGAGTGTGAGAGAGAGAGAGTTTGGGAGTGGGAGAGAGAGAGAGAGATCGGGATTGTGAGAGAGAGAGATTGGCAGTGTGAGAGAGAGAGACTGGGAGTGAGAGAGAGAGAGAGAGATTGCGAGTGTGAGAGAGATTGGTAGTGTGAGAGAGAGAGAGATTGGGAGTGTGAGAGTGAGAGAGAGATTGGGAGTGAGAGAGAGAGAGAGATTGGGAGAGTGAGAGAGAGAGAGATTGGGAGTGAGAGAGAGAGAGAGATTGGGAGTGTGATAGATTGGGAGTGTGAGAGAGAGAGAGATTGGGAGTGAGAGAGAGAGAGACTGGGAGTGTGAGAGAGAGAGGTGGGGAATGTGAGAGAGAGTGAGAGAGTTTCCACACTCATCCCACAAAATAGGTCCATTTTATTTCGTTTTATTGAATTATATAAATGCGTTCTTTCCACATAAGCTGCTGGAATATCCAGGGCCTCCGCTCCTCAACTTTTGGGATGAAGAGTACAGACCCTGAATTCCTAAAAGCTATAAAAGACATTGATATAATTGTGTTAACAGAAACATGGTGCCAAAAGGACGCGCCGACCCATTGTCCTCCAATGTACCATGAAATCATTGTGCCCTCAGTAAAGAACACTAAAACACGCAAGGGCAGAACCTCCGGGGGAATATTGGTGTGGTTCAGGGAGAACTGGACAAACACATCTCCCCGGTAAAACAGGGAAAATCACACGTATGGCTAAAACTAGATAAAAATAAAGGAATAGCAAAAAAAGATGTTTACTTATGTGCGATCTACATACCTCCAATAGAATCGCCATATTTCGAAGAGGAGTTATTTGATACTCTCCACATGGAAATCAGCCATTTCCAGGCCCAAGGAAAGGTGATAATCTGTGGGGACCTAAATGCAAGGACCGGTTGTGAACCTGACTTCATAGACCCACAGGGAAACAACCATGTGTTTGGCCAGACCCCTTTAGATGTCACACCAGCCATCGCAAATCGGAACAACCTTGATCGTGAAATAAATAAAAGCGGTAGGGAGGTAGTGCAACTCTGCCGAGCCTTAGGCCTGTACATAGTTAACGGTAGGTTCAGAGGGGACTCCCTAGGGAGACTCACATACTCCTCAACTCTTGGGTCTAGTGTGGTGGACTATACAATCACTGACCTGGACCCCTGCGATATCAACTCATTCACTGTCAGGCAGCAATCCCCCCTCTCAGACCATAACCAAATAAATATGTACCTTAAACCTTCTGCCCAAACTACAGACACAAAAAAGGAACCCAGTAAGCTCCATAAAATAAACCAGACATACAGATGGGCCCCAGACAGTGGAGAAAAATTCATCACAGCACTAAAGTCACCTGATCTCACAAGTAAAATATCAAAATTTAAAGAAAACCCATACGAGATCACCAGAGATGGTGTAAACATGGCCATAGAGGATATAAATATGATCTTCCATGAGGCAGCTGTAAAAGCCGACCTTGTGAAACAGAAGAGGAAGCATCACAAAAGACAAAATAAAAATAAGAAATGGTTGGACCACGAATGCAAAAATGCCAGAAAAGACCTGAGAAAAATATCAAACCAAAAGCATCGCCAACCAAACAATCCGGACCTACGTACTAGATACAATGAAACCCTCAAAAGATATAAACACACCATTAGGAACAAAACACAAAACTATACCCACAAAATACTCGAAGAAATTGAAAACTCCACCAATCCAAAACAATTCTGGGAAATGTGGAATAACCTGAGTACAACACAATTGCAAGCATTACCAATCCAAGATGGCGACATCTGGAGAACACATTTTGAAAACCTCTACAAAGACATCCCAATAAACGAAACAAACCCAAGTCAACATAAGGTCACAGAAAAACTCCACACATTAGAAGCAACAATTAAAGACAACCAAAACCCTCTAGACTCCCCAATCACATGGAAAGAACTGGCCACAAAAATAAAATCTCTCCACCTAAAGAAAGCCTGTGGCCCAGACAACATCAAAAATGAAATGCTCAAGTTCAGCAATATGGAGATGCAGGGTGCGATACTCAAACTATTCAACATCATATTACGCTCAGGCTGTTTTCCCGATATCTGGTGCCAAGGACTAATCTCCCCCATATATAAAAGTGGAAAAACAAATCAGACCCAAATAACTACCGCGGCATCTGTGTCAACAGTTGTCTAGGGAAGTTATTCTGCAGTATTCTAAATAGTAGATTACTTGATTTTCTTAACAAACATAATATCCTCAGAAAAAACCAAATAGGCTTTCTTCCAAAACCACCGCACCGCCGACCATATCTATACCCTTCACACCCTCATTGAAAAACATAAAACACCAAACAAAAAATGGAAAATATTCGCCTGTTTCATCGACTTCAAGAAAGCCTTTGACTCTATATGGCACGAAGGGCTCTATTATAAACTTCTTCAGTGTGGAATAGGGGCAAAGTCTATGACCTTATTAAATCAATGTATCTGAAAAACAAATGCGGGGTCAAAATTGGAGACAAACGCACCGATTTCTTCACCCAGAGAAGAGGCGTCCGGCAGGGCTGCATTTGAGCCCGACCCTGTTCAACATATACATAAATGAATTAGCAGACATGCTGGAGCAAAGCGAGTCACCAGGTCTCCGTCTCCTGGATGGAGAAGTGAAATCCCTGTTCTATGCGGACGACCTGGTTCTGCTGTCTCCACAGAACAGGGATTACAGCAACAACTAGACCTACTCGACAAATACTGCCAAAATTGGGCTCTAACAGTAAATCTAAAGAAAACCAACATCATGATTTTTCAAAAAAGGCCCAGATGTCAGGAAAACAAATACCAGTTTACCCTCAGTGATACCACTATAGGACACACTATGAGCTACACCTACCTTGGTCTAACTATTACAGCAGCAGGGAGCTTCAGCATAGCAGTGAATGCACTAAAGGAAAAAGCCCGAAGAGCCCTATATGCAATAAAAAGAAAATTCTGCAACATCCAAATCCCAATCAAAATCTGGCTCAAAATATTTGACAGCATAATCCTGCCCATTGCACTATACGGTAGTGAAGTATGGGGCCCGCTAAATCACCAAAGCTACACTAAATGGGAAAAACACACAAGAGAAGCCCTACATGCAGAATTCTGCCGAAGCATCCTTCGCACCCAAAGAAAAATGCCAACAAATGCATGCAGAGCCGAACTAGGCAGATACCCACTGATAATAAACATCCAAAAACGAGCACTAAACTTCCTAAATCACCTCAAATCTAGCTCCCCAGACACCCTTCATTTCAAAGCCTTTCAGACCCAAGAGCTAAACCCAGAAAAGAGTCCCCTGAGTCAGCTGCTACTGAAACTAAGTACTCAGCCAGACCCTGACCAGCCCCAGACCAACACAGCCGTCCAAACACCAATCCGAGTGAACCAAATCATTAAAAAATGCAAAGAAACCTACCTGGAACATTGGAACAAAATAACCAAAAGCCAAAGCAGATTAGAATGTTACCGGGCCCTAAAAAGAGAATATAAACTGGCAGACTACCTCACGACCATCAGAGACACAAAACAGAGACAGACCCTCACCAGGTACAGACTAAGCGACCACCAACTGGAAATTGAAAAAGGCAGATACAAGAAATCCTGGCAGCCTAGAGAGAATAGAATATGCGATCAATGTCTGGCCGGCGAGGTTGAAACAGAAATGCATTTCCTCCTAAAATGCGAAAAATTCAACTCATCAAGAAACATATTATTCAACAAGCTAAGCCAAACAACCCCAGATTTCAAGGAATTGGATGATCTGTCAAAATTGAGATTAGTCCTAGGAGAAGGAGACAGACCATACCTTGGGGCCAAATATGTAACAACATGTCACAACCTGAGGACTGTTTAAAATTAAGACTGTTTAAAATTAATACTGAACGTACCAAATGAAGTACAAAGACTGTTTAAAATTAATATTGTTTAAAAGTAATATTGTATGTACCCAACAAATGTCAAATCGATTGACACCTACAGAATGTTGGAAAACTGTACCTTTTTGCTATGTAACCTTTGGCAATATGGTTCTCCTTAAACTTTCATGCCAATAAAGCATTTGAATTGAGTTTGGGAGTGTGAGAGAGAGAGAGAGATCGGGAGTGTGAGAGAGAGAGATTGGGAGTGTGAGAGAGAGAGACTGGGAGTGAGAGAGAGAGAGAGAGATTGCGAGTGTGAGAGAGATTGGCAGTGTGAGAGAGAGAGAGATTGGGAGTGTGAGAGTGAGAGAGAGATTGGGAGTGTGAGAGAGAGAGAGATTGGGAGTGTGAGAGAGAGAGATATTGGGAGTGTGAGAGTGAGAGAGAGATTGGGAGTGTGAGAGAAAGAGAGATTGGGAGTGTGAGAGAGAGAGAGATTGGGAGTGTGAGAGTGAGAGAGAGATTGGGAGTGTCAGAGAGAGAGATTGGGAGTGTGAGAGAGAGAGAGATTGGGAGTGTGTGAGAGAGAGAGATTGGGATTGTGAGAGAGAGAGAGATTGGGAGTGTGAGAGAGAGAGATTGAGAGTGTGAGAGAGAGATTGAGAGTGTGAGAGAAAGAGAGATTGGGAGTGTGAGAGAGAGAGAGACTGGGAGTGTGAGAGAGAGAGAGATTGGGAGTGTGAGAGAGAGAGAGACTGGGAGTGAGAGGGAGAGAGATTGGGAGTGTGAGAGAGAGCGAGATTGGGAGTGTGAGAGAGAGAGGCTGGGAGTGAGAGAGAGAGAGATTGGGAGTGTGAGAGAGAGAGCGACTGGGCGTGAGAGAGAGAGACTCGGATTGTGAGAGAGAGAATGATTGGGAGTGTGAGAATGGGAGAGATTGGGAGTGTGACAGAGAGATTGGGAGTGTGAGAGAGCGAGCTTGGGAGTGTGAGAGAGAGAGATTGGGAGTGTGAGAGTGAGAGAGATTGGGAGTGTGAGAGAGAGAGAGATTGGGAGTGTGAGAGAGAGAGAGATTGGGAGTGTGAGAGAGAGAGAGATTGGGAGTGTGAGAGAGAGAGAGATTGGGAGTGTGAGAGAGAGAGAGATTGGGAGTGAGAGAGAGAGAGAGATTGGGAGTGTGAGAGAGAGAGAGATTGGGAGTGTGAGAGAGAGAGAGACTGGGAGTGTGAGAGAGAGAGACTGGGAGTGTGAGAGAGAGAGAGATTGGGAGTGTGAGAGAGAGAGAGATTGGGAGTGTGAGAGAGAGAGAGACTGGGAGTGTGAGAGAGAGAGACTGGGAGTGTGAGAGAGAGAGAGATTGGGAGTGTGAGAGAGAGAGATTGGGAGTGTGAGAGAGAGAGAGATTGGGAGTGTGAGAGAGAGAGATTGGGAGTGTGAGAGAGAGAGAATTTGGGAGTGTGAGAGAGAGAGAGATCGGGAGTGTGAGAGAGAGAGATTGGGAGTGTGAGAGTGGGAGAGATTGGGAGTGTGACAGAGAGATTGGGAGTGTGAGAGAGAGAGAGACTGGGAGTATGAGAGAGAGAGATTGGGAGTGTGAGAGAGAGAGAGAGACTGGGAGTGTGAGAGAGAGAGAGATTGGGATTGTGAGAGAGAGAGAGAGACTGGGAGTGTGTGAGAGAGAGAGATTGGGAGTGTGAGAGAGAGAGAGAGAGAGAGAGAGAGATTGGGAGTGTGAGAGAGAGAGAGATTGGGAGTGTGAGAGAGAGATAGATTGGGAGTGTGAGAGAGAGATTGGGAGTGTGAGAGAGAGAGACTGGGAGTGAGAGAGAGAGATATTGGGAGTGTGAGAGAGAGAGAGATTGGGAGTGTGAGAGAGAGAGATTGGGAGTGTGAGAGAGAGATTGAGAGTGTGAGAGAAAGAGAGATTGGGAGTGTGAGAGAGAGAGATTGGGAGTGTGAGAGAGAGAGAGACTGGGAGTGTGAGAGAGAGAGAGATTGGGAGTGTGAGAGAGAGAGAGACTGGGAGTGAGAGGGAGAGAGATTGGGAGTGTGAGAGAGAGAGAGATTGGGAGTGTGAGAGAGAGAGATTGGGAGTGTGAGAGAGAGATTTTTGGAGTGTGAGAGAGAGAGAGATCGGGAGTGTGAGAGAGAGAGATTGGGAGTGTGAGAGAGAGAGACTGCGAGTGAGAGAGAGAGAGAGATTGGGAGTGTGAGAGAGATTGGGAGTGTGAGAGAGAGAGAGTTTGGGAGTGTGAGAGAGAGAGACTGGGAGTGAGAGAGAGATTGGGAGGATGAGAGAGAGAGAGACTGGGAGTGTGAGAGAGAGAGAGATTGGGAGTGTGAGAGAGAGAGAGATTGGGACTGTATGAGAGAGAGATTGGGAGTGTGAGAGAGAGAGAGATTGGGAGTGTGAGAGAGAGAAAGATTGGGAGTGTGAGGCAGAGAGATTCGGAGTGTGAGAGAGAGAGATTGGAAGTGTGAGAGAGAGAGACTGGGAGTGTGAGAGCGAGAAAGACTGGGAGAGTGAGAGAGAGATTGGGAATGTGAGAGAGAGAGATTGGCAGTGTGAGAGAGAGAGAGATTGGGAGTGTGAGAGAGAGAGAGAGACTGGGAGTGTGAGAGAGAGAGAGACTGGGAGTGAGAGAGAGAGAGATTGGGGGTGTGAGAGACAGAGAGATTGGGAGTGTGAGAGAAAGAGATTGGGAGTGTGAGAGAAAGAGAGATTGGGAGTGTGAGAGAAAGAGACTGGGAGTGAGAGAGAGAGAGATTGGGAGTGTGAGAGAGAGAGAGATTGGGAGTGTGAGAGAGAGAGATACTGGGAGTGTGAGAGAGAGAGACTGGGAGTGTGAGTGAGAGAGATTGGGAGTGTGAGAGAGAGAGACTGGGAGTGTGAGAGAGAGAGATTTGGAGTGTCAGCGAGAGAGAGATTGGGAGTGTGAGAGAGAGAGACTGGGAGTGTGAGAGAGAGAGATTTGGAGTGTCAGCGAGAGTGAGATTTGGAGTGTCAGAGCGAGAGAGATTGGGAGTGTGAGAGAGAGAGAGATTGGGAGCATGAGAGAGAGAGATTGGGAGTGTGAGAGAGAGAGAGATTTGGAGTGTGAGAGAGAGAGAGATTCGGAGTGTGAGAGAGAGAGAGATTGGGAGTGTGAGAGAGAGGGAGATTGGGTGTGTGAGAGAGCGAGATTCAGAGTGTGAGAGAGAGAGAGATTGGGAGTGTGTGAGAGAGAGAGATTGGGAGTGTGAGACAGAGAGATTGGGAGTGTGAGAGAGCGAGATTCAGAGTGTGAGAGAGAGAGAGATTGGAACTGTGAGCTAAAGAGAGACTGGGAGTGTGAGAGAGACAGAGATTGGGAATGTGAGAGACAGAGATTGGGAGTGTGAGAGAGAGAGATTGGGAGTGCGAGAGAGAGAAACTGGGAGTGTGAGACAGAGAGAGACTGGGAGTGTGTGAGACAGAGAGACTGTTGGAAAACTGTACCTTTTTGCTATGTAAGCTTTGGCAATATGGTTCTCTGTAAACTTTCATGCCAATAAAGCATTTGAACTGAACTGAACTGACTGAGAGTGTGAGAGAGAGAGAGATTGGGAGTGTATGAGAGAGAGATTGGGAGTGTGAGAGAGAGAGAGATTGGGAGTGTGAGAGAGAAAGATTGGGAGTGTGAGACAGAGAGATTGGGAGTGTGAGAGAGAGAGATTGGGAGTGTGAGAGAAAGAGAGATTGGGAGTGTGAGAGAGAGAGACTGGGAGTGAGAGAGAGAGAGGTTGGGAGTGTGAGAGAGAGGGAGTCAGGGAGTGTGAGATAGAGAGAGGCTGGGAGTGAGATGGTGAGAGATTGGCAGTGTGAGAGGGAGAGAGATTGGGAGTGTGATTGAGAGAGAGACTGGGAGTGAGAGAGAGACAGATTGGGAGTGTGAGAGAGAGGGAGATTGGGAGTGTGAGAGAGAGAGAGATTGGGAGTGTGAGAGAGAGAGAGATTGGGAGAGTGAGAGAGAGAGAGATTGGGAGTGAGAGAGAGAGAGACTGGGAGTGTGAGAGAGAGAGATGGGGAGAGTGAGAGAGAGAGAGTTTGGGAGTGTGAGAGAGAGAGAGAGATCGGGAGTGTGAGAGAGAGAGATTGGGAGTGTGAGAGAGAGAGACTGGGAGTGAGAGAGAGAGAGAGAGATTGCGAGTGTGAGAGAGAGAGAGATTGGGAGTGTGAGAGTGAGAGAGAGATTGGGAGTGTGAGAGAGAGAGAGATTGGGAGAGTGAGAGAGAGAGAGATTGGGAGTGAGAGAGAGAGAGAGATTGGGAGTGTGATAGATTGGGAGTGTGAGAGAGAGAGAGATTGGGAGTGAGAGAGAGAGAGACTGGGAGTGTGAGAGAGAGAGGTGGGGAGTGTGAGAGAGAGAGAGTTTGGGAGTGTGAGAGAGAGAGAGAGATCGGGAGTGTGAGAGAGAGAGATTGGGAGTGTGAGAGAGAGAGAGAGACTGGGAGTGTGAGAGAGAGAGAGACTGGGAGTGAGAGAGAGAGAGATTGGGAGTGTGAGAGAGAGAGAGATTGGGAGTGTGAGAGAGAGAGTTTGGGAGTGTGAGAGAAAGAGAGATTGGGAGTGTGAGAGAGAGAGACTGGGAGTGAGAGAGAGAAAGATTGGAAGTGTGAGAGAGACAGAGATTGGGAGTGTGAGAGAGAGAGAGACTGGGAGTGTGAGAGAGAGATTGGGAGTGTGAGAGAGAGAGACTGGGAGTGAGAGAGAGAGATATTGGGAGTGTGAGAGAGAGAGAGATTGGGAGTGTGAGAGAGAGAGATTGGGAGTGTGAGAGAGAGATTGAGAGTGTGAGAGAAAGAGAGATTGGGAGTGTGAGAGAGAGAGATTGGGAGTGTGAGAGAGAGAGAGACTGGGAGTGTGAGAGAGAGAGAGATTGGGAGTGTGAGAGAGAGAGAGACTGGGAGTGAGAGGGAGAGAGATTGGGAGTGTGAGAGAGAGAGAGATTGGGAGTGTGAGAGAGAGAGATTGGGAGTGTGAGAGAGAGATTTTTGGAGTGTGAGAGAGAGAGAGATCGGGAGTGTGAGAGAGAGAGATTGGGAGTGTGAGAGAGAGAGACTGCGAGTGAGAGAGAGAGAGAGATTGGGAGTGTGAGAGAGATTGGGAGTGTGAGAGAGAGAGAGTTTGGGAGTGTGAGAGAGAGAGACTGGGAGTGAGAGAGAGATTGGGAGGATGAGAGAGAGAGAGACTGGGAGTGTGAGAGAGAGAGAGATTGGGAGTGTGAGAGAGAGAGAGATTGGGACTGTATGAGAGAGAGATTGGGAGTGTGAGAGAGAGAGAGATTGGGAGTGTGAGAGAGAGAAAGATTGGGAGTGTGAGGCAGAGAGATTCGGAGTGTGAGAGAGAGAGATTGGAAGTGTGAGAGAGAGAGACTGGGAGTGTGAGAGCGAGAAAGACTGGGAGAGTGAGAGAGAGATTGGGAATGTGAGAGAGAGAGATTGGCAGTGTGAGAGAGAGAGAGATTGGGAGTGTGAGAGAGAGAGAGAGACTGGGAGTGTGAGAGAGAGAGAGACTGGGAGTGAGAGAGAGAGAGATTGGGGGTGTGAGAGACAGAGAGATTGGGAGTGTGAGAGAAAGAGATTGGGAGTGTGAGAGAAAGAGAGATTGGGAGTGTGAGAGAAAGAGACTGGGAGTGAGAGAGAGAGAGATTGGGAGTGTGAGAGAGAGAGAGATTGGGAGTGTGAGAGAGAGAGATACTGGGAGTGTGAGAGAGAGAGACTGGGAGTGTGAGTGAGAGAGATTGGGAGTGTGAGAGAGAGAGACTGGGAGTGTGAGAGAGAGAGATTTGGAGTGTCAGCGAGAGAGAGATTGGGAGTGTGAGAGAGAGAGACTGGGAGTGTGAGAGAGAGAGATTTGGAGTGTCAGCGAGAGTGAGATTTGGAGTGTCAGAGCGAGAGAGATTGGGAGTGTGAGAGAGAGAGAGATTGGGAGCATGAGAGAGAGAGATTGGGAGTGTGAGAGAGAGAGAGATTTGGAGTGTGAGAGAGAGAGAGATTCGGAGTGTGAGAGAGAGAGAGATTGGGAGTGTGAGAGAGAGGGAGATTGGGTGTGTGAGAGAGCGAGATTCAGAGTGTGAGAGAGAGAGAGATTGGGAGTGTGTGAGAGAGAGAGATTGGGAGTGTGAGACAGAGAGATTGGGAGTGTGAGAGAGCGAGATTCAGAGTGTGAGAGAGAGAGAGATTGGAACTGTGAGCTAAAGAGAGACTGGGAGTGTGAGAGAGACAGAGATTGGGAATGTGAGAGACAGAGATTCGGAGTGTGAGAGAGAGAGATTGGGAGTGCGAGAGAGAGAAACTGGGAGTGTGAGACAGAGAGAGACTGGGAGTGTGTGAGACAGAGAGACTGAGAGTGTGAGAGAGAGAGAGATTGGGAGTGTATGAGAGAGAGATTGGGAGTGTGAGAGAGAGAGAGATTGGGAGTGTGAGAGAGAAAGATTGGGAGTGTGAGACAGAGAGATTGGGAGTGTGAGAGAGAGAGATTGGGAGTGTGAGAGAAAGAGAGATTGGGAGTGTGAGAGAGAGAGACTGGGAGTGAGAGAGAGAGAGGTTGGGAGTGTGAGAGAGAGGGAGTCAGGGAGTGTGAGATAGAGAGAGGCTGGGAGTGAGATGGTGAGAGATTGGCAGTGTGAGAGGGAGAGAGATTGGGAGTGTGATTGAGAGAGAGACTGGGAGTGAGAGAGAGACAGATTGGGAGTGTGAGAGAGAGGGAGATTGGGAGTGTGAGAGAGAGAGAGATTGGGAGTGTGAGAGAGAGAGAGATTGGGAGAGTGAGAGAGAGAGAGATTGGGAGTGAGAGAGAGAGAGACTGGGAGTGTGAGAGCGAGAGATGGGGAGAGTGAGAGAGAGAGAGTTTGGGAGTGTGAGAGAGAGAGAGAGATCGGGAGTGTGAGAGAGAGAGATTGGGAGTGTGAGAGAGAGAGACTGGGAGTGAGAGAGAGAGAGAGAGATTGCGAGTGTGAGAGAGAGAGAGATTGGGAGTGTGAGAGTGAGAGAGAGATTGGGAGTGTGAGAGAGAGAGAGATTGGGAGAGTGAGAGAGAGAGAGATTGGGAGTGAGAGAGAGAGAGAGATTGGGAGTGTGATAGATTGGGAGTGTGAGAGAGAGAGAGATTGGGAGTGAGAGAGAGAGAGACTGGGAGTGTGAGAGAGAGAGGTGGGGAGTGTGAGAGAGAGAGAGTTTGGGAGTGTGAGAGAGAGAGAGAGATCGGGAGTGTGAGAGAGAGAGATTGGGAGTGTGAGAGAGAGAGAGAGACTGGGAGTGTGAGAGAGAGAGAGACTGGGAGTGAGAGAGAGAGAGATTGGGAGTGTGAGAGAGAGAGAGATTGGGAGTGTGAGAGAGAGAGTTTGGGAGTGTGAGAGAAAGAGAGATTGGGAGTGTGAGAGAGAGAGACTGGGAGTGAGAGAGAGAAAGATTGGAAGTGTGAGAGAGACAGAGATTGGGAGTGTGAGAGAGAGAGAGACTGGGAGTGTGAGAGAGAGAAAGACTGGGAGTGTGAGAGAGAGATTGGGAGTGTGAGAGAGAGAGATTGGGAGTGTGAGGGAGAGAGAGATTGGGAGTGTGAGAGAGAGAGAGAGACTGGGAGTGTGAGAGAGAGAGAGACTGGGTGTGAGAGAGAGAGAGATTGGGAGTGTGAGAGAGAGAGAGATTGGGAGTGTGAGAGAGAGAGATTGGGAGTGTGAGAGAAAGAGAGATTGGGAGTGTGAGAGAGAGAGACTGGGAGTGAGAGAGAGAGAGATTGGGAGTGTGAGAGAGAGAGAGTCTGGGAGTGTGAGATAGAGAGAGGCTGCGAGTGAGATGGTGAGAGATTGGGAGTGTGAGAGGGAGAGAGATTGGGAGTGTGATTGAGAGAGAGACTGGGAGTGAGAGAGAGACAGATTGGGAGTGTGAGAGAGAGGGAGATTGGGAGTGTGAGAGAGAGAGAGATTGGGAGTGTGAGAGAGAGAGAGATTGGGAGAGTGAGAGGGAGAGAGATTGGGAGTGAGAGAGAGAGAGACTGGGAGTGTGAGAGAGAGAGATGGGGAGTGTGAGAGAGAGAGAGTTTGGGAGTGGGAGAGAGAGAGAGAGATCGGGATTGTGAGAGAGAGAGATTGGCAGTGTGAGAGAGAGAGACTGGGAGTGAGAGAGAGAGAGAGAGATTGCGAGTGTGAGAGAGATTGGTAGTGTGAGAGAGAGAGAGATTGGGAGTGTGAGAGTGAGAGAGAGATTGGGAGTGAGAGAGAGAGAGAGATTGGGAGAGTGAGAGAGAGAGAGATTGGGAGTGAGAGAGAGAGAGAGATTGGGAGTGTGATAGATTGGGAGTGTGAGAGAGAGAGAGATTGGGAGTGAGAGAGAGAGAGACTGGGAGTGTGAGAGAGAGAGGTGGGGAATGTGAGAGAGAGTGAGAGAGTTTCCACACTCATCCCACAAAATAGGTCCATTTTATTTCGTTTTATTGAATTATATAAATGCGTTCTTTCCACATAAGCTGCTGGAATATCCAGGGCCTCCGCTCCTCAACTTTTGGGATGAAGAGTACAGACCCTGAATTCCTAAAAGCTATAAAAGACATTGATATAATTGTGTTAACAGAAACATGGTGCCAAAAGGACGCGCCGACCCATTGTCCTCCAATGTACCATGAAATCATTGTGCCCTCAGTAAAGAACACTAAAACACGCAAGGGCAGAACCTCCGGGGGAATATTGGTGTGGTTCAGGGAGAACTGGACAAACACATCTCCCCGGTAAAACAGGGAAAATCACACGTATGGCTAAAACTAGATAAAAATAAAGGAATAGCAAAAAAAGATGTTTACTTATGTGCGATCTACATACCTCCAATAGAATCGCCATATTTCGAAGAGGAGTTATTTGATACTCTCCACATGGAAATCAGCCATTTCCAGGCCCAAGGAAAGGTGATAATCTGTGGGGACCTAAATGCAAGGACCGGTTGTGAACCTGACTTCATAGACCCACAGGGAAACAACCATGTGTTTGGCCAGACCCCTTTAGATGTCACACCAGCCATCGCAAATCGGAACAACCTTGATCGTGAAATAAATAAAAGCGGTAGGGAGGTAGTGCAACTCTGCCGAGCCTTAGGCCTGTACATAGTTAACGGTAGGTTCAGAGGGGACTCCCTAGGGAGACTCACATACTCCTCAACTCTTGGGTCTAGTGTGGTGGACTATACAATCACTGACCTGGACCCCTGCGATATCAACTCATTCACTGTCAGGCAGCAATCCCCCCTCTCAGACCATAACCAAATAAATATGTACCTTAAACCTTCTGCCCAAACTACAGACACAAAAAAGGAACCCAGTAAGCTCCATAAAATAAACCAGACATACAGATGGGCCCCAGACAGTGGAGAAAAATTCATCACAGCACTAAAGTCACCTGATCTCACAAGTAAAATATCAAAATTTAAAGAAAACCCATACGAGATCACCAGAGATGGTGTAAACATGGCCATAGAGGATATAAATATGATCTTCCATGAGGCAGCTGTAAAAGCCGACCTTGTGAAACAGAAGAGGAAGCATCACAAAAGACAAAATAAAAATAAGAAATGGTTGGACCACGAATGCAAAAATGCCAGAAAAGACCTGAGAAAAATATCAAACCAAAAGCATCGCCAACCAAACAATCCGGACCTACGTACTAGATACAATGAAACCCTCAAAAGATATAAACACACCATTAGGAACAAAACACAAAACTATACCCACAAAATACTCGAAGAAATTGAAAACTCCACCAATCCAAAACAATTCTGGGAAATGTGGAATAACCTGAGTACAACACAATTGCAAGCATTACCAATCCAAGATGGCGACATCTGGAGAACACATTTTGAAAACCTCTACAAAGACATCCCAATAAACGAAACAAACCCAAGTCAACATAAGGTCACAGAAAAACTCCACACATTAGAAGCAACAATTAAAGACAACCAAAACCCTCTAGACTCCCCAATCACATGGAAAGAACTGGCCACAAAAATAAAATCTCTCCACCTAAAGAAAGCCTGTGGCCCAGACAACATCAAAAATGAAATGCTCAAGTTCAGCAATATGGAGATGCAGGGTGCGATACTCAAACTATTCAACATCATATTACGCTCAGGCTGTTTTCCCGATATCTAGTGCCAAGGACTAATCTCCCCCATATATAAAAGTGGAAACAAATCAGACCCAAATAACTACCGCGGCATCTGTGTCAACAGTTGTCTAGGGAAGTTATTCTGCAGTATTCTAAATAGTAGATTACTTGATTTTCTTAACAAACATAATATCCTCAGAAAAAACCAAATAGGCTTTCTTCCAAAACACCGCACCGCCGACCATATCTATACCCTTCACACCCTCATTGAAAAACATAAACACCAAACAAAAAATGGGAAAATATTCGCCTGTTTCATCGACTTCAAGAAAGCCTTTGACTCTATATGGCACGAAGGGCTCTATTATAAACTTCTTCAGTGTGGAATAGGGGGCAAAGTCTATGACCTTATTAAATCAATGTATCTGAAAAACAAATGCGGGGTCAAAATTGGAGACAAACGCACCGATTTCTTCACCCAGAGAAGAGGAGTCCGGCAGGGCTGCAATTTGAGCCCGACCCTGTTCAACATATACATAAATGAATTAGCAGACATGCTGGAGCAAAGCGAGTCACCAGGTCTCCGTCTCCTGGATGGAGAAGTGAAATCCCTGTTCTATGCGGACGACCTGGTTCTGCTGTCTCCCACAGAACAGGGATTACAGCAACAACTAGACCTACTCGACAAATACTGCCAAAATTGGGCTCTAACAGTAAATCTAAAGAAAACCAACATCATGATTTTTCAAAAAAGGCCCAGATGTCAGGAAAACAAATACCAGTTTACCCTCAGTGATACCACTATAGGACACACTATGAGCTACACCTACCTTGGTCTAACTATTACAGCAGCAGGGAGCTTCAGCATAGCAGTGAATGCACTAAAAGAAAAAGCCCGAAGAGCCCTATATGCAATAAAAAGAAAATTCTGCAACATCCAAATCCCAATCAAAATCTGGCTCAAAATATTTGACAGCATAATCCTGCCCATTGCACTATACGGTAGTGAAGTATGGGGCCCGCTAAATCACCAAAGCTACACTAAATGGGAAAAACACACAAGAGAAGCCCTACATGCAGAATTCTGCCGAAGCATCCTTCGCACCCAAAGAAAAATGCCAACAAATGCATGCAGAGCCGAACTAGGCAGATACCCACTGATAATAAACATCCAAAAACGAGCACTAAACTTCCTAAATCACCTCAAATCTAGCTCCCCAGACACCCTTCATTTCAAAGCCTTTCAGACCCAAGAGCTAAACCCAGAAAAGAGTCCCCTGAGTCAGCTGCTACTGAAACTAAGTACTCAGCCAGACCCTGACCAGCCCCAGACCAACACAGCCGTCCAAACACCAATCCGAGTGAACCAAATCATTAAAAAATGCAAAGAAACCTACCTGGAACATTGGAACAAAATAACCAAAAGCCAAAGCAGATTAGAATGTTACCGGGCCCTAAAAAGAGAATATAAACTGGCAGACTACCTCACGACCATCAGAGACACAAAACAGAGACAGACCCTCACCAGGTACAGACTAAGCGACCACCAACTGGAAATTGAAAAAGGCAGATACAAGAAATCCTGGCAGCCTAGAGAGAATAGAATATGCGATCAATGTCTGGCCGGCGAGGTTGAAACAGAAATGCATTTCCTCCTAAAATGCGAAAAATTCAACACATCAAGAAACATATTATTCAACAAGCTAAGCCAAACAACCCCAGATTTCAAGGAATTGGATGATCTGTCAAAATTGAGATTAGTCCTAGGAGAAGGAGACAGACCATACCTTGGGGCCAAATATGTAACAACATGTCACAACCTGAGGACTGTTTAAAATTAAGACTGTTTAAAATTAATACTGAACGTACCAAATGAAGTACAAAGACTGTTTAAAATTAATATTGTTTAAAAGTAATATTGTATGTACCCAACAAATGTCAAATCGATTGACACCTACAGAATGTTGGAAAACTGTACCTTTTTGCTATGTAACCTTTGGCAATATGGTTCTCCTTAAACTTTCATGCCAATAAAGCATTTGAATTGAGTTTGGGAGTGTGAGAGAGAGAGAGAGATCGGGAGTGTGAGAGAGAGAGATTGGGAGTGTGAGAGAGAGAGACTGGGAGTGAGAGAGAGAGAGAGAGATTGCGAGTGTGAGAGAGATTGGCAGTGTGAGAGAGAGAGAGATTGGGAGTGTGAGAGTGAGAGAGAGATTGGGAGTGTGAGAGAGAGAGAGATTGGGAGTGTGAGAGAGAGAGATATTGGGAGTGTGAGAGTGAGAGAGAGATTGGGAGTGTGAGAGAAAGAGAGATTGGGAGTGTGAGAGAGAGAGAGATTGGGAGTGTGAGAGTGAGAGAGAGATTGGGAGTGTCAGAGAGAGAGATTGGGAGTGTGAGAGAGAGAGAGATTGGGAGTGTGTGAGAGAGAGAGATTGGGATTGTGAGAGAGAGAGAGATTGGGAGTGTGAGAGAGAGAGATTGAGAGTGTGAGAGAGAGATTGAGAGTGTGAGAGAAAGAGAGATTGGGAGTGTGAGAGAGAGAGAGACTGGGAGTGTGAGAGAGAGAGAGATTGGGAGTGTGAGAGAGAGAGAGACTGGGAGTGAGAGGGAGAGAGATTGGGAGTGTGAGAGAGAGCGAGATTGGGAGTGTGAGAGAGAGAGGCTGGGAGTGAGAGAGAGAGAGATTGGGAGTGTGAGAGAGAGAGCGACTGGGCGTGAGAGAGAGAGACTCGGATTGTGAGAGAGAGAATGATTGGGAGTGTGAGAATGGGAGAGATTGGGAGTGTGACAGAGAGATTGGGAGTGTGAGAGAGCGAGCTTTGGAGTGTGAGAGAGAGAGATTGGGAGTGTGAGAGTGAGAGAGATTGGGAGTGTGAGAGAGAGAGAGATTGGGAGTGTGAGAGAGAGAGATTGGGAGTGTGAGAGAGAGAGAGATTGGGAGTGTGAGAGAGAGAGAGATTGGGAGTGTGAGAGAGAGAGAGATTGGGAGTGAGAGAGAGAGAGAGATTGGGAGTGTGAGAGAGAGAGAGATTGGGAGTGTGAGAGAGAGAGAGACTGGGAGTGTGAGAGAGAGAGACTGGGAGTGTGAGAGAGAGAGAGATTGGGAGTGTGAGAGAGAGAGAGATTGGGAGTGTGAGAGAGAGAGAGACTGGGAGTGTGAGAGAGAGAGACTGGGAGTGTGAGAGAGAGAGAGATTGGGAGTGTGAGAGAGAGAGATTGGGAGTGTGAGAGAGAGAGAGATTGGGAGTGTGAGAGAGAGAGATTGGGAGTGTGAGAGAGAGAGAATTTGGGAGTGTGAGAGAGAGAGAGATCGGGAGTGTGAGAGAGAGAGATTGGGAGTGTGAGAGTGGGAGAGATTGGGAGTGTGACAGAGAGATTGGGAGTGTGAGAGAGAGAGAGACTGGGAGTATGAGAGAGAGAGATTGGGAGTGTGAGAGAGAGAGAGAGATTGGGAGTGTGAGAGAGAGAGAGATTGGGATTGTGAGAGAGAGAGAGAGACTGGGAGTGTGTGAGAGAGAGAGATTGGGAGTGTGAGAGAGAGAGAGAGAGAGAGAGAGAGATTGGGAGTGTGAGAGAGAGAGAGATTGGGAGTGTGAGAGAGAGATAGATTGGGAGTGTGAGAGAGAGATTGGGAGTGTGAGAGAGAGAGACTGGGAGTGTGAGAGAGAGATTGGGAGTGTGAGAGAGAGAGACTGGGAGTCAGAGAGAGAGATATTGGGAGTGTGAGGGAGAGAGAGATTGGGAGTGTGAGAGAGAGAGATTGGCTGTGTGAGAGAGAGAGAGAGATTGGGAGTGTGAGAGAGAGAGATTGGGAGTGTGAGAGAGAGAGATTCTGGGAGTGAGAGAGAGAGAGATTGGGAGTGTGAGAGAGAGAGAGATTGGGAGTGTGAGAGAGAGAGAGATTGGGAGTGAGAGAGAGAGAGAGATTGGGAGTGTGAGAGAGAGAGACTGGGGGGAGAGAGACAGAGAATGGGGGGGAGAGAGAGAGACTGGGGGGGAGAGAGAGAGACGGGGTGGAGAGAGACGGGAAGAGAGAGAGAGAAACAAGGGGGAGAGAGAGAACGACTGAGGGGGGAGAGGGAGGGACAGGGAGAGAGAGAGAGAGAGAGACTGGGGAGATAGAGAGAGAGAGACTGAGGGGGGACAGAGAGAGCGACCCGGGGGGAGAGAGAGAGATTGGGGGAGAGAGAGCGAGACGGGAGAGAGAGCGGATGTGGGTCTTCGCAAGAAACCTCATAAACACTGCCAAAAGACGCAGCCCTCCCACCCCCCCTACCATTGGGAGCCCAAACAGGACCACCAATGTCCCCCACCCCCCTTTACAAAACCGACAACAGAACCGTGCTTTTATACCTGACCCAAGACCCCCCTCTAGACCACAGACTGTAGACCAAGAACTGAGAAAGATCATGACGATGCTGAACAGCCTGATAGAAAGCCGGAGAAATTATTAATATTGTTATTTATCATTATCATTATTGTTATCTTATCAGTATTATTACTATTATTAGATAGATATATGTGCATGCCTCATGAAATTTATACTAAATCATCACTTAGCATTATAGAAAATAGTGTTTCCACACTCATCCCACAAAATAGGTCCATTTTATTTCGTTTTATTGAACTATATAAATGCGTTCTTTCCACATAAGCTGCTGGAATATCCAGGGCCTCCGCTCCTCAACTTTTGGGATGAAGAGTACAGACCCTGAATTCCTAAAAGCTATAAAAGACATTGATATAATTGTGTTAACAGAAACATGGTGCCAAAAGGACATGCCGACCCACTGTCCTCCAATGTACCATGAAATCATTGTGCCCTCAGTAAAGAACACTAAAACACGCAAGGGCAGAACCTCCGGGGGAATATTGGTGTGGTATAAGGGAGAACTGGACAAACACATCTCACCGGTAAAACAGGGGAAATCACACGTATGGCTAAAACTAGATAAAAATATAGGAATAGCAAAAAAAGATGTTTACTTATGTGCGATCTACATACCTCCAATAGATTCGCCATATTTCGAAGAGGAGTTATTTGATACTCTCCACATGGAAATCAGCCATTTCCAGGCCCAAGGAAAGGTGATAATATGTGGGGACCTAAATGCAAGGACCGGTTGTGAACCTGACTTCATAGACCCACAGGGAAACAACCATGTGTTTGGCCAGACCCCTTTAGATGTCACACCAGCCATCGCAAATCGGAACAACCTTGATTGTGAAATAAATAAAAGCGGTAGGGAGGTAGTGCAACTCTGCCGAGCCTTAGGCCTGTACATAGTTAATGGTAGGTTCAGAGGGGACTCCCTAGGGAGACTCACATACTCCTCAACTCTTGGGTCTAGTGTGGTGGACTATACAATCACTGACCTGGACCCCTGCGATATCAACGCATTCACTGTCAGGCAGCAATCCCCCCTCTCAGACCATAACCAAATAAATGTGTACCTTAAACTTTCTGCCCAAACTACAGACACAAAAAAGGAACCCAGTAAGCTACATAAAATAAACCAGACATACAGATGGGCCCCAGACAGTGGAGATAAATTCATCACAGCACTAAATTCACCTGATCTCACAAGTAACATTTCAAAATTTAAAGAAAATCTATATGAGATCACCAGAGATGGTGTAAACACGGCCATAGAGGATATAAATATGATCTTCCATGAGGCAGCTGTAAAAGCCGACCTCGTGAAACAGAAGAGGAAGCATCAAAAAAGACAAAATAAAAATATGAAATGGTTTGACCACGAATGCAAAAATGCAGAAAAGACCTGAGAAAAATATCAAACCAAAAGCATCGGCAACCAAACAATCCGGACCTACGTACTAGATACAATGAAACCCTCAAAAGATATAAACACACCATTAGGAACAAAACACAAAACTATACCCACAAAATACTCGAAGAAATTGAAAACTCCACCAATCCAAAACAATTCTGGGAAATGTGGAATAACCTGAGTACAACACAATTGCAAGCATTACCAATCCAAGATGGCGACATCTGGAGAACACATTTTGAAAACCTCTACAAAGACATCCCAAAAAACAAAACAAACCCAAGTCAACATCAGGTCACAGAAAAACTCCACACATTAGAAGCAACAATTAAAGACAACCAAAACCCTCTAGACTCCCCAATCACATGGAAAGAACTGGCCACAAAAACAAAATCTCTCCACCTAAAGAAAGCCTGTGGCCCAGACAACATCAAAAATGAAATGCTAAAGTTCAGCAATATGGAGATGCAGGTGCGATACTCAAACTATTCAACATCATATTACGCTCAGGCTGTTTTCCCGATATCTGGTGCCAAGGACTAATCTCCCCCATATATAAAAGTGGAAACAAATCAGACCCAAATACCTACCGCGGCATCTGTGTCAACAGTTGTCTAGGGAAGTTATTCTGCAGTATTCTAAATAGTAGATTACTTGATTTTCTTAACAAACATAATATCCTCAGAAAAAACCAAATAGGCTTTCTTCCAAAACACCGCACCGCCGACCATATCTATACCCTTCACACCCTCATTGAAAAACATAAACACCAAACAAAAAATGGGAAAATATTCGCCTGTTTCATCGACTTCAAGAAAGCCTTTGACTCTATATGGCACGAAGGGCTCTATTATAAACTTCTTCAGTGTGGAATAGGGGGCAAAGTCTATGACCTTATTAAATCAATGTATCTGAAAAACAAATGCGGGGTCAAAATTGGAGACAAACGCACCGATTTCTTCACCCAGAGAAGAGGCGTCCGGCAGGGCTGCAATTTGAGCCCGACCCTGTTCAACATATACATAAATGAATTAGCAGACATGCTGGAGCAAAGCGAGTCACCAGGTCTCCGTCTCCTGGATGGAGAAGTGAAATCCCTGTTCTATGCGGATGACCTGGTTCTGCTGTCTCCCACAGAACAGGGATTACAGCAACAACTAGACCTACTCGACAAATACTGCCAAAATTGGGCTCTAACAGTAAATCTAAAGAAAACCAACATCATGATTTTTCAGAAAAGACCCAGATGTCAGGAAAACAAATACCAGTTTACCCTCAGTGATACCACTATAGGACACACTATGAGCTACACCTACCTTGGTCTAACTATTACAGCATCAGGGAGCTTCAGCATAGCAGTGAATGCACTAAAAGAAAAAGCCCGAAGAGCCCTATATGCAATAAAAAGAAAATTCTACAACATCCAAATCCCAATCAAAATCTGGCTCAAAATTTTTGACAGCATAATCCTGCCCATTGCACTGTACGGTAGTGAAGTATGGGGCCCGCTAAATCACCAAAGCTACACTAAATGGGAAAAACACAGAATAGAAGCCCTACATGCAGAATTCTGCCGAAGCATCCTTCGCACCCAAAGAAAAACGCCAACAAATGCATGCAGAGGCCGAACTAGGCAGATACCCACTGATAATAAACATCCAAAAACGAGCACTAAACTTCCTAAATCACCTCAAATCTAGCTCCCCAGACACCCTTCATTTCAAAGCCTTTCAGACCCAAGAGCTAAACCCAGAAAAGAGTCCCCTGAGTCAGCTGCTACTGAAACTAAGTACTCAGCCGGACCCTGACCAGCCCCAGACCAACACAGCCGTCCAAACACCAATCCGAGTGAACCAAATCATTAAAAAATGCAAAGAAACCTACCTGGAACATTGGAACAAAATAACCGAAAGCCAAAGCAGATTAGAATGTTACCGGGCCCTAAAAAGAGAATATAAACTGGCAGACTACCTCACGACCATCAGAGACACAAAACAGAGACAGACCCTCACCAGGTACAGACTAAGCGACCACCAACTGGAAATTGAAAAAGGCAGATACAAGAAATCCTGCAGCCTAGAGAGAATAGAATATGCGATCAATGTCTGGCTGGCGAGGTTGAAACAGAAATGCATTTCCTCCTAAAATGCGAAAAATTCAACACATCAAGAAACATATTATTCAACAAGCTAAGCCAAACAACCCCAGATTTCAAGGAATTGGATGATCTGTCAAAATTGAGGTTAGTCCTAGGAGAAGGAGACAGACCATACCTTGGGGCTAAATATGTAACAACATGTCACAACCTGAGGACTGTTTAAAAGTAAGACTGTTTAAAATTAATATTGAACGTACCAAATGAAGTAGAAAGACTGTTTAAAATTAATATTGTTTAAAAGTAATATTGTATATACCCAACAAATGTCAAATCGATTGACACCTACAGAATGTTGGAAAACTGTACCTTTTTGCTATGTAAGCTTTGGCAATATGGTTCTCTGTAAACTTTCATGCCAATAAAGCATTTGAACTGAACTGAACTGAACTGAACTGAGAGAGAGTAGAGAGACTGGGGGGAGAGAGAGGAGAGAGACAGGGGAGAGAGAGAGAGAGAGAGAGAGACGGGGAAGGGAGAGAGAGACTGGGGAGAGAGAGATAGAGAGACTGGGAGACAGAGAGAGAGATATAGAAAGACGGGAAGCAAGATAGAGATTGGGGGAGAGAGAGAGAGACTGGGGGAGGGAGAGACTGGAGGAGAGAGAGAGATGGAGAGAGAGAGACTGGGAGGGAGAGTCTGGAGGAGAGAGAGAGACTGGGAGAGAGGGAGAGACTGGGAGATAGAGAGAGAGAGAGAGACTGAGGGGGGAGAGAGAGAGGACGGGGAGAGAGAGAGAAACTGGGGGAGAGAGAAAGAGACTGGGGAAGAGATAGAGAGACTGGGGAGACAGAGAGAGAGAGAGAGAGAGAGACTGAGGAGGAGAGAGAGAGGGAGAGACTGGGGGAGAGAGAGAGAGTGGGGAGATAGAGAGAGAGACTGGGGAGATAGAGAGAGAGAGACTGAGGGGGGAGAGAGAGCGACTGAGGGGAGAGAGAGAGACTGAGGTAGAGAGAGAGAGACGGGGAGAGAGAGAGAGAGTAGAGAGACTGAGGGAGAGAGAGGAGAGAGACTGGGGAGAGAGAGAGAGAATGGGGAGATAGAGAGAGAGAGAGAGAGAGAGATCCTACATGCAGAATTCTGTAAAAGTATACTCCGGACTCAAAGGAAAACCGTAAACAATGCATGCAGGGCAGAACTAGGCCAATATCCATTAATAATCACTATCCAAAAAAGAGCCACCAAATTTGGAAACACCTAGAAATGAGCAACCCCCAATGCTATCACTACGAAGCCCTGAAATGCCAAGGGAGGACCATAAAGAAGAATACCCTCAGTCAACTAGTCCTGGGACTCAGTGAAGTAACTACTAACACTACTAACAATAACCAGCCCCAGGACAGTGACAGCGTAACACAAAGAATTCGACCCAACACAATCGTCGCTAAGCAAAAGGAAAAATATCTGTCGTATTGGGCAGAAACAACAAAAACCCAAAGCAAACTCAATTGCTACTTGGCCCTAAACAGGCAATACAACATGGCTGATTACCTGACCATGGTAAAGGATAGCAAACTGAGAAAAACTTTGACAATGTACAGACTTAGTGAACATAACCTGGCGATCGAAAAAGGTAGACACAGACAGACCCAGCTACCAAGAGAGGACAGGATATGCTCTCACTGCAGTCAGGGAGTGGTGGAGACAGAGATGCACTTCCTCACAGCTTGTAGAAAATATCAGGACATAAGGGAGAATTTCTACCCAAAATTCACAAAAATATGCCCGGAATTCAGAATTTGAATGACGACCAAAAACTCCCATACCTACTAGGGGAAGAGAGAAATTGCATAACACTAGCGGCACACTATGTTACAGCTTGCCATAAACAGAGGGACAACCAGCAAATTTAAGAAAAGAGTATATATAAATTGTATGAAAGTATATATTTATACACTCAGGGATATATCTGTTTATACACTGTATGGATAGATCTGTATTTT